>NW_026014889.1:0-325135 GCF_020379485.1 Brassica napus
TTTCTTAGCCTAGATCTTCACTCAGATGCTTCTAATCTCACACGCCAATCTAACCACAAGCTAGACCCCTCTTCTGACCTTGTCAAACACCTAAGAGACTCCCTTGAAGCTGACTCTCAAAAAGAAACACCAACAGACACAAACTTGACTTTTAAAGGATCTAGCTCTTGAAAAATCTCAAGAACTCTCAAGAACACTCAAGAACACTCAAGAACATTTGGAACCACGAAATCACTCTCTCCTTTTAAAGGAACCTGGCTCTGATACCATAATAGATTTAGTGATTTAAAGAGTGATTAAGTTTAATCTGAGAATTAAAGAGATTGGAGATTAAGAACAAGAGAGAGAGAGACTCAAAACTCCATTAGCTTGATTAATGAGAGAGTTTACAACATATATAGATTAGAGATACATATTTTCGTCCAGGTTCAGTCTAGTTAGGATAAGAAGCATGTGTAGTCAAGATGCCTTATTCAAACCAGCCAATAAGGTTCCTCACATGCTTGGGTATCTTGCTTTAGCTTTCCAGCTGGTGCCAGCCTGTCTAAAGGTCTCTTCCCTTGACCAGACCTTATCCAAACTCCTCCTTGCTTATCCAGACTCCTCCTGTCGTGTTACACTCTCCAAATGGATGCAGGGTAACTTCCCAAGTCTTTTAACTTAGTTACCACAGTAACAATAAAGTTACTGTGGTAAATCTCCAAAGTTACTACCTGCTCCAAATCCCTTCCTCTATCCATGTATCAACTCTTCATCTCCTCATCTCAACACTCTATTCTCTTATCTCAACACCTAGACCAGACTAGGTAGTTGCTTCCTTTGAATGTCACCGCGACCTTCATCTTCATAATACTTTCCATCTTGAACAGCTTGACGTCTACAGCTTGAACAACCGGCTAGATCTTGTACTGAGAACCCACACTGCCCTCTAGAACAAAGATTTACCCTTGAGTCTTCAAATGAACCTCCCACGGATCACCAAGACACACGCAAAGTACCTTGAGCTTTGAACTCTCAAGAAACTCTCAAACACACTCACTTGTTCTCTTAAAGTTTCAAACTTGAATCCTTAAGAGAGTCACTCACGAACTCAGATTTCAATCAACCTGGCTCTGATACCATATGAGATTTAAGGATGTAAATGATTATCTGAGTTTAGAAAGGATTATAGAAGAGAATAAGAGATTAAGAGACAGATTAGAAACTAATGGAGAATCATAATGAAATGAGTATAGAGAGAGATTGTTTAGAACTGTCTCATCTATTATTAATGAGAGAGTTTACAATATATAGACTTTAGATCCTAGGGCTTCATAAGGATAAAGTAGAACAAGCATGTGTAGTCAATGAAGAGAGGCGCGCCTAATTCAAACTGAGCCAATGAGGAGCTTCACATGTGTGACCGGATGGATAAGGTTTGCTTTCCCTTTACAGCTCGTGTCCAGCCTGTCAAGCCGCGTCCCTTATCCTATCTTCAACGGTCTGCTCAGTTACTCCCAAAGGTTAACTCCTTCTAAGTTACCTTTCACCTCAAGGTAGGGTAACTTCCCATTTGGCTGTGTCCTACTTGTACGGACAGTACGGCCAGTGTACGGCCTGTACGGTCTTGTCTCGGCCTAACTCCTCTTAATGCCTTCTTCTCCTCATTCCTTCTTCCCAAGGTTTCCTAAGCCTTCATAGTTTAACTCCTCATCTCAACACCATCACCCACCTCACGCACTTCTCCTTCACTTGTCCTGCTTGAGGAGCCAGCACCCATAGAGCTCTCAGTCATGTGTGCTCTTGCTTCCTTCTCCTTTAAGAACTTAGCCGGCTTTAAGTGAGGGTGGAGTATCCAGCATTGACTCTTCTTGTGTCCATGCTTCTTGCAGTGATCACAATTCCCATTGAACCTCTTGTCTTCATACTTGCCATGAGCCGCCTTGTTAGCTTGAGGAGCTTCAGTCTGATCCACTTGGGACGCATGATTCGCCAATGTGAGCTCTCCTTTGCCTCCAAAAGCCCAATGGAGCCTTGTTCTTTCTGAATCTGTGAACACACGTCCTCTAGGTCAGGTAGCTTATCAGCTCTTAACATGTGCTTGATGAGACTGTTGTAGGCCGGGTTTAGTGTGAGCAGCAAGCCAAACACCTTGTCTTGCTCCCGCCTCTCATTCAACTGATCTGGATCAGTTGTACTCGGCCTCAACATCTCTAGCTCTGACCACAACGCCCTGAATCTTCCCAAATGCTTGGTGAACTCCATGTCTTCTTGTGCAAGCTTGTTGATAGCTTGCTTTACCTCAAAGACACGGCTCAGGTTCGAAATGTTCCCATACACCTTCTTCAAGGTGTCCCACAGCTCCTTGGCTGACTCACAGTAGCTGTATGCCTCCAATATCGCTGGCTCCAACGACCCATGAAGAACAGACATCACCACCATGTCTTCCTGCTGCCACTTATCTACAGCATCAACTGAGACCCCCTCTTGGTCTTCTTCCTGAGTAATGAGCTTTGGAGCTTCACCGGTTGTGATATGACTCCACAAGCCCTTACTCCCAATGGTTGTCTTCACCAGCCGGGACCAAACCAAGTAGTTGCTTCCCTTGAAGGTAATCGCCACTTTCATCTTCATGTTCTCCATCTTATCACAGCTTAACTTCAAAAACTTGAGAGGGATGGAGCTTTGAACGGATGACTCTTGTATGGATGGACCTTAACTTGTTTAGAACTCGCGCACACTCCAAATGAACAACTTGAGATTTGATCTTCCTCGGATGGCTTCAAAGCTTCAACTCTGTTCTTCAGTGTCTCAAAATAAGAACTCAGATTCTTTAGAATCTGGCTCTGATACCATATAAGTTTTAGATAATCTGAGTTTGTATGTGAAAGAGTAGAATGATTTAGGATGAATAAGGAGATGATTATGTGATTAGATGACTAATAAGGAATCTATGAGATTTAAGGATGTAAATGATTATCTGAGTTTAGAAAGGATTATAGAAGGAGAATAAGAGATTAAGAGACAGATTAGAGACTAATGGAGAATCATAATGAAATGAGTAAAGAGAGAGATTGTTTAGAACTGTCTAATCTTTATTAATGGATGAGATTACATATATATAGGTCCATACACTTAGGGTTTTCGAACTCATAAAGATAAGTAAGCATGTAGAGTCAAAGGGAGCCTAAGCTTTAATTTGAACCGGCCAATGAGTGTCTCCACACGTTTGGAGCATCTTCTTGATCCAAGACTAGATGCTCTTCCTTTCCAGCTCTTGCCAGCCTGTCCTAGCTGTCAAGCCACGTCTCCCTTATCCTCTCAACGTTCGGATAAGGCCTTCGCCGAGTGTAACTTAAGCTCAGTACATAGAAGTTACTTGGATAGTTACTTGGTCTCTTTTACCTTGTACGGATGATCACTTGTACGGCCTGGTACGGCCTCTCCGTCCGTACCATCTCTATCAACCCATTCCCCCTCTTAACTCCTTTGCTCTCTTTATGTTCTCAACTCCTTTGTGTCTTTACTTCAAATGTATCAACTCATCTCAACACTCCCCCTCAAGCTTAGCTTTGTGAAAGTCTAAGCTTGGATGGCTATGAGATCTTCCTCATTAAAAACCTCACCAAGGAAAACCCATTGGGACAAAACCTTGATGAGGGAAAAAGAGTAAAGACCTCACAGCCAAGAGGATCAGCTCCTTCTCTTCCCAAGATCAATGAGGCCCAACCTGATATGAATGGACTCCATTGTCTTCTGTCTTGCAGCCTTGGTGAACACATCAGCCAACTGATCTTCACTCCTCGTGTAACATGGCAAGATGACTCCTAGAATGATCATTTGCCTCACCTTGTGGCAATCAACTTCAATGTGCTTGGTTCTCTCATGAAACACCGAGTTGGATGCAATGTGAATGGCTGCTTGGTTATCACAATGCATTGTCATTGGCGTGGCTTGATCAATCTCCAAATGCTTCAAGATGCCTTTGATCCACACCAACTCGTTGGTAAGCTTCAGCATAGCTCTATACTCAGCTTCTGCACTTGAGCAAGAGACCACCTTCTGCTTCTTACTCTTCCATGTCACCAAGTTGCCTCCAATGAATGTGCAATAGCCTGTGGTTGATCTCCTGTCTGCTCTATCACCAGCCCAATCTGCATCACAGTATCCAACCACTTCAGTGCTTCCATTGCAACCCATCCATACTCCTTGATCAGGTGAGCCGTTGAGATACATCAAGATCCTCTCCACCATGCGCCAATGATGCTCCTTAGGAACTTGCATGTGTTGACTCACCTGATTCACAGCAAAACAAATGTCAGGTCTAGTTATGGTAAGATAAATCAATTTGCCAACTAGTTTTCTATAGAGTTTAGGATCCTGATAAGGTTTGCTGTCTTCAATCTCCCCCTCTCGTGGGACTTTGTAACCATCCTCCATAGGCATCCTTGCTGTCTTGCCTCCATAAGCACCTGCACCTTTCAAAAGATCAAGTGTATACTTCCTTCCTTGGGACATGAATAAACCTTCCTTGGATCTACATATCTCAATTCCAAGAAAGTATTTCATTTCTCCCAAATCTTTAATCTCAAACATGGATTTAAGGAACTCCTTGGTTGCTATGATACCTTCCTTATCACTTCCTGTGATAATGATATCATCAACATACACAAGAAGTGCAATCATACCTGAGGGAGTCGTGAGTGTGAAGAGAGTGTGGTCTAGTTCAGACTTCTTGAAGCCTCGGCCATTCAGAGTAGTGCTCAGCTTGTTGTACCAAGCTCTTGGTGATTGCTTCAGCCCATAGATAGCTTTCTTCAATCTCAACACATTCCCTCTCTTCACTAAGTGTTCCAGGCCTGGAGGTGGATGCATATTACTTCATCCTCAAGTTCACCTTGTAGGAATGCATTCTTCACATCCATTTGCCATAACCCCCATCCAAGATTCACAGCCAAGCTTAATACAATCCGTATTGTATGTAGTTTAGCTACTGGTGCAAAGGTTTCTATGTAATCTTCTCCATAAGTTTGAGTGAAACCTCTTGCTACTAGCCTTGACTTCTTCCTCTCAACCTTTCCATCAGCCTTATACTTGATTGTGAATATCCATTTACTACTCACAGCCTTCTTCCCTTTTGGTAACTCACTCTCATACCATGTATCATTCTTGATCATGGCTCCTGCCTCAGCTCCAACTGATTCCTTCCATTCTTTATCCATGATTGCTTCTTCATAGCTTCTTGGAATATAGTTCTCATCCAAGTTAACCATGAATGCACAATGTTCTTCAGGGTATTGAGCAAAGGAACACACAACTTGAGAAGGATGCTCCACAGCTTGGGCATTGTAGTACACTCGCGTGTTTACCCAAGAGGAAGGATCCTTTCTAAGCCTTGTGCTTCTCCTCAATACTGGTTGTTCTTGCACTTGAACTGGCTCATCTTGTGTATGCGGTTCTTGTGCTTCACTATGATGTTCTTCATCTCCTCGGTCTTGCTCACCTTGATGATGAGAACCTGAGTTGAACTCTTCTCCTTCTTCACTCAAGCCGACTCCTTCTTGGCCATTTTCTTGAGTTTCAGGTTCACTTCCCCCCTCATGATCAAGGTGAGGTGTTTGAGCAGCTCTACTTGGTTCAGTTGAGCTCTCTTCTGGTTGTCCACTTCTTGTGGACTGATTCTGGTTCATCTTGATACCGAGACCTTCCAAAATAATCCTTAAGACTCCAGCCTTATCTGATGTAAGATCCCTCAAGTCTTCTTGATTCTTCTCTTCATAGTATCCTCTTTCTTCAATAAACTTCACATCTCTAGATACAAGTACCCTTCTAGCTTCTGGATCATAACACTTATATCCTTTTTGAGTTGTTGAGTAGCCAATGAACATTGCCTTTCTGCTTCTTGCTTCTAGCTTGTTCCTCAACTCTCCTGGTACCAACACATAGCATAAGCATCCAAACACTCTCATGTATGCCAAGGATGGCTTGCGCTTGTTTAGTACTTCAAATGGTGCTTGATCCTTCAACACCCTTGTAGGCATTCGGTTGATTAGATAGCAAGCAGTGGATACAGCATCACTCCAGAATCTCTTAGGTACATTGGCTTGGAACATTAATGACCGAGCCACCTCCATCAAGTGCCTGTTCTTCCTCTCAGCTACACCATTCTGTTGTGGTGTGTAGGGACAGCTTGTTTGATGAAGTATTCCATGATGATCTAGATGACTTTTGAACGCATAGCTTGTGTACTCTCCTCCATTATCTGATCTCAAAATTTTAATCTTAGCATGATAATGGTTAGTCACATAAGCTTGAAAGTTCTTAAATGCATCTATCACCCTATCTTTTGATGGAATTAGTGTTAACCAGGTGTATTTAGATTTTTCATCAATGAATGTGACAAAATACTTATGATTGTCTCTAGAGAAACTAGGTGCAGTCCACACATCAGTATGAATCAAATCAAAGCAATTTTCATAAACAGTAGATGTTCTTGGAAACACATTCTTACAATGCTTGCCTAAAATGCAAGCTTCACACTTATCATTTTCAAAAACCACACCTGGTAACATCAAGTTTAAAGCCCTCTCATGGGGATGACCTAGTCTAGCATGCCACAATGCATTTTTATTCAAACTAGAAGCAGAAGTAAATGAGCAGTTATGATTGGAAACAGGATCAAGCTTCTCAAGCATGTATAACTCTCCCTTTGTCACTCCTTTTCCAATCAATTGGCTGCTCTCAATATCCTGAAACTTCACATCATTAGGACTGAATATAACATTGCAATTCAAATCAGTAGTGCATTTCTTAACTGAAAGTAGATTTGATGTGAATTCAGGAATATAAAATGCTCTAGTGTTCTTATCAAATAGCTTTAAGTTTCCTATTCCCTTAATAGGTATCTTATCTCCATTTGCAATCATCACACATCCATTAGTAGGTTCTATATCTTTAATCAGGTTGGTGTCACTAATCATATGATGAGATGCACCTGAATCTATAATCAATGGTTTGGATGCATTGCTAGCATGATGGCAGATACATTTTGATCTATATGCATTCATCCTAGCATTTCTATCAATGCAATGCTCAATTCCAGCCTTACTATCAATCCTAGCAACCTCAGCCTCACTGTGAGTCATTTCTATAGTTCTAGCAATCATAGAAGCACCAAATGAATACCCATGAATGTTACCATTATCCTTGAGCATTTTGATGAGTGCATCCATCTCGGACCTCCTGATGAAGTCTTGATCATTGCCTCGGGGGTTGATAGCTCCAGTATAGGTCACCAAAGCTTTTCCATTTCCTTCACGGTTCTCCACTTCAGTTCCTCGGTTGGATGGCCCTGCTCCGCTTGATCCTTCAGTCATGTGAGCTTTTGCCTCTTTCTCCTTTATGAACTTAGCCGGCTTCAAGTGGGGATGGAGTATCCAGCACTGAATCTTCTTGTGCCCATACCTCTTGCAATGATCACAGTTCCCATTGAACTTCTTATCCTCATACTTGTTGTAACCAGCTTTGTTGGCTTGTGGAGGCTCTTCACGGTCAGATTGCACAGCATTGGCAAGAGATAAGTCTCCCTTGCCTCCAAACAAACCCATAGAGCCCTGCTCCCTCTGTATCTGAGCACACACCTCCTCAAGGTCAGGTAACTTCTCGGACCTTAGCATGTGCTGAATGAGACCATTGTAGCTTGCGTTCAATGTGAGCAGCAACCCAAAGACCTTGTCCTGCTCACGCCTCTCATTTAGAAGCTCTGGATCAACCGTGCTTGGTCTCAACATCTCCAACTCAGACCACAGTGTCCTGAACCTCCCCAAGTGCTTAGTAAACTCCATGTCATCTTGGGTTAACTCGTTGATTGCCTTCTTGACTTCAAACACTCGGTTCAGGTTAGAAATGTTTCCATACACTTTCTTCAGAGTATCCCACAGCTCCTTGGCTGTCTCACAGTAGCTATAAGCATCTAGGATAGCCGGCTCCAAAGAGGCATGAAGGACTGACATTACCATCATGTCTTCTTGTTGCCACTTCTCCACAACACTCTCCTCGGAGCTCTCTGCATCACCCTCCTGAGTAATTGCCTTTGGAGCTTCACCAGATGTGATATGCTTCCACAAACCCTTGCTTCCCACAGAAGTCTTCACCATCCTAGACCAGACTAGGTAGTTGCTTCCTTTGAATGTCACCGCGACCTTCATCTTCATACCACTTTCCATCTTGAACAGCTTGACGTCTACAGCTTGAACAACCGGTTAGATCTTGTACTGAGAACCCACACTGCCCTCTAGAACACAGATTTACCCTTGAGTCTTCAAATGAACCTCCCACGGATCACCAAGACACACACAAAGTACCTTTAGCTTTTGAACTCTCAAGAAACTCTCAAACACACTCACTTGTTCTCTTAAAGTTTCAAACTTGAATCCTTAAGAGAATCACTCACGAACTCAGATTTCAATTAACCTGGCTCTGATACCATATGAGATTTAAGGATGTAAATGATTATCTGAGTTTAGAAAGGATTATAGAAGGAGAATAAGAGATTAAGAGACAGATTATAGACTAATGGAGAATCATAATGAAATGAGTAAAGAGAGAGATTGTTTAGAACTGTCTAATCTTTATTAATGGATGAGATTACATATATATAGGTCCATACACTTAGGGTTTTCGAACTCATAAAGATAAGTAAGCATGTAGAGTCAAAGGGGAGCCTAAGCTTTAATTTGAACCGGCCAATGAGTGTCTCCACACGTTTGGAGCATCTTCTTGATCCAAGACTAGATGCTCTTCCTTTCCAGCTCTTGCCAGCCTGTCCTAGCTGTCAAGCCGCGTCCCCCTTATCCTCTCAACGTTCGGATAAGGCCTTGGCCGAGTGTAACTTAAGCTCAGTACATAGAAGTTACTTGGATAGTTACTTGGTCTCTTTTACCTTGTACGGATGATCACTTGTATGGCCTGGTACGGCCTCTCCGTCCGTACCATCTCTATCAACCCATTCCCCCTCTTAACTCCTTTGCTCTCTTTATGTTCTCAACTCCTTTGTGTCTTTACTTCAAATGTATCAACTCATCTCAACAGAATCATTATGGAACAAGTAGAGTAATCAATTGGATAGAACTGTCTGATCTCTTATTAATGAGGAGATTACATATTTATACTTAGAGGACATAGGGTTTTCGAAATGGGTTAAGGTAGCTTAAGCATGTGAAGTCAAATGGTAAGAGCTGGCCGGTTTGAATCCGTCCAATAGGGGCCATCACACGTTTGATCCCTTTGGCATCTTGGATCAGATGCCAAACACCTTTACAGCCTGTCCCAGCTGTAAAGCCGCGCCTCCTCTTATCCATAAACGGTCATCTCCTTTCTTTGGCCGTGACCTTCCCTTTGCATAAGTGTCTTTGGCCTTTCCCTCCTTCTTGTTGTTCAACCTCCTATTTACCGTGGTAACTTCAGATAGTACGGACATGGTAACTCCGTACACTTCACCCTAAGTTTGCACCACTTCAGAATGTGAAGAAAGGTCGAGACCCAAGTGATCTTGGTTGAAGTGATCCGTACGGTTTGTACCGTCCGTACCATTCTCCCAATGCGTCTCTCACTTCAACCTGAGCTTCATCTCCTCATCCCTTTCATTACCCAAGCCTCTCTAAGCCTTCATATCAACTCCTCATCTCAACAGAGAATCACCAGGAAGTTGAATAAATCTCATAGGAGTTGGCATGAAGAAGTTATCCCACTTTCAAATCAGGTGATTCCAATTTCCCAGTTTGGGAATAGCACAGCTTCTTCGTCGTTCCAATCAAACCAGGATGAATCACTTTGTGAGAAGCTTGATTTGGATACATAAAGTTGTGGAGAATCACCAGGAAGTTGAATAAATCTCATAGGAGTTGGCATAAAGATGTTATCCCACTTTCAAATCAGGTGTTTCCAGTTTCCCAGTTTGGGAATAGCACAGCTTCTTCGTCGTTCCAATCAAACCAGGATGAATCACTTTGTGAAAAGCTTGATTTGGATACATAAAGTGGTGGAGAATCACCAGGAAGTTGAATAAATCTTATAGGAGTTTGCATGAAGAAGTTATCCCACTTTCAAATCAGGTGATTCCAGTTTCCCAGTTTGGGAATAGCACAGCTTCTTCGTCGTTCCAATCAAACCAGGATGAATCACTTTTTCAGAAGCTTGATTTGGATACATAAATTTGTGGAGAATCACCAGGAAGTTGAATCAATCTCATAGGAGTTGGCAAGAAGAAGTTACCCCACTTTCAAATCAGGTGATTCCAGCTTCCCAGTTTGGGAATATCACAGCTTCTTCGTCGTTCCAATCAAACCAGGATGATTCATTTTGTGAGAAGCTTGATTTGGATATATAAAGTGGTGGAGAATCACCAGGAAGTTGAATAAATCTCATAGGAGTTGGCAGGAAGAAGTTATCCCACTTTCAAATCAGGTGATTCCAGTTTCCCAGTTTGGGAATAGCACAGCTTCTTCGTCGTTCCAATCAAACCAGGATGAATCACTTTGTAAGAAACTTGATTTGGATACATAAAGTGGTGGAGAATCACCACTTTCAAATCAGGTGATTCCAGTTTCCCAGTTTAGGAATAGAACAGCTTCTTCGTCGTTCCAAACAAACCAGGATGAATCACTTTGTAAGAAGCTTGATTTGGATACATAAAAGTGGTGGAGAATCACCAGGAAGTTGAATAAATCTCATAGGAGTTGGCATGAAGAAGTTATCCCACTTTCAAATCAGGTGATTCCAATTTCCCAGTTAGGGAATAGCACAGCTTCTTCGTCGTTCCAATCAAACCAGGATGAATCACTTTGTGAGAAGCTTGATTTGGATACATAAAGTGGTGGAGAATCACTAGGAAGTTGAATAAATCTCATAGGAGTTGGCAGGAAGAAGTTATCCCACTTTCAAATCAGGTGATTCCAGTTTCCCAGTTTGGGAATAGCACAGCTTCTTCGTCGTTCCAATCAAACCAGGATGAATCACTTTGTGAGAAGCTTGATTTGGATACATAAAGTGGTGGAGAATCACCAGGAAGTTGAATATATCTCATAGGAGTTGGCATGAAGAAGTTATCCCACTTTCAAATCAAGTGATTCCAGTTTCCCAGTTTGGGAATAGCACAGCTTCTTCGTCGTTCCAATCAAACCAGGATGAATCACTTTGTGAAAAGCTTGATTTGGATACATAAAGTGGTGGAGAATCACCAGGAAGTTGAATAAATCTTATAGGAGTTGGCATGAAGAAGTTATCCCACTTTCAAATCAGGGGATTCCAGTTTCCCAGTTTGGGAATACTCTTCGTCGTTCCAATCAAACCAGGATGAATCACTTTGTAAGAAGCTTGATTTGGATACATAAAGTTGTGGAGAATCACCAGAAAGTTCAATAAATCTCATAGGAGGTTGCAAGAAGAAGTTATCCCACTTTCAAATCAGGTGATTCCAGTTTCCCAGTTTGGGAATAGCACAGCTTCTTCGTCGTTCCAATCAAACCAGGATGAATCACTTTGTGAGAAGATTGATTTGGATACATAAAGTGGTGGAGAATCACCAGGAAGTTGAATAAATCTCATAGGAGTTGGAAAAGAGAAGTTATCCCACTTTCAAATCAGGTGATTCCAGTTTCCCAGTTTGGGAATAGGACAGCTTCTTTGTCGTTTCAATCAAACCAGGATGAATCACTTTGTGAGAAGCTTGATTTGGATACATAAAGTGGTGGAAAATCACAAGGAAGTTGAATAAATCTCATAGGAGTTGGCATGAAGAAGTTATCCCACTTTCAAATCAGGTGATTCCAGTTTCCCAGTTTGGGAATAGCACAGCTTCTTCGTTGTTCCAATGAAACCAGGATGAATCACTTTGTGAGAAGCTTGATTTGGATACATAAAGTGGTGGAGAATCACCAGGAAGTTGAAATAATCTCATAGGAGTTGGCATGAAGAAGTTATCCCACTTTCAAATCAGGTGATTCCAGTTTCCCAGTTTGGGAATAGCACAGCTTCGTCGTCGTTCCAAACAAACCAGGATGAATCACGTTGTAAGAAGCTTTATTTGGATACATAAAGTGGTGGAGAGAATGTTGAGAAGAGGTGATACATGGATAGAGGAAGAGTATTGGGGCAGATAGTAACTTTGGAGTTTTACCACAGTAACTTCGGTTTGACTGTGGTAACTAAGTTAAAAGCTTAGGAAGTTACTTTGCATCCCTTTGTATGAGTTTTAGTAATGTTTAGAGTAATCTGAGTGTTTAGGAAAGACTAGAAACGATTTAGTGAAGATTAGAGTATGGAATGAGATTAGGAGTCTAATATGGAACCATTGAGATTTAAAGACTAAGAGAGAGTCTCAAAACTTGCTTAATTTATTAATGAGTGAGGTTACATATTTATAAGGGAGACACAAGGGTTTACAAGAAGGGAAATCGCCACTGTTTAACCGTGTGGAGTCAATGGGAGCCTTTTGAATGATTGGCCAGGATGGCTCACATGCTTATGGCATCTTGGACTACTTTCCAGCCTGTTCCAGCCTGGCACGCGCGTCCCTTATCCTCCTACCAGTCTTATCCCTTCACTAAGCCCTTAAGGTAACTTCTACCTTGTTACGGTTTCACTTGGTCAGGTTGGGTAACTTCTGGTCGAGGCATTTAGTACGGACGGTACGGCCATGTACGGCCTTGTACGGCCGTCCGTACCATGCTTGCCCAAAGTCCCCTCATTCCTTTCTCCTCTTCTCTTCAACACCTTATCTCTTCATATCCATATACTCAACTCATCTCAACACTCCCCCTCAAGCTTAGCTTTGTGAAAGCTTAAGCTTGGACAGCCATGAGATCTTCCTCATTAAAAACCTCACCAAGGAAAACCCATTGGGACAAAACCTTAATGAGGGAAAAAGAGTAAAGATCTCATGACTAAGGGGATCAGCTGCTTCTCTTTCCAAGATCAATGAGGCCCAATCTGATATGAATGGACTCCATTGTCTTTTGCCTCGCAGCCTTGGTGAACACATCAGCCAACTGATCTTCACTCCTAGTATAACATGGCAAGATGACTCCTAGGACAATCATCTGCCTCACCTTGTGGCAATCAACCTCAATGTGCTTTGTTCTCTCATGGAACACCGAGTTGGAGGCTATGTGAATGGCGGCCTGGTTGTCACAATGCATTGTCATTGGAGTGTCTTGTGCTATCTCCAAATGCTTCAAGATGCCCTTGATCCAAACTAACTCGTTTGTAAGCTTCAGCATAGCTCTATACTCAGCTTCTGCACTAGAGCATGACACCACCTTCTGTTTCTTACTCTTCCAAGTCACCAAGTTGCCTCCAATGAATGTGCAATAGCCGGTTGTTGATCTTCTGTCAGTTCTATCACCTGCCCAATCAGCATCACAATAGCCCACCACTTCTGTGCTTTCATTGCACCCCATCCATACACCTTGATCCGGCGAGCCATTTAGATACATCAGCAGCCTCTCCACCATACGCCAGTGATGTTCCTTGGGAAGCTGCATGTGTTGACTCACCTGATTCACAGCAAAGCATATATCAGGTCTTGTGATGGTTAGATAAATCAATTTGCCAACAAGTTTTCTATAGAGTTTAGGATCATGAAATGGCTTGCTGTCTTCAATCTCCCCCTCTCTTGGTACTTTGTAGCCATCCTCCATCGGCATCTTTGCTGTCTTGCCTCCATAAGCACATGCACCTTTCAAAAGATCAAGTGTATACTTCCTTTGGGACATGAACAAACCTTCCTTGGATCTACAAATCTCAATTCCAAGAAAGTATTTCATTTCTCCCAAGTCTTTTATTTCAAACATAGACTTTAGAAACTCCTTGGTTGCTTTGATACCTTCCTTATCACTTCCTGTGATAATGATATCATCCACATACACAAGGAGAGCAACCATACCTGAGGGAGTAGTGAGGGTAAAGAGAGTATGGTCCAATTCTGACTTCTTAAAACCTTGGCCGTTCAGAGTTGTGCTCGACTTGTTGTACCATGCTCTTGGTGATTGCTTCAACCCATAGATAGCCTTCTTTAGCCTCAGTACATTCCCTCTCTTCACTAGATGTTCAAGACCTGGTGGAGGATACATGTAGACTTCATCCTCAAGTTCTCCTTGTAAGAATGCATTCTTCACATCCATTTGCCACAATCCCCATCCAAGGTTAACCGCCAAGCTTAGTACAATTCTAATGGTATGTAACTTGGCTACTGGTGCAAATGTCTCAATGTAATCCTCTCCATATGTTTGAGTGAACCCTCTTGCTACTAATCTAGTCTTCTTCCTCTCAATCTGTCCATCAGCCTTGTATTTGATTGTGAAGATCCATCTACTAGATACTGCCTTCTTCCCTTTTGGTAGTTCACTTTCAAACCATGTATCATTCTTTATCATAGCCCCTGCCTCAGCTCCTACTGATTCCTTCCATTCCTTATCCTTCATTGCCTCTTCATAGCTTCTTGGAATGTGATTCTCATCTAAGTTTACCATGAATGCACAATGTGCTTCTGGATATTGAGAGAAAGAACACACGGCCTGAGTAGGATGCTTCACAGCTTGAGCATTGTAGTACACTCTCGTGTTTACCCAACTGGAAGGATCCTTTCTCAGCCTTGTACTTCTTCTCAACACTGGCCCTTCTTGTGCCGGTAACTCCATGTCTTGTACATCTTCTTGTGTACTTTCTTCTCTTGCTTCTTCTCTTGGCTGACTTGCTTCAGCTCCTTCATCCCTTAGCTGACTTGCTTCAGCTCCTTCTTGTTGATCATTTGACTCCACAGCTTGATCATGAGAACCAGAACTCTCTTCATGACTTTGAGTTTGAGTTTCTGTTCCATTCCCCCCCTCATGTTCAAGATTGGACGTCTGATGATTCGGTATTGGTGTAGTGCCTCTTACTTCTTGCTGTCCTTGATCCATATTGATACCAAGTCCTTCTAGTATTATCCTCAAGGTTGCAGCTCTATCTGAAGTGAGATCTTTCAAATCTTCTTGAATCTGCTCCTCATAATATCCTTTTTCTTCCACAAACTTCACCTCTCTAGATACTAACACTCTCCTTGTGTTAGGATCATAGCACTTATATCCTTTCTGACTTGATGAATATCCAACAAACATTGCCTTGGAGCTTCTAGCTTCAAGCTTGTTTCTTAATTCTCCCGGTACCATCACAAAACACAAACACCCAAAGATCTTCATATGTTCCAATGAGGGCTTGTATCGGTTCAATACCTCAAATGGTGATAACCCTTGCAGAATCAGGGTTGGTGTTCTGTTGATGAGATAACAAGCTGTAGTGACCGCATCACTCCAGAACTTCTTGGGTACATTGGTTTGAAACATCATAGACCTGGCCACTTCCATCAGATGCCTATGTTGAGATGAGGTGATGAGGAGTGGATACATTGATAGAGGAAGAGTATTGGGGTGGTCAGTAAGTTTGGGATTTACCACAGTAACTTTAAAGTTACTGTGGTAACTAAGTGAAAGGAAGAGAAGTTACCAGGATGGGTTAAATTGGAGTCTAACTGATGTTAATCCTCTCTTATCTTAAGAAGGACGTGGGAAGAGGATAAGGAAGGGATAAGGGCTTACTTTGACAGCCTGTATGATGCTGGAAAGGAGAGGATGCTTTTTACTAGTGCAAGCATGTGAGAAAGCACAGCCAAGTGATTCAAAAGGAGTTCCAGCCTGTCCATTGACTCCACATGCTTATACATTTCGAAAACCCTTGTTGCTCTCTCTATTAATACTTGTAAACCTCATCAGATATTAATTAATGGAGTTTTTGAGTCTCTCTCTCTCTATTCTTTAAAATCTCTTAATCTCTTTAATATCTTGATCTGATTATCTCTGATTGTTTGAATCATACTCTTAAAACACAAAAGTGTTTAGCCTATTCTTTCTCTCAGCCACACCATTCTGTTGTGGAGTATAGGGACAGCTTGTCTGATGTAGTATTCCATGCTGAGATAGATGGAGCTTGAATGCTTGTCCCGTGTACTCTCCTCCATTATCTGACCTGAAAATCTTTATCTTGGCATTATAATGGTTAGTCACATATGATTGAAAGTTCTTAAATGCATCAAGTACCCTATCTTTGGTTGGAATTAAAGTTAACCAGGTGTATTTGGATTTTTCATCAATGAAAGTTACATAATACTTTTGATTGTCTCTAGATAAGCAAGGAGCAGTCCAAACATCAGAATGAATCAAATCAAAACACTTCTCATAAACCGTAGTAGATTTAGTAAAGACAGTCTTACAATGCTTGCCTAAAATGCAAGCTTCACACTCATTATTCTCAAAGGAAACACCTGGCAACATCAGTTTTAAAGCCTTATTATGAGGGTGTCCTAATCTAGCATGCCACAATGCATTTTTACTTAAACTAGAACCAGAAACAGAAGTAAACGAGCAGCGATAACTAGAAACAGGAGCAAGATCTTCAAGTAAATACAATTCTCCTTTAGTAACTCCCTTTCCAATCATCTTGCTGCTTTTAATATCCTGAAACTTCACATCATTAGGACTGAATATGACATTGCATTGCAAATCAGTAGCACATTTCTTAACAGATAACAAGTTTGAAGTAAATTCAGGCATATAAAAGGCTTTAGTTTCCTTATCAAACAGTTTAAGACTTCCTATTCCTCTAATAGGTATCTTATCTCCATTAGCTATCATCACATTTCCATTCATTGGTACAATGTTTTTAATCAAACTAGTGTCACTTATCATATGATGAGATGCACCAGAATCAACTACTAAAGGCTTGATAGTATGTGAACTAGCAATATGAGCAAGTATACTAGATGGTTTGAATGCATGATCATTCCTAGCAAAACTAGCCGTTCTAGATTGGTTTAACATCTCAATCACACTTTCATGCATCCTATCAGTTCTAGTTAGATTCTCATCATTCTCTATAGCCCTAGGACCAAAGGAATAAGCAAATGTGTTACCATGCTCTTTAAAGAGCTTAATGAGAGCATCCAGGTCGGATCTCCTTAGATACTCTTGATCATAGTTCCCACGGTTGCTTGGGGCTCCAGTGTAGGCTACAAGAGACTTCCCATCACCTCCTTCACGCCCATCTATCTCCTTCCCTTTGCTAGTACCTGCTCCACTTGCGCTTGCTCCATCTGAGATATTAGCCCTTGCCTCTCTGTCTTTCATAAACTTTGCCGGCTTGAGATGGGGATGGAGTATCCAGCATTGACTCTTCTTGTGGCCATGCTTCTTGCAGTGATCACAGTTCCCATTGAACCTCCTCTCATCATACTTCCCATGCGCAGCCTTGTGTGCTTGTGGAGCTTCCCCTCCCTCCTCTTGAGTTGCTTGATTTACGAGAGATAGCTCTCCTTTCTTTCCAAACAACCCAATAGAGCCTTGTTCCTTCTGAATCCTTGCGCACACTTCTTCAAGATCAGGTAGTGTGTCCTCTCTAAGCAAGTGTTGGATAAGACCATTGTACGCCGGATTCATGGTGAGGAGTAGCCCAAAGACCTTGTCTTGCTCTCTTCTTTTGTTGAGCTCATCTGCATCTGTAGTGCTTGGCCTCAACATCTCCAGCTCGGACCAGAGTGTTCTGAACCTCCCTAGATGCTTGGTGAACTCCATATCCTCTTGTACCAAGTTGTTTATAGCCTGCTTCACCTCAAACACACGGCTCAGGTTTGATGTATTCCCATACACCTTCTTCAACGTCTCCCACAGCTCTTTAGCTGATTCATAGTAACTGTATGCATCTAGAATCGCCGGCTCAAGTGAAGCATGCAGCACTGACATCACCAACATGTCCTCCTGATGCCACTTCTCTTCCGCTTTGCTTGCGGCTTCTCCTTCAGTTTCTCCTTGGGTGATGAGCTTTGGAGCTTCTCCTGGCGTGATGTGCTTCCAAAGCCCTTTGCTTCCCACCGTGGTTCTCACCATCCGAGACCACACCAAGTAGTTGGTTCCCTTGAAGCAAACCGCTACCTTCATGTTCATGTTCATACCACTCTCCATGATGAACGATGACTTCTCTAGACTTCACAAACTGGATCTTGAGTTAAAAGACTTGTAAGAACACTCACTGCCTCGGTCTTCAACCTCACAGCTTCAGCAACACACTAAAAACTAGTCTTTGAACTCGGACAATACCCGGAACCTCCCAAGAGCACAAGAACACCAACCAAACTCTTCAAAGCTTCAATCTTGAATCTCTAAAGAGCCTAACACGAACTCAGATTCTCACTAACCTGGCTCTGATACCATATGAGTTTTAGTAATGTTTAGAGTAATCTGAGTGTTTAGGAAAGACTAGAAACGATTTAGTGAAGATTAGAGTATGGAATGAGATTAGGAGTCTAATATGGAACCATTGAGATTTAAAGACTAAGAGAGAGTCTCAAAACTTGCTTAATTTATTAATGAGTGAGGTTACATATTTATAAGGGAGACACAAGGGTTTACAAGAAGGGAAATCGCCACTGTTTAACCGTGTGGAGTCAATGGGAGCCTTTTGAATGATTGGCCAGGATGGCTCACATGCTTATGGCATCTTGGACTACTTTCCAGCCTGTTCCAGCCTGGCACGCGCGTCCCTTATCCTCCTACCAGTCTTATCCCTTCACTAAGCCCTTAAGGTAACTTCTACCTTGTTACGGTTTCACTTGGTCAGGTTGGGTAACTTCTGGTCGAGGCATTTAGTACGGACGGTACGGCCATGTACGGCCTTGTACGGCCGTCCGTACCATGCTTGCCCAAAGTCCCCTCATTCCTTTCTCCTCTTCTCTTCAACACCTTATCTCTTCATATCCATATACTCAACTCATCTCAACACTTTGGAGAGTGGATCACGCCCAAGAGGAAGTCTGGATAAGGAAGGAGTAGTTTGGATAAGGTCTGGTCATAGCTGGAAAGGTAAAGCACCTTTACAGCCTGTCCAAGCATGTGAAGCATCTTTACAGCCTATCCCTTGACTTCACATGCTTATGATTTCGAAATCCTCTTTGTATTATCCTTATCTCTTCATATATACCTTGTATCTGAGACATTAAATTAATTAATGGAGTTTTGAGTATTCTCTCTATTCTCTCTCTACTTATTCTCTTAATCTCTTTAATCTTACACAAAACAATCTGATTGTTCTTAAACACACTCTAATACACAAAAGTGTATATGGTATCAGAGCCAGGTTACTAAAAGGGTGGAAGTGTGTTATTCATGTTCTTAAAAAATCTGGTTTTGTGTTCTTGAGCTGTTCTTGATGTTCTTGAGTGTTCTTGGTGGTTTTGAGCTCTGTTCTTCATTTGCTGGGTTTTATTGAGGACATCTGATGGAGTCAAACGTGAGCAGAGAGATGAAGACAAGATCAAGTTATCAAGTGAAGAAAGGGAGAGAAAACAAGTGGATCTGGTCAGATTGGGTAGAGACAGCTTTGGAAAGCTGTGGGATTTGGAGTAATCATGTAAAGGAAGAGCCTTTAAAGGTGAGAGTTGCTGAGAAAGATCAGACAGCAAGTTTGAAGGAGATTCAAGTAAAGGTAGAACCTTTAAAGGAGGTAGCTGCTGAAGAAGGTCAGACAGCAAGGTTGGAGGGTCATGAAGCCAAGGGCGTGATCTATAGTCTAAGACAAAGGAAGGACGAGTTGTATCAGCTTGTGGGGAGGCTGAGAGAAGTAGAATCAGAGTTGGGTATGGTGAAAACTCATACAGGAAGGAGGAAGCAAGATGTGATCTTTAGCTTTCTTATGGGAGAGATATGTGTTGAGATGAAGAGTGTCAAGTGAAGAATGGAGATGAGGGTTGAGTAGAATGAAGAAGAGGAAGGATAGGAAGGTTTGGGAGCTTTGGGATCAGCCTGTCCGTACAAGGCCGTACATGGCCGTACATGACAGGACAGGCCGTACAAGATAGGATCGACCAAAGCTCAACCAAACCTCACCATAAGTTATCCGAGTTACTTAAGTAAAGAGGAGAAGTTACCTTGGCATTTGTGGATGGATCAGACCGTTGGAAAGGATAAGGGAGAGTCTTGGACAGGCTGGCACAGCTGGACACGGAAAAGCAAAAGGTATGAGCCAGCTAATGAAGGCTCACACGCGCGGCTCACCTCATTGGACGAGTTTGAAATGGCCATTGACTCCACATGCTTACCTTATCCTCTTAGCTACGAAAACCCTAGTCTCTTCTCTTATAAAGTTGTAAACACTCTCATTAATACAATTAAGCAAGTTATGAGTCTCTCTTAGTCTTTCTAAAACTCTCTCTAGACTCCAAATCTTATTTCAGACTTTAATCTTTTCTAAACTCATTCTAATCTTCTCTAAACACTCAGATTACTCTTAACATCACTAAAACTATCATGGTATCAGAGCCAGGTTAGTGAGAGCCTGAGGTCGTGTGAGATTCTTTGAAGTTACAAGTTTGAAGCTTTGAAGAAACTCTTGTGTGTTCTTGTGTGTTTGAGAGGTTCCGGGTACTTTTCAAGTTCAAGACTAGTTGTGGTGTGTTGTCTGAAGCTGCGTGGGTTGAAGATCGAGGCTGTGAGGGTTTCTACAAGTCATTCAATCAAGATAGAGTTCCTGAAGCTTAGAGAGTTCATCATTCAACATGGAGAGTGGGATGAACATGAACATGAAGGTAGCCGTGTGTTTCAAGGGAAACAACTACTTGGTATGGTCAAGGATGGTGAGAACCACGGTGGGAAGCAAGGGGTTGTGGAAGCATATCAACCCCGGAGAAGCTCCAAAACTCATCACTCAAGGAGAGGATGATGGTGAGGCTGCAAGCAACGCGGCTGAGAAGTGGTATCAAGAGGACATGCTGGTGATGTCAGTGCTTCACGCATCCCTTGAGCCAGCAATCTTAGATGCCTACAGCTACTGTGAGTCTGCTAAGGAACTGTGGGACACACTGAAGAAGGTGTATGGGAATACATCAAACTTGAGCAGGGTGTTTGAGGTGAAGCAAGCGATTAACAACCTGGTACAAGAGGATATGGAATTCACTAAACACCTTGGGAGATTCAGGTCACTATGGTCCGAGATGGAGATGTTAAGGCCAAGCACTACAGATGCAGATGAGCTCAACAAGAGAAGAGAGCAAGACAAGGTCTTTGGCCTACTTCTCACCCTCAACCCGGCGTATAATGGTCTCATCCAGCACCTGCTTAGAGAAGACACTCTACCTGACCTTGACGATGTGTGTGCGCGGATTCAGAAGGAGCAAGGCTCCATTGGGTTGTTTGCCAAGAAAGGAGACCTTTCCCTTGCAAGCCAAGCGAATCAAGAGGAAGGGAATGAAGCTACACAAGCAAATAAGGCTGCTGCGCATGGGAAGTATGAGGAGAGGAGGTTCAATGGGAACTGTGATCACTGCAAGAAGCATGGCCACAAGAAGAGTCAATGATGGATCCTTCACCCACATCTCAAACCGGCAAAGTTCATGAAGGACCGTGAGGCAAGGGCTAATGTATCAGATGGAACGAGTGGAGCTGGTCCAAGCAAAGGAAAGGAGATAGATGGGCGTGAAGGAGGTGATGGGAAGTCTCTTGTAGCCTACACTGGAGCCCCAAGCAACCGTGGGAACTATGATCAAGAGTATCTAAGGAGATCCGACCTGGATGCTCTCATCAAGCTCTTTAAAGAGCATGGTAACACATTTGCTTATTCCTTTGGTGCTAGGGCTATAGAGAATGATGAGAATCTAACTAGAACTGATAGGATGCATGAAAGTGTGATTGAGATATTAAACTAATCTAGAACGGCTAGTTTTGCTAGGAATGATCATGTATTCAAACCATCTAGTATCCTTGCTCATATTGCTAGTTCACATACCATTAAGCCTTTAGTAGTTGATTCTGGTGCATCTCATCATATGATAAGTGACACTAGTTTAATTAAAGACATTGTACCAATGAATGGTAATGTGATGATAGCTAATGGAAATAAGATACCTATTAGAGGAATAGGAAGTCTTAAACTGTTTGGTAAGGAGACTAAAGCCTTTTATATGCCTGAATTTACTTCAAACTTGTTATCTGTTAAGAAATGTGCTACTGATTTGCAATGCAATGTCATATTCAGTCCTAATGATGTGAAGTTTCAGGATATTAAAAGCAGCAAGATGATTGGAAAGGGAGTGACTAAAGGAGAATTGTATTTACTCAAAGATCTTGCTCCTGTTTCTAGTTATAGCTGCTCGTTTACTTCTGTTTCTGGTTCTAGTTTAAGTAAAAATGCATTGTGGCATGCTAGATTAGGACACCCTCATAATAAGGCTTTAAAACTGACGTTGCCAGGTGTTTCCTTTGAGAATAATGAGTGTGAAGCTTGCATCTTAGGCAAGCATTGTAGAACTGTCTTTACCAAGTCTACTACTGTTTATGAAAAATGTTTTGATCTTATTCATTCTGATGTTTGGACTGCACCTTGCCTTTCTAGAGACAATCATAAGTACTATGTAACTTTCATTGATGAAAAATCCAAATACACATGGTTAACTTTAATTCCAACCAAAGATAGGGTACTTGATGCATTTAAAAACTTTCAAGCCTATGTGACTAACCATTACAATGCCAAGATAAAAATTTTTAGGTCAGATAATGGAGGAGAGTACACGGGACAAGCATTCAAGCTACATCTATCTCAACATGGAATACTTCATCAGACAAGCTGTCCCTATACACCACAACAGAATGGTGTGGCTGAAAGGAAGAACAGGCACTTGATGGAAGTAGCCAGGTCCATGATGTTTCAATCCAATGTGCCTAAGAAGTTTTGGAGTGATGCAGTTGCTACGGCTTGTTATCTCATCAACAGGACACCAACTCTGATCCTTCAAGTATCAGATTTGAGTAAAGTAAAAGATAATCTGAGTTTAGATAAGAATAGAGAAGAGATTAGAGTAGATTTGAGAGATTAAGAGACTAATGGAGAATCATTGTGAAAAGTATAGAGAGATTGATTTGGTTAGAACTGTCTGATCTTTTATTAATGAGAGAGTTTACAATATATAGACTTTAGATCCTAGGGCTTCATAAGGATAAAGTAGAACAAGCATGTGTAGTCAATGAAGAGAGGCGCGCCTAATTCAAACTGAGCCAATGAGGAGCTTCACATGTGTGACCGGATGGATAAGGTTTGCTTTCCCTTTACAGCTCGTGTCCAGCCTGTCAAGCCGCGTCCCTTATCCTATCTTCAACGGTGTGCTCAGTTACTCCCAAAGGTTAACTCCTTCTAAGTTACCTTTCACCTCAAGGTAGAGTAACTTCCCATTTGGCTGTGTCCTCCTTGTACGGACAGTACGGCCAGTGTACGGCCTGTACGGTCTTGTCTCGGCCTAACTCCTCTTAATGCCTTCTTCTCCTCATTCCTTCTTCCCAAGGTTTCCTAAGCCTTCATAGTTTAACTCCTCATCTCAACACTCCCCCTCAAGCTTAGCTTTGTGAAAGTCTAAGCTTGGATGGCTATGAGATCTTCCTCATTAAAAACCTCACCAAGGAAAACCCATTGGGACAAAACCTTGATGAGGGAAAAAGAGTAAAGACCTCACAGCCAAGAGGATCAGCTCCTTCTCTTCCCAAGATCAATGAGGCCCAACCTGATGTGAATAGACTCCATTGTCTTCTGTCTTGCAGCCTTGGTGAACACATCAGCCAACTGATCTTCACTCCTTGTATAGCATGGCAAGATGACTCCTAGAATGATCATCTGCCTCACCTTGTGACAATCAACTTCAATGTGCTTGGTTCTCTCATGAAACACCGAGTTGGAGGCAATGTGGATGGCAGCTTGGTTATCACAATGCATTGTCATTGGCGTGGCTTGATCAATCTCCAAATGCTTCAAAATGCCTTTGATCCACACCAGCTCGTTGGTAAGCTTCAGCATAGCTCTATACTCAGCTTCTGCACTTGAGCAAGAGACCACCTTCTGCTTCTTACTCTTCCACGTAACCAAGTTGCCTCCAATGAATGTGCAATAGCCTGTGGTTGATCTCCTGTCTGCTCTATCACCAGCCCAATCCGCATCACAGTATCCAACCACTTCAGTGCTCCTATTGCAACCCATCCATACTCCTTGATCAGGTGAGCCGTTGAGATACATCAAGATCCTCTCAACCATGCGCCAATGATGCTCCTTAGGCACTTGCATGTGTTGACTAACCTGATTCACAGCAAAACAAATGTCAGGTCTAGTTATGGTGAGGTAAATCAATTTACCAACTAGTTTTCTATAGAGTTTAGGATCCTGATAAGGTTTGCTGTCTTCAATCTCCCCCTCTCGTGGGACTTTGTAGCCATCTTCCATAGGCATCCTTGCTGTCTTGCCTCCATAAGCACCTGCACCTTTCAAAAGATCAAGTGTATACTTCCTTTGGGACATGAACAACCCTTCCTTGGATCTACATATCTCAATTCCAAGAAAGTATTTCATTTCTCCCAAGTCTTTAATCTCAAACATGGATTTAAGAAACTCCTTGGTTGCAATGATACCTTCCTTATCACTTCCTGTGATAATGATATCATCAACATACACAAGGAGTGCAATCATACCTGAGGGAGTAGTGAGTGTGAAGAGAGTGTGATCTAGTTCAGACTTCTTGAATCCTCGGCCATTAAGGGTAGTGCTCAGCTTGTTGTACCAAGCTCTTGGTGATTGCTTCAACCCATAGATAGCTTTCTTTAGTCTCAACACATTTCCTCTCTTCACTAAGTGTTCCAAGCCTGGAGGAGGATGCATATACACTTCATCCTCAAGTTCTCCTTGTAGAAATGCATTCTTCACATCCATTTGCCATAAGCCCCATCCAAGGTTCACAGCCAAGCTTAATACAATCCGGATTGTGTGTAGTTTAGCTACTGGTGCAAAGGTTTCAATGTAATCTTCTCCATAGGTTTGAGTGAAACCCCTTGCAACCAGTCTTGACTTCTTCCTCTCAACTGTTCCATCAGCCTTATACTTGATTGTGAAGATCCATCTACTAGTCACAGCCTTCTTCCCTTTTGGTAACTCACTCTCATACCATGTATCATTCTTGATCATAGCTCCTGCCTCAGCTCCAACTGATTCCTTCCATTCTTTATCCATCATTGCCTCTTCATAGTTTCTTGGTATGTAGTTCTCATCCAAGTTTACCATAAAAGCACAATGTTCTTCAGGGTATTGAGCAAAGGAACACACAGCCTGAGAAGGATGCTCCACAGCTTGGGCATTGTAGTACACTCGCGTGTTTACCCAAGAGGAAGGATCCTTTCTCAGCCTTGTGCTTCTTCTCAATACTGGTTGGTTCTGAACCTGCTCCTCTTGGACACTCGGTTCTGGTGCTTCTGCCTGAGCTTCTACTTCTCCTTGGCTTTGATCACCTTGATTGTGAGAGCCTGAAACACTCTCTTCTTCTTCTTCACTCAAGCCGGCTCCATCCTGACCATCTTCTTGAGTTTCAGATTCCCTGCCCCCCTCACGATCAAGGTGAGGTGACTGATTAGCTTCAACAGGGGCCGGAGAACTCTCATGTTGGTTCCTACTCCCCACATTTGGATCCTGGTTCATCTTGATACCTAGACCTTCCAAAATCAGTCTTAAGGCGCCTGCCTTATCTGATGTTAGATCCTTTAGCTCCTCTTGATTCCTTTCTTCATAGTATCCTCTAGCTTCTATGAACTTCACATCTCTAGAGATTAGGACTCTTCTAGTATCTGAATCATAGCACTTGTATCCCTTTTGTGTTGTTGAATAGCCAATGAACATAGCCTTAGTGCTCCTTGCATCTAGCTTGTTTCTTAACTCTCCTGGTACCAACACAAAGCATAAGCATCCAAATACTCTCAAGTGATCCACTGATGGCTTGTGCTTGTTTAGAACTTCAAATGGTGCTTGATCCTTCAACACCTTTGTGGGAATCCTGTTGATCAAGTAACAAGCAGTAGCCACAGCATCACTCCAAAACCTCTTTGGAACATTTGCTTGGAACATCATTGACCTAGCAACCTCCATCAAGTGTCGGTTCTTCCTCTCAGCTACCCCATTCTGTTGTGGAGTATAGGGACAGCTTGTTTGATGCAAGATCCCATGATGCTCTAGATGACTCTTGAACGCATAGCTTGTGTACTCACCTCCATTATCTGATCTAAAAATTTTAATCTTGGCATTATAATGGTTAGTCACATAAGCTTGAAAGTTCTTAAATGCATCTATCACTCTATCTTTTGATGGGATTAAAGTTAACCAGGTGTATTTGGATTTTTCATCAATGAATGTGACAAAGTATTTATGATTGTCTCTAGATATGCAAGGTGCAGTCCACACATCAGAATGAATAAGATCAAAGCACTTATCATAAACACTAGTAGAGTTTGGAAACACATTTTTACAATGCTTGCCTAAAATGCAAGCTTCACAATCCTTATTCTCAAATAAAACACCTGGTAACATCAAGTTTAAAGCCCTACCATGAGGATGTCCTAATCTAGCATGCCACAAAGCATTTTTATTTAAACTAGAAGCAGTAGTAAACGAGCAATTGTAATTGGAAACAGGATCAAGTTCTTCAAGCAAATACAACTCTCCTTTAGTGATTCCTTTTCCAATCAAGTGGCTGCTCTCAATATCCTGAAACTTTACATCATTAGGACTAAATATAACATTGCAATTCAAATCAGTTGTGCATTTCTTAACAGATAGCAAGTTAGATGTAAATTCAGGCATGTAGAAAGCTCTAGTGTTCTTATCAAACAACTTCAAATTTCCAATTCCTCTAATAGGGATCTTGTCCCCATTTGCAATCATAACATGTCCACTAGTTGGTTCTATATCCTTAATCAGATTTGTATCACTAATCATGTGATGGGATGCACCAGAATCAACAATTAATGGCTTAGTTATACTGCTAGCATTATGACAAAGGTTCAAAGGTGATCTAAATGCATTTAGTTCATGATTCATCCTAGCATTTCTAGCAAAGGTGTACTCATGTCTAGCATTTTCATTGCTTTTAACTCTATCCATCCTAGCAATATCAGCAACACAAGGAGATGTTTCTATAATCTTAGCTATCATGGATGCACCAAAGGAGTACCCATGAGTGTTACCATTCTCCTTGAGCATTTTTATGAGAGCATCCATCTCGGATCTCCTGATGAAGTCTTGATCATTGCCACGGATGTTAGGAGCTCCTGAGTATGTCACCAGTGCCTTGCCATCACCCTCACGCCCCTCTCCTTCAGCTCCACGGCTAGATGATCCGGCTCCACTTGTTCCATCAGAAGCATGAGCTCTTGCCTCCTTTTCCTTCATGAACTTCGCCGGCTTCAGATGAGGATGTAGTATCCAGCACTGGCTCTTCTTGTGTCCATGCTTCTTGCAGTGATCACAATTGCCATTGAACTTCCTATCCTCATACTTGCCGTGTGCTGCTTTGTTGGCTTGTGGTATCTCCTCATGATCAGTTCGCGCAGCATTGGCTAGAGACAAGTCTCCTTTACCACCAAACAAGCCAATGGAGCCTTGCTCCTTTTGTATCTGAGCACACGCATCCTCCAGGTCCGGAAGCTTCTCAGCCCTCAACATATGCTGAATCAACCCACTGTAGCTTGGATTCAATGTAAGCAACAACCCAAAGACCTTATCTTGCTCTCTCCTTTCATTTAGCAGCTCTGGATCAGTTGTGCTCGGCCTCAGCATCTCCAGCTCTGACCAGAGTGTCCGGAACCTCCCCAAATGCTTAGTGAACTCCATGTCCTCCTGAGTTAGATCATTCAAAGCTTTCTTCACTTCAAAGACCCGGCTGAGGTTAGAGGTGTTTCCATACACCTTCTTCAATGTTTCCCACAGCTCCTTGGCTGTCTCACAATAGCTGTAAGCATCTAGAATGGCTGGCTCCAACGAGCTATGAAGAGCAGACATCACCATCATGTCCTCTTGTTGCCACTTCTCAGCTTCAGCTTCCGAGACACTCTCCTTGTCTCCTCCTTGAGTAATGAGCTTTGGAGCCTCACCAGATGTGATGTGCTTCCATAAACCCTTACTTCCCACAGCAGTCTTCACCATCCTAGACCATACTAGGTAGTTACTGCCCTTGAAAGTCACAGCAACCTTCATCTTGGAACCACTCTCCATCTTCAACAGTTTCACTTCAATAACTTGTAAAAGACTTGATCTTGAGACTCAGAACTACAACACCAGCTCAAACCCTTCCGTGCCTTGTCTTTACTCTTCAAAGAACCCTCAAAAAGCTAGATAAGACTTCCGGAATGAAGATGTAGCTCCCGGGATGCAGCTTCTTCCAAGAACACTCACACCACTCTCACTTGATCTCTCAAAGTTTCAAGTTTGAATCTTCAAGAGAAAAACGCCAAGAACTCAGATTGAAATCAACCTGGCTCTGATACCATATCAGATTTGAGTAAAGTAAAAGATAATCTGAGTTTAGATAAGAATAGAGAAGAGATTAGAGTAGATTTGAGAGATTAAGAGACTAATGGAGAATCATTGTGAAAAGTATAGAGAGATTGATTTGGTTAGAACTGTCTGATCTTTTATTAATGAGAGAGTTTACAATATATAGACTTTAGATCCTAGGGCTTCATAAGGATAAAGTAGAACAAGCATGTGTAGTCAATGAAGAGAGGCGCGCCTAATTCAAACTGAGCCAATGAGGAGCTTCACATGTGTGACCGGATGGATAAGGTTTGCTTTCCCTTTACAGCTCGTGTCCAGCCTGTCAAGCCGCGTCCCTTATCCTATCTTCAACGGTCTGCTCAGTTACTCCCAAAGGTTAACTCCTTCTAAGTTACCTTTCACCTCAAGGTAGAGTAACTTCCCATTTGGCTGTGTCCTCCTTGTACGGACAGTACGGCCAGTGTACGGCCTGTACGGTCTTGTCTCGGCCTAACTCCTCTTAATGCCTTCTTCTCCTCATTCCTTCTTCCCAAGGTTTCCTAAGCCTTCATAGTTTAACTCCTCATCTCAACATCAAGGACAATCACCATTTGAGGTATTGAATCAGTACAAACCTTCACTCGAGCATATGAAGATCTTTGGATGTTTGTGTTTTGTGATGGTGCCTGGAGAGATAAGAAACAAGCTAGAAGCTAATAGTTCAAAGGCAATGTTCATTGGATACTCATCAAGTCAGAAAGGATACAAGTGCTATGATCCTAACACAAGGAGAGTGTTAGTATCTAGAGAAGTAAAGTTTGTTGAAGAAAAAGGATATTATGAGGAGCAGATTCAAGAAGATTTGAAGGATCTTACATCTGATAGAGCTGAAACCTTGAGGTTGATCCTAGAAGGGCTTGGAATCAACATGAATCAAGGACATCAGGGGGGGAGAAGCACGACTCCAGCACCGGATCATCAAACTTCCAACCTTGAGCATGAAGGGGGGAATGAAACAAGAACTCCAAACCTTGAGCGTGAAGAAACAAGTAGAGAAGAGAGTTCTGGCTCTCATGATCAAGCTGTGGAATCAGATGATCAACAAGAAGAAGCTAATGATCAGCTAAGGGAAGAGGGAGCTGAAGCAAGTCAGCTAGGAGAAGAAAGATCCGAAATGTGTTCACAAGAAGAAGAACAAGAGATGGCACAAGAAGGGCCAATGTTAAGAAGAAGTACAAGGCTGAGAAAGGACCCTTCCAGTTGGGTAAACACGAGAGTGTACTACAATGCCCAAGCTGTGGAGCATCCTACTCAGGCCGTGTGTTCTTTCAGTCAATATCCAGAAGCACATTGTGCATTTATGGTAAACTTGAATGAGAATCACATTCCAAGAAGCTATGAAGAGGCAATGGAGGATAAGGAGTGGAAGGAATCAGTAGGAGCTGAGGCAGGAGCTATGATAAAGAATGATACATGGTATGAGAGTGAACTACCAAAAGGGAAGAAGGCAGTGTCTAGTAGATGGATCTTTACAATCAAGTACAAGGCTGATAGGTCGATTGAGAGGAAGAAAACTAGACTAGTAGCAAGAGGGTTTACTCAGACATATGGAGAGGATTACATTGAGACATTTGCACCAGTAGCCAAGCTACACACAATTAGAATTGTTTTAAGCTTGGCTGTGAACCTTGGATGGGGATTGTGGCAAATGGATGTAAAGAATGCATTTCTACAAGGAGAACTTGAGGATGAAGTCTATATGTATCCTCCACCAGGTCTTGAACATCTAGTGAAGAGAGGGAATGTACTGAGGTTAAAGAAGGCTATCTATGGGCTGAAGCAATCACCAAGAGCATGGTACAACAAGCTGAGCACAACTCTGAATGGCTGAGGCTTTAGGAAGTCAGAATTGGACCATACTCTCTTTACCCTTACTACACCCTCAGGTATGGTTGCTCTCCTTGTGTATGTGGATGATATCATTATCACAGGAAGTGATAAAGAAGGTATCAAAGCAACCAAGGAGTTTCTAAAGTCTATGTTTGAAATAAAAGACTTGGGAGAAATGAAATACTTTCTTGGAATTGAGATTTGTAGATCCAAGGAAGGTTTGTTCATGTCCCAAAGGAAGTATAAACTTGATCTTTTGAAAGATGCAGGTGCTTATGGAGGCAAGACAGCAAGGATGCCAATGGAGGATGGCTACAAAGTACCAAGAGAGGGGGAGATTGAAGACAGCAAGCCATTTCATGATCCTAAACTCTATAGAAAACTTGTTGGAAAATTGATTTATCTAACCATCACAAGACCTGATATATGCTTTGCTGTGAATCAGGTGAGTCAACACATGCAGCTTCCCAAGGAACATCATTGGCGTATGGTGGAGAGGCTGCTGATGTATCTAAATGGCTCGCCGGATCAAGGTGTATGGATGGGGTGCAATGGAAGCACAGAAGTGGTGGGCTATTGTGATGCTGATTGGGCAGGTGATAGAGCTGACAGAAGATCAACAACCGGCTATTGCACATTCATTGGAGGCAACTTGGTGACTTGGAAGAGTAAGAAACAGAAGGTGGTGTCATGCTCTAGTGCAGAAGCTGAATATAGAGCCATGCTGAAGCTTACAAACGAGCTAGTTTGGATCAAGGGCATCTTGAAGCATTTGGAGATAACACAAGACACTCCAATGACAATGCATTGTGACAACCAGGCCGCCATTCACATAGCCTCCAACTCGGTGTTCCATGAGAGAACAAAGCACATTGAGGTTGATTGCCACAAGGTGAGGCAGATGATTGTCCTAGGAGTCATCTTGCCATGTTATACTAGGAGTGAAGATCAGTTGGCTGATGTATTCACCAAGGCTGCAAGGCAAAAGACAATGGAGTCCATTCATATCAGATTGGGCCTCATTGATCTTGGGAAGAGAAGCAGCTGATCCCCTTAGTCATGAGATCTTTACTCTTTTTCCCTCATTAAGGTTTTGTCCCAATGGGTTTTCCTTAGTGAGGTTTTTAATGAGGAAGATCTCATGGCTGTCCAAGCTTAGTCTTTCACAAAGCTAAGCTTGAGGGGGAGTGTTGAGATGAAGAGTGTCAAGTGAAGAATGGAGATGAGGGTTGAGTAGAATGAAGAAGAGGAAGGATAGGAAGGTTTGGGAGCTTTGGGATCAGCCTGTCCGTACAAGGCCGTACATGGCCGTACATGACAGGACAGGCCGTACAAGATAGGATCGACCAAAGCTCAACCAAACCTCACCATAAGTTATCCGAGTTACTTAAGTAAAGAGGAGAAGTTACCTTGGCATTTGTGGATGGATCAGACCGTTGGAAAGGATAAGGGAGAGTCTTGGACAGGCTGGCACAGCTGGACACGGAAAAGCAAAAGGTATGAGCCAGCTAATGAAGGCTCACACGCGCGGCTCACCTCATTGGACGAGTTTAAAATGGCCATTGACTCCACATTCTTACCTTATCCTCTTAGCTACGAAAACCCTAGTCTCTTCTCTTATAAAGTTGTAAACACTCTCATTAATACAATTAAGCAAGTTATGAGTCTCTCTTAGTCTTTCTAAAACTCTCTCTAGACTCCAAATCTTATTTCAGACTTTAATCTTTTCTAAACTCATTCTAATCTTCTCTAACCACTCAGATTACTCTTAACATCACTAAAACTATCAATATGTGAGTTGGTTGAACACATTTGTGATGTGTGGGAGATAAACAAGAAGCCAGGTAGATGGAAGAGAGGTACAAGCTGCAAGAAGGGAAAGTTGAGAAAACTTTCTAAGATGTGGGTGATGATGAGCAGATTATGGAGGAAGGATCAAGGAGAGTATGCAAGTAGAAGAGTGTTTCAACTCAGCTTACATGGGAGAATCTGTAGAGAGCAGTGGGGTTATGAGGAAGCTAGAGACCAAAGGAGCAGATGAGCGTGTCACAAAGGAGGAATGGGATGAGTTTGTCAAGTATGTGTATGCTTTGGCTACGACCCGGAGACAAGGTGCTCCTGCCAAAGCATCCACATCCAACAAACCCATCATTGTTGATTCTGGAGCAAGTCATCACATGATTAGTGATAGAAGCTTAATGAGTGATGTAAAGAAAGCCACTGGGGGTGTGATGATAGCTAATGGTGATAGGATTCCAATAGAAGTATGATTTTAGAGAATAAGAAAGGTATTGAGAAGTCTAAGAGAGATTCAAGAGAGATTAGAGTGTTTAAGAGAAAGTGTATGAGATTATCATGATGAATTAGAGAGAGATACTCATAAACTCGTGTTCTTTATTAATCAAGACAGAGTTTACAATATATAGGATCAGATACAAGGGTTTCAGAGAGACTAAGCATGTGAGGTCAAGGATAAGGTTGCTTTAATTCAAACTTGATCCAATGGGAGCTGTCACACGTTTTTGGCATCTTGGACCAGGTTCCTTTTGCCTTTACAGCCTGTTCCAGCCTGTGTGGATAAGGCTCAGTCACTCTATCCATCCAAACGGTCATCTCCCCTAAGGTAAAACTCCTTTGGCCGTTTACTTCTTTCACGCGGTAACTTCTCCTCTTGGTCGAGTGGTGGATTGATCCGGACCGTACGGATGGTACGGCCGGTACGGCCTTGTACGGTCTGATCACTCCCAAGCTTTCCTTCTCTTTGCCTTCACATTATCTCATTCCCAACTCCTTAAGCTATCTTCTCATATATTGTTCAACTCATTTCAACACTCCCCCTCAAGCTTAACTTAGTAACTTAGTTAAGCTTGGAACAACCATGAGATCTTCCTCATTAAAAACCTCACCAAAGAAAACCCATTGGGACAAAACTTTGATGAGGGAAAAAGAGTGAAGAGCTCATGGCTAAGGGGATCAGCTCCGTGGTGTAAGATCTATGAGTCCCAATCTGATGTGAATGGACTCCATAGTCTTTTGTCTTGCTGCCTTGGTGAACACATCCGCAAGTTGATCCTCACTCCTCGTATAGCATGGCAGGATTACTCCCAAGACAATCATCTGCCTCACCTTGTGACAATCAACTTCAATGTGCATGGTTCTCTCATGGAAGACTGAGTTGGTTGCAATGTGTATAGCCGCTTGATTATCACAGTGCATAGTCATTGGAGTCACTTGCTCTATCTCCAAATGCTTCAAGATCCCTTTAATCCATACCAACTCATTTGTAAGCTTCAGCATTGCTCTATACTCAGCTTCAGCACTTGAACACGATACCACCTTCTGCTTCTTGCTCTTCCAAGTCACCAAGTTGCCTCCAATGAATGTACAATAGCCGGTGGTTGATCTTCTGTCTGCTCTATCTCCAGTCCAATCAGCGTCACAATATCCCACCACTTCAGTACTCTTGTTGCATCCCATCCATACTCCAAGGCTTGATGTCCCGTTCAGATACAAGAGGAGTCTCTCCACCATGCGCCAGTGATGTTCCTTTGGGACTTGCATATGCTGGCTCACTTGATTCACAGCAAAGCATATGTCTGGTCTTGTGATAGTGAGATAGATGAGCTTCCCTACCAGCTTCCTGTATAGCTTTGGTGTTGACTTGAAGAGTGAAATGGAGCCAAAGGAGAAGTATGGAGGAGTTTGGGTCTGGTGCAAAGATAGGGACAAGATCTTAAGAGATTGTCTATCAAGGCTTCATGAGGATTTAGAGAAGTCTAGAAGAGTCATGAAGGCTGTACAAAGATAGTGTTTAAGTCCAGGAGGGACTTAGACACCATTTGGAGATAGTTGGGTGATGGTGCAAAGATAGGGCGTCCCGAGGTTCAGACGGTACGAACGGACCGTGCAAAGTTAGGGCGACCCAAAGCATGATCTGGTTCATCTATTGAAGAAGCTTGGTGAACTTGTGCAAATATAGGGCGAGGTACGGACATCAGGTCCGTACCATCAACCGTACGGATGAGCAGGCCGTATCACTTTACCCGGATTGACCCGAAATGGAAATGTGCAAACTTAGGGAGCAAGGAGGAGTTATCTGAGCTTGTGACTGTTGGGAATGGATAAGAGAGGAGCTGGGCGTGACCTGTTGCTAGCTGGAAAGTAGCTGGTCAAAAGGTAAAGCACCTTTTGACCATGGAACACCACAAGGCTCCATCTTATCCATCCATTTCAAACATGGGCAATCTGAACCATCCAAGCTTCTCTTACCAGATTCCTTTAGCCAATCAGAGACCATCACCAAGATTGTGAAGACCAGATCCAAGACTACATCCTAGCCATTCATTCTCAAGTCATTTTTAGCCATTAGATTAAGGGTTTATGATTGCAAACTTGTAAAGCCTATATAAAGGCTATGTGTGGACGTTTTTGTAACCCTTAAGTGAGTAAGGGGGTTTCCCTTCTCCTTCTCTAATCTGAAACACTTTCTCTTAGTCTCTCTAGTCTCTCATCCTGAATATCTATACACGTTCTCAGTCTGGTCACTAATCTCTTAAACACTTAGACACACAAACACTCATTAAACTTCCTTTCTCTCAAATCGCTTCCAAGCTCTCTCTCTCTCTTTACCCATTTGGGTTTCATACACACATACAACCTGAGTACTCTTAAATCTCATATGGTATCAGAGCCAGGTTCATTAGAACTTGGTTCCAGCTTCCCCTAAGCTCAAAGCTCACTCCCATGCCATTTCCAAACCAAGAAGAAGCTTCATGTTCATTTGGCTGTTCAACCTCTTCAAGAAGAAGGTGTGCTCATCAATGGCGTCCAGAAGCTGTTCTTGGTCGTTCTCCACTCTCTCATGGTCGTCCTGAAGAAAGAAGGCCATTGGAAGCATGTCCAAGCCATTCCCATTCACTGTCCAAGAAGAAAGGTGAAAGCTTTCAACTTGTACCTGGTATGGCGACTCAAAAATGAAGAGAGGAGGTGTCTTAGGCATGGTGGGTTCAAGAGAAAGGTCCATGAAAGAAGGAGATGTAGGAGTTGACACCAACAGCTCGGATCTTCCCATGTACTAAGGAGTTTCAAGGAACTAACACTAGTTCCTTGGCTGTAAGGAAATCTCTTTCTCTTGTATAAAGCTTGAGTGTATGAACAGGTTGTGATGTTGTGATGTGATTGAAAACTTGTGGATGTTTAAAGATTGCTAGATATGAAATGTTTAGAATCTGTCCCAAGATACTTGAGAGTTGTGAATGGTGATTGAGAGTTGTAAAGCTTGCCTCGGTTCTACAATGATTGTATAGGATACTAGATGTGTCTGATCCTGGTTACTTTCATTGATTGAAACCGAGTAGTATAATAAAGCTTAGAGTGTTGTTGCTGCCTTAGGTTGATGCACTTGGATTCAAGTCTAAGATGCAGTTAAGGCAGAAGTTAAAATTGCCTAAGTAACTTGTATTGAATCTGTTTAGATCTTGCATATACTTAGAGAAATTGCTTGCAAAGATTAGAACTTGAATATGTCTTGTGTAATCTGTTGCAATGCTTGTGATATTGGTGATCAACCTTGATGATATTTCAAGGATTGATTCCAATACCTTTGTGTCTTATCTTTGCTGGAGTTTGAGTGGTGTTTCAGGTTCACAAGAAGTGTTCTTTGCTCACCATCCACCCAAGTAGAAGAGGAAGACTTTGCCATTGTTAAAGCAATGGAGAAAGACTTGTGTGTATGGCCGGTTAAGATAGCGCAGCTAGTGATAGTGATGTGCTCCTGGTTCATGGAGACACACAAGTAAAGGTCATCACCTAAGTCTTGGGGAGACTGATGACCTGAAGGCATTGGAGCTGAAGGCAATGGCAGATCGGTTGGGTTAAGCGCAGCTGTAGGTAGTGATGCGCTCCCGGTTTGAAGTCTCATTGAGGCTCACTTCAAGCTTGCACCTACACTAAGTCAAGTTTGAGGTGAGGATTCAAGTGAGCTATCAGAAGATCCTCTAAGCTCAATGACCTGGTTCCTCAAGGCCATTGCAAGCTGATCATGTGTAGATGCAGCCGAAGTAGAGGGAAGAAGAAAGCGACTCAATGAGCTTCTAATAAGAAGTACTTGGAGAGTAAGCTGAGGTATCTCCTCAGTGCAATGGTGGTTAAGTGGGGAAGTAAGCATCAAATGAGCTTCTAATAAGAAGTACTTGGAGAGTAAGCTGAGGTATCTCCTCAGTGCAATGGTGGTTAAGTGGGGAAGTAAGCATCAAGTCTGAAGAAGATGGAGGTGTTCCCACAAGGTTGTTAGTGAGCTTGTGTGATGAAAGGAGAAGCTGTTAAGCTTAGCAAGTGAGGACTCAAGTGGCGAAATGAAGAGACCACTCCTCACCATCTTAAACAAGGGAGTAAAACTAGTCTCATCTATTTTAATATGTCTTGATAGGTCTATCTCTTGATTATACTCTGTGCTTTCCCTAATTTACATTAAGAGTTTATAACTTCTAGTAGAATGTCTAGGCTAATTGTTTTGAAAATATTTTGCTGCTGCATTGTCTTATTGATATTAAGTAATGTCTAGAGTCCCAAAATCTCATGTTCTGTTCATTGCATTGTCTTGTGTATTGCCATAGCTTGAAATCATCATGAATGTGTTGTAGAATTGAGTAGAATGTCTCTGCTGCTTGCATCATGATTGATAAGCTATTTTGCATACATAAGCACGTCTCATACTGTCTAAGTTCAATCCTGTTGTTATCTGATACTAGTGCCTATGTTTAATCCATTGATGAAAGTCTTGCATCAATTAGAAATTGTCTAAGTTGCTTGCATCATTGGTTTTGATTGAAACTGTTGTGCATAGCCTTGATATGGCTCATGGATTGAACCTGTTGCATTCATATAGCTAAAGCTTTAAGATTGTGCATTCATGTAGTAATGCATTTAAAAATGAGCCTAAATTGCAAATGTACTGATAAGCTTGCATTGCATTTAGAGAACTTAAAATAGAACTTGCATTGTCATTGTTAGAGATTGAAATCTACTTGTCTTGATTCAGTCCAGTTCTGATTGTTGCTATGCCATAGTTAAATCCATCAGTGATGTCTTATAAGCATTTAGAAGTATGTCTAAGCTATTTGAATCATTGGCTTTGATAAAACTAGTGAGCATAAGCATGAATTGAGTCACTCTTGTCGCCTTGATTGCATAAGTATCATCTAGGCTTGTGTTTCATTTGGGTTAAATCTATTTCATTCATATAGTGAGTATGTAACCTAATGCATTCATTTATTGTTGCATTTAAAAAAAAAAAAAAAAAAAACTGAATTGATTGTCTTTGCTTGATTGTCTTGATTGTCTAGCTTATTTCAAGTATCATATATTATTGTGGCATTGGTGATCAAACAGGCTGGATAATCTTGGTTTGATTCCAATGGGATGATCTGATCTTGCATTGAGTTGTGGTGGTGTTAGGTACACAAGGAATGTGATACATGTAACTCGCCAACAACCAAGAATGTAAAGACAAAGGTCGTGTGCCATTGCATATCATCACTAGGACATGTTAGTCCATAATCTACAGGAAGTGTAGTGTGATAGAATATGCAATGAGAGATGGCCATTGCATAATACCATTGGACATATCTACTCCTTAGTCTACAGGAAGTGTAGCATGGGTCATTATGCAATGAGAGGTGTGTCTTGTGAGACTCTCTATGGTGATTCAAACACCCTAGTTCCTGGTTAAGGAAGAGAGTAAACTCACAAGAAGAAAGCTATCATGAAAGATGATAGTTATTAGACCATGGAGATGCATAGGATCATCACAAGCTTAGCTCTTTCTAGCCTCGGTTCTAAGCTTGAGGGGGAGTCTTAATGCATATGATCCATGGTCAGTAACAAGTCTTTTGCAAAAGCTTCTACAAGGATCATCAACCGGACCAAGTCAGTGGCGTGTCTAGGCAAGAGGCTGTTCAGAGCAGCCTTGGCGAGTGAGGAAGAAGGCTCTCCATCAATGCGGCTTCAATGAGAGGTGATTGAGGAGAAGCTGATGAATCCATTCTGCCTTTCCAAGAAGTTGATGATGCCATGAAGATGGTGCATTGGCCGAGTTAGGAAACTCACAAAAACACAAGGGAAGTTCCCTTAGACTTTTAAACTCTTTCTTCAAATCTTCTTCATTCATCTTATTCATTGCTTGTGCGTGAAAAGATACTTAAAATGATTATGATTGAATTGTGAGATTGTGTGCATCAAGTGTGATGCAGGATATTCATTTACTTGATTTTGATAGGTACTGATGCACCTTTGGGATAATGTATCAGGTACCATTGCTTGATGCCTCATTAAACAGTTTCGGGTCATCTCTTAGCTTCTCTAAAGAGGCTGTAAGTCTGTTGAGAGGGGGAGATTCCAAACCTGGTCGATGAAGAAGGCAAGCCGTGTGTGAAGTGATTGATCAGCCTCACTGGTGTTTTGAAGATGATCTGGTCGTGTCCTAGCTTCTCTAAGATGGCTGTGAAGTCAGTTGAGAGGGGGAGACTTCAAACCGGTTCCATGAAGAGGTGAAGCTGAAGTGTGAAGTGTAGGCAAAGCTGTGAAGAGTTGCTGCACCTTTTAGGCCGTGATCCAGAGCTTCTTGTGTCTAACCACATTGGTTCTAAGGCACAAGAGCTCACTGGCCAATCCCTAGGCTTTGGAGAGCTCTACTCTTTTTCCCTTGCAAGGTTTTGTCCCAATGGGTTTTCCTTGTAAGGTTTTTAATGAGGGAGACTCTTCAGAGTTCCAAGCTTGGCTTAGGATCTCCTAAAGTCAAGCTTGAGGGGGAGTGTTGACTTGAAGAGTGAAATGGAGCCAAAGGAGAAGTATGGAGGAGTTTGGGTCTGGTGCAAAGATAGGGACAAGATCTTAAGAGATTGTCTATCAAGGCTTCATGAGGATTTAGAGAAGTCTAGAAGAGTCATGAAGGCTGTACAAAGATAGTGTTTAAGTCCAGGAGGGACTTAGACACCATTTGGAGATAGTTGGGTGATGGTGCAAAGATAGGGCGTCCCGAGGTTCAGACGGTACGAACGGACCGTGCAAAGTTAGGGCGACCCAAAGCATGATCTGGTTCATCTATTGAAGAAGCTTGGTGAACTTGTGCAAATATAGGGCGAGGTACGGACATCAGGTCCGTACCATCAACCGTACGGATGAGCAGGCCGTATCACTTTACCCGGATTGACCCGAAATGGAAATGTGCAAACTTAGGGAGCAAGGAGGAGTTATCTGAGCTTGTGACTGTTGGGAATGGATAAGAGAGGAGCTGGGCGTGACCTGTTGCTAGCTGGAAAGTAGCTGGTCAAAAGGTAAAGCACCTTTTGACCATGGAACACCACAAGGCTCCATCTTATCCATCCATTTCAAACATGGGCAATCTGAACCATCCAAGCTTCTCTTACCAGATTCCTTTAGCCAATCAGAGACCATCACCAAGATTGTGAAGACCAGATCCAAGACTACATCCTAGCCATTCATTCTCAAGTCATTTTTAGCCATTAGATTAAGGGTTTATGATTGCAAACTTGTAAAGCCTATATAAAGGCTATGTGTGGACGTTTTTGTAACCCTTAAGTGAGTAAGGGGGTTTCCCTTCTCCTTCTCTAATCTGAAACACTTTCTCTTAGTCTCTCTAGTCTCTCATCCTGAATATCTATACACGTTCTCAGTCTGGTCACTAATCTCTTAAACACTTAGACACACAAACACTCATTAAACTTCCTTTCTCTCAAATCGCTTCCAAGCTCTCTCTCTCTCTTTACCCATTTGGGTTTCATACACACATACAACCTGAGTACTCTTAAATCTCATATGGTATCAGAGCCAGGTTCATTAGAACTTGGTTCCAGCTTCCCCTAAGCTCAAAGCTCACTCCCATGCCATTTCCAAACCAAGAAGAAGCTTCATGTTCATTTGGCTGTTCAACCTCTTCAAGAAGAAGGTGTGCTCATCAATGGCGTCCAGAAGCTGTTCTTGGTCGTTCTCCACTCTCTCATGGTCGTCCTGAAGAAAGAAGGCCATTGGAAGCATGTCCAAGCCATTCCCATTCACTGTCCAAGAAGAAAGGTGAAAGCTTTCAACTTGTACCTGGTATGGCGACTCAAAAATGAAGAGAGGAGGTGTCTTAGGCATGGTGGGTTCAAGAGAAAGGTCCATGAAAGAAGGAGATGTAGGAGTTGACACCAACAGCTCGGATCTTCCCATGTACTAAGGAGTTTCAAGGAACTAACACTAGTTCCTTGGCTGTAAGGAAATCTCTTTCTCTTGTATAAAGCTTGAGTGTATGAACAGGTTGTGATGTTGTGATGTGATTGAAAACTTGTGGATGTTTAAAGATTGCTAGATATGAAATGTTTAGAATCTGTCCCAAGATACTTGAGAGTTGTGAATGGTGATTGAGAGTTGTAAAGCTTGCCTCGGTTCTACAATGATTGTATAGGATACTAGATGTGTCTGATCCTGGTTACTTTCATTGATTGAAACCGAGTAGTATAATAAAGCTTAGAGTGTTGTTGCTGCCTTAGGTTGATGCACTTGGATTCAAGTCTAAGATGCAGTTAAGGCAGAAGTTAAAATTGCCTAAGTAACTTGTATTGAATCTGTTTAGATCTTGCATATACTTAGAGAAATTGCTTGCAAAGATTAGAACTTGAATATGTCTTGTGTAATCTGTTGCAATGCTTGTGATATTGGTGATCAACCTTGATGATATTTCAAGGATTGATTCCAATACCTTTGTGTCTTATCTTTGCTGGAGTTTGAGTGGTGTTTCAGGTTCACAAGAAGTGTTCTTTGCTCACCATCCACCCAAGTAGAAGAGGAAGACTTTGCCATTGTTAAAGCAATGGAGAAAGACTTGTGTGTATGGCCGGTTAAGATAGCGCAGCTAGTGATAGTGATGTGCTCCTGGTTCATGGAGACACACAAGTAAAGGTCATCACCTAAGTCTTGGGGAGACTGATGACCTGAAGGCATTGGAGCTGAAGGCAATGGCAGATCGGTTGGGTTAAGCGCAGCTGTAGGTAGTGATGCGCTCCCGGTTTGAAGTCTCATTGAGGCTCACTTCAAGCTTGCACCTACACTAAGTCAAGTTTGAGGTGAGGATTCAAGTGAGCTATCAGAAGATCCTCTAAGCTCAATGACCTGGTTCCTCAAGGCCATTGCAAGCTGATCATGTGTAGATGCAGCCGAAGTAGAGGGAAGAAGAAAGCGACTCAATGAGCTTCTAATAAGAAGTACTTGGAGAGTAAGCTGAGGTATCTCCTCAGTGCAATGAAGTGGGGAAGTAAGCATCAATGAGCTGAAGTACTTGGAGAGTAAGCTGAGGTATCTCCTCAGTGCAATGGTGGTTAAGTGGGGAAGTAAGCATCAAGTCTGAAGAAGATGGAGGTGTTCCCACAAGGTTGTTAGTGAGCTTGTGTGATGAAAGGAGAAGCTGTTAAGCTTAGCAAGTGAGGACTCAAGTGGCGAAATGAAGAGACCACTCCTCACCATCTTAAACAAGGGAGTAAACCTAGTCTCATCTATTTTAATATGTCTTGATAGGTCTATCTCTTGATTATACTCTGTGCTTTCCCTAATTTACATTAAGAGTTTATAACTTCTAGTAGAATGTCTAGGCTAATTGTTTTGAAAATATTTTGCTGCTGCATTGTCTTATTGATATTAAGTAATGTCTAGAGTCCCAAAATCTCATGTTCTGTTCATTGCATTGTCTTGTGTATTGCCATAGCTTGAAATCATCATGAATGTGTTGTAGAATTGAGTAGAATGTCTCTGCTGCTTGCATCATGATTGATAAGCTATTTTGCATACATAAGCACGTCTCATACTGTCTAAGTTCAATCCTGTTGTTATCTGATACTAGTGCCTATGTTTAATCCATTGATGAAAGTCTTGCATCAATTAGAAATTGTCTAAGTTGCTTGCATCATTGGTTTTGATTGAAACTGTTGTGCATAGCCTTGATATGGCTCATGGATTGAACCTGTTGCATTCATATAGCTAAAGCTTTAAGATTGTGCATTCATGTAGTAATGCATTTAAAAATGAGCCTAAATTGCAAATGTACTGATAAGCTTGCATTGCATTTAGAGAACTTAAAATAGAACTTGCATTGTCATTGTTAGAGATTGAAATCTACTTGTCTTGATTCAGTCCAGTTCTGATTGTTGCTATGCCATAGTTAAATCCATCAGTGATGTCTTATAAGCATTTAGAAGTATGTCTAAGCTATTTGAATCATTGGCTTTGATAAAACTAGTGAGCATAAGCATGAATTGAGTCACTCTTGTCGCCTTGATTGCATAAGTATCATCTAGGCTTGTGTTTCATTTGGGTTAAATCTATTTCATTCATATAGTGAGTATGTAACCTAATGCATTCATTTATTGTTGCATTTAAAAAAAAAAAAAAAAAAACTGAATTGATTGTCTTTGCTTGATTGTCTTGATTGTCTAGCTTATTTCAAGTATCATATATTATTGTGGCATTGGTGATCAAACAGGCTGGATAATCTTGGTTTGATTCCAATGGGATGATCTGATCTTGCATTGAGTTGTGGTGGTGTTAGGTACACAAGGAATGTGATACATGTAACTCGCCAACAACCAAGAATGTAAAGACAAAGGTCTTGTGCCATTGCATATCATCACTAGGACATGTTAGTCCATAATCTACAGGAAGTGTAGTGTGATAGAATATGCAATGAGAGATGGCCATTGCATAATACCATTGGACATATCTAGTCCTTAGTCTACAGGAAGTGTAGCATGGGTCATTATGCAATGAGAGGTGTGTCTTGTGAGACTCTCTATGGTGATTCAAACACCCTAGTTCCTGGTTAAGGAAGAGAGTAAACTCACAAGAAGAAAGCTATCATGAAAGATGATAGTTATTAGACCATGGAGATGCATAGGATCATCACAAGCTTAGCTCCTTCTAGTCTCGGTTCTAAGCTTGAGGGGGAGTCTTAATGCATATGATCCATGGTCAGTAACAAGTCTTTTGCAAAAGCTTCTACAAGGATCATCAACCGGACCAAGTCAGTGGCGTGTCTAGGCAAGAGGCTGTTCAGAGCAGCCTTGGCGAGTGAGGAAGAAGGCTCTCCATCAATGCGGCTTCAATGAGAGGTGATTGAGGAGAAGCTGATGAATCCATTCTGCCTTTCCAAGAAGTTGATGATGCCATGAAGATGGTGCATTGGCCGAGTTAGGAAACTCACAAAAACACAAGGGAAGTTCCCTTAGACTTTTAAACTCTTTCTTCAAATCTTCTTCATTCATCTTATTCATTGCTTGTGCGTGAAAAGATACTTAAAATGATTATGATTGAATTGTGAGATTGTGTGCATCAAGTGTGATGCAGGATATTCATTTTCTTGATTTTGATAGGTACTGATGCACCTTTGGGATAATGTATCAGGTACCATTGCTTGATGCCTCATTAAACAGTTTCGGGTCATCTCTTAGCTTCTCTAAAGAGGCTGTAAGTCTGTTGAGAGGGGGAGATTCCAAACCTGGTCGATGAAGAAGGCAAGCCGTGTGTGAAGTGATTGATCAGCCTCACTGGTGTTTTGAAGATGATCTGGTCGTGTCCTAGCTTCTCTAAGATGGCTGTGAAGTCAGTTGAGAGGGGGAGACTTCAAACCGGTTCCATGAAGAGGTGAAGCTGAAGTGTGAAGTGTAGGCAAAGCTGTGAAGAGTTGCTGCACCTATTAGGCCGTGATCCAGAGCTTCTTGTGTCTAACCACATTGGTTCTAAGGCACAAGAGCTCACTGGCCAATCCCTAGGCTTTGGAGAGCTCTACTCTTTTTCCCTTGCAAGGTTTTGTCCCAATGGGTTTTCCTTGTAAGGTTTTTAATGAGGGAGACTCTTCAGAGTTCCAAGCTTGGCTTAGGATCTCCTAAAGTCAAGCTTGAGGGGGAGTGTTGACTTGAAGAGTGAAATGGAGCCAAAGGAGAAGTATGGAGGAGTTTGGGTCTGGTGCAAAGATAGGGACAAGATCTTAAGAGATTGTCTATCAAGGCTTCATGAGGATTTAGAGAAGTCTAGAAGAGTCATGAAGGCTGTACAAAGATAGTGTTTAAGTCCAGGAGGGACTTAGACACCATTTGGAGATAGTTGGGTGATGGTGCAAAGATAGGGCGTCCCGAGGTTCAGACGGTACGAACGGACCGTGCAAAGTTAGGGCGACCCAAAGCATGATCTGGTTCATCTATTGAAGAAGCTTGGTGAACTTGTGCAAATATAGGGCGAGGTACGGACATCAGGTCCGTACCATCAACCGTACGGATGAGCAGGCCGTATCACTTTACCCGGATTGACCCGAAATGGAAATGTGCAAACTTAGGGAGCAAGGAGGAGTTATCTGAGCTTGTGACTGTTGGGAATGGATAAGAGAGGAGCTGGGCGTGACCTGTTGCTAGCTGGAAAGTAGCTGGTCAAAAGGTAAAGCACCTTTTGACCATGGAACACCACAAGGCTCCATCTTATCCATCCATTTCAAACATGGGCAATCTGAACCATCCAAGCTTCTCTTACCAGATTCCTTTAGCCAATCAGAGACCATCACCAAGATTGTGAAGACCAGATCCAAGACTACATCCTAGCCATTCATTCTCAAGTCATTTTTAGCCATTAGATTAAGGGTTTATGATTGCAAACTTGTAAAGCCTATATAAAGGCTATGTGTGGACGTTTTTGTAACCCTTAAGTGAGTAAGGGGGTTTCCCTTCTCCTTCTCTAATCTGAAACACTTTCTCTTAGTCTCTCTAGTCTCTCATCCTGAATATCTATACACGTTCTCAGTCTGGTCACTAATCTCTTAAACACTTAGACACACAAACACTCATTAAACTTCCTTTCTCTCAAATCGCTTCCAAGCTCTCTCTCTCTCTTTACCCATTTGGGTTTCATACACACATACAACCTGAGTACTCTTAAATCTCATATTTGGATCATGAAAGGCCTAGCTATCTTCAACCTCCCCCTCACGTGGAATCTTGTATCCATCTTCAAGGGGCATCTTTGCTGTCTTATCTCCTTGTATACCTGCATCTTTCAAAAGATCAAGTGTATACTTCCTTTGGGAAATGAACAATCCTTCCTTAGATCTACACAACTCAATTCCAAGGAAGTATTTCATTTCTCCTAAGTCTTTGATTTCAAATACAGATTTCAAAAACTCCTTTGTGGCTTTTATACCAGCCTTATCACTACCTGTTATTATAATGTCATCAACATATACAAGTAGGCAAATGATACCTGAGGGTGTAGTGAGAGTGAATAGAGTGTGATCTAGTTCAGACTTCTTGAACCCCCGTCCGTTTAAGGTAGTGCTCAATTTGTTGTACCATGCTCTAGGAGATTGCTTCAATCCATAGATAGCCTTCTTGAGTCTCAATACATTTCCAGGTTTCACAAGATGCTCTAGGCCTGGTGGTGGATGCATATATACTTCATCCTCTAGCTCTCCTTGAAGAAAGGCATTCTTCACATCCATCTGCCAAAGCTCCCACTCAAGGTTCACAGCAAGAGACAATACAATCCTTATAGTATGTAGCTTGGCAACAGGAGCAAAGGTATCAATGTAGTCTTCCCCATATGTTTGAGTGTATCCTCTAGCCACCAATCTTGTCTTCTTCCTCTCAATGGTTCCATCAGGTAGATACTTGATAGTGAATATCCACTTGCTTGTTACAGCCTTCTTCCCTTTTGGCAACTCACTTTCAAACCAAGTATCATTCTTTATCATAGCATTAGCTTCATCACCCACTGATTCTTTCCAATCTTCATGTAGCATTGCTTCTTCATATGATCTTGGTACACTACTTCCATCTAAGCTTGTAATGAAAGCGCAATGTTCCTTTGGGTAACTAGCAAAAGAACACACAGCCTGAGAGGGATGCTTCACAGCCTGAGCATTGTAGTACACTCTCGTGTTTACCCAGTTGGAAACATCCTTCTTCAACCGTGTGCTTCTCCTTAATGGAACTGGTTCCACCTCCACCACCGTAGGCTGAACTGCTTCCCCTTCTACTTCATCTGGTTCCACTTCTTGAATGACTTCTTCCTCGCTTTGTATCACACCTTGACCATGACTATCTGAGTCTTGATCTTCATGATCTTCAGGCTCAGTCTCATTTCCCCCTTCATGATCATGGTGTGATGGTTCTTCAGCTTCATTCTCCTTGGTTGGTTGCTGATCCTGGGACATGTTGATTCCAAGTCCTTCTAGTACACGCCTAAGACTTGTAGCTCTATCAGATGGTTGAGACAAATCTTCAAGATCTTCCCACTTTCTATCTCCATAAAAGCTCTTATCCTCCAAGAACTTAACATCTCTAGACACAAGAACTCTCCTGGCTTCTGAATCATAGCATTTATATCCCTTTTGTGATGTTGAGTAGCCAATGAACATGGCTCTTGTGCTCTTTGCTTCTAGCTTATTCCTTAGCTCCCTGGGTACGAGTACAAAGCACACACATCCAAAGACTCTTAAGTGATCCAGCACAGGTTTGTTTCTGTTTAGAACTTCATAAGGTGCCTGATCCTCCAAGATCTTGGTTGGTATCCTATTGATCAGATAACAAGCCGAGATCACAGCATCACTCCAGAATCTTTTAGGCACACTTGTGTGAAACATCATAGACCTTGCCACCTCCATTAGGTGTCTATTCTTTCTCTCGGCTACACCATTCTGTTGAGGAGTGTATGGACAACTTGTCTGATGTAGAATCCCATGGTGAGCTAGATGACTCTTGAAAGCATTACCAGTATATTCTCCACCATTATCAGACCTGAAAATCTTAATCTTGGCATTATACTGGTTAGATATATAAGCTTGGAAGTTTTTAAATGCATCAAGAACCCTATCCTTTGTTTTAATGAGTGTTATCCAGGTGTACTTAGATTTTTCATCTATAAATGTGACAAAGTACTTGTAATTATCTCTAGATAAGCAGGGAGCAGTCCATACATCAGAGTGAACAAGATCAAAACACTTATCATAGATAGTAGTAGATCTTTTAAACACAGTCTTACAATGTTTTCCCAAAATACAAGCCTCACAATCATTATTTTTAAACATGACACCTGGTAACATTAAGCTTAAGGCTCTAACATGTGGATGTCCTAGCCTAGAATGCCATAATGCACCTTTACTTAAAACAGAACTCAGCAAACAACTAGAAATGGGATTAATATCTTCAAGTACATAAAGATCTCCCTTGGTTACTCCTTGTCCAATCAACTTATTGCTCTCAATATCCTGAAATGTCACATTGTTAGGACTAAAGATAACATTGCATTGTAGATCATTGGTACATCTTTTAACAGATAAGAGATTAGAAGTGAAATCAGGCATGTAAAATGCTTTAGAGTTCTTATCAAATAGCTTTAAGTCTCCTACACCTTTAATGGGAATTCTATCTCCATTTGCAATCATTACATGTCCATGAGCTGGTTCTATGTTTTTAATCAAGCTATCATCACTGATCATGTGATGAGATGCACCAGAGTCAACAATCAATGGTTTTATGCCTCTAGCTAGATGAGTTCTAGGTGATTCATTTCTCAGTTTTAATTCCTCAATGATATCTATCAACCTATTCTCATTCCTAGGCATCATATGAGCAGTGTAAGAATAACCAAGAGTGTTTCCGAATGTACCAGACTCCTTAAGAGCTTTGATGAGGGCATCAATGTCAGATTTGCGAATCACTTCATGCTCCAAACTCTTTGCGGCCGTGTAGTGAGTTGCCATTGCCTTTCCTGCGCTTTCACCCACTTGTGCACTTGAGCCTGCTCCTGATGGACCGGACTCACTTGCTTCAGTAGACAGGTTAGCTCTGGCTTCTCGGTCTTTGTTGAATTTGGCCGGCTTGAGATGGGGGTGAAGGATCCAGCATTGGCTCCTCTTGTGTCCCAACTTCTTGCAGTGATCACAATTGCCTCCAAACCTCCTCTCATCACCATACTTCCTCTCATCAGTCTTGTATGCTGCACGGTTAGCTTGTGCTCCTTCCTCAGCCTTGTTGGCTAGAGCTAAGTCTCCCTTGCTTCCAAAGAGACCAAGTGACCCTTCCTCCTTCTGAAGTTGCGCACACACTTCCTCCATAGATGGGAGATTTGGCATCCTCAACATGTGCTTGATCACATCGTTGAATGGAGGATCCAACGTCAACAGCAAACCAAACACCTGATCCTGCTCCCTCCTCTCCGTGAGTAGCTCTTGATCATTAGTGCTTGGCCTCAACGATTCAAGCTCAGACCACAAGGATCTATACTTGCCCAAATGCTTGGTGAACTCCTCTCCATCTTGTACCAGTGTGTTGATAGCTTTCTTGATCTCATACACACGGCTCAGATTGGTAACGTTCCCAAAAGTCTTTTGGAGTACCTCCCACAGGTGTTTTGGAGTCTCGCAGTAGCTGTAGGCTTCCAAGAGATGTTCTTCAAGTGATCCTTGCAGCACAGATAGCACCATCAAGTCATCTTGAATCCACTTCTTTCCATCAGCAACCGCGAGCTCTCTTCCACCTTCTTCCTCACTGGCCACTGGTGCTGGGGCTCCATCTGTGATGTGATCCCATAACCCTAGCCTCCCAATGGCTGTCTTCACAAGCCTAGACCACAACAGGTAGTTTCCCCCACCCTTGAGTGAAATCGGAACCGAAATAACCTTGTTTCCTCCCATCTTGATCTGCTTGAACTTTGTTTAGAATCTCACAAGAAAGAACGTTTATCTGAAGCTGAAGAACACAAGATCTCAATACCACAGCCAACCTGGCTCTGATACCATATGATTTTAGTGAATAAGAAAGGTATTGAGAAGTCTAAGAGAGATTCAAGAGAGATTAGAGTGTTTAAGAGAAAGTGTATGAGATTATCATGATGAACTAGAGAGAGATACTCATAAACTCGTGTTCTTTATTAATCAAGACAGAGTTTACAATATATAGGATCAGATACAAGGGTTTCAGAGAGACTAAGCATGTGAGGTCAAGGATAAGGTTGCTTTAATTCAAACTTGATCCAATGGGAGCTGTCACACGTTTTTGGCATCTTGGACCAGGTTCCTTTTGCCTTTACAGCCTGTTCCAGCCTGTGTGGATAAGGCTCAGTCACTCTATCCATCCAAACGGTCATCTCCCCTAAGGTAAAACTCCTTTGGCCGTTTACTTCTTTCACGCGGTAACTTCTCCTCTTGGTCGAGTGGTGGATTGATCCGGACCGTACGGATGGTACGGCCGGTACGGCCTTGTACAGTCTGATCACTCCCAAGCTTTCCTTCTCTTTGCCTTCACATTATCTCATTCCCAACTCCTTAAGCTATCTTCTCATATATTGTTCAACTCATTTCAACAAGAAGGAGTTGGAAAGCTCAAGCTATTTGATAAAGACTCAGATGCCTTCTACATGCCACAGTTTGCTTCAAATTTGCTATCTGTGAGGAAAGCCACAATTGATCTTGGCTGTCAAGTAGTATTCAGGCCAGATGATGTTGAGTTCCAAGATTTGAAGACTGGAAGGGTCATTGGTGTTGAGATGAGTTGAAGATATGAACATGAAGAGATAAGAAGTGGAAGAGAAGAGGAGGAAGAGAATGAGGGGACTTTGGGCAAGCATGGTACGGACGTCCGTACAAGGCCGTACATGGCCGTACCGTCCGTACCAAATGTCTCGACCAAAGGTTACCTAACCTTGACCAAGTGAAACGGTAACAAGCAGATGTTACCTTGAGGGCTTAGTGGAGAGGATCAGACCGTTGAGTGGATAAGGGAAGAGCAAGACAGGCTGTGACAGGCTGTAAAGAGCCAAAGCATGTAAGGCTTCCCATCCGTCCATTCAAAAGCGACCCTTGACTCCACATGCTTCAATAGTGCTCCTTTCTTCTCTTGTAAACCCTTATGTCTCTCTTATAAATATGTAACCTCACTCAGCAATAAGATTAAGCAGTTCTGAGTCTCTCTAATCTCTTAAGTCACAATGATTCTCTCTTAGACACTAATCGGCTCTCAAGTCTCTTAATCGTTCACAATCTCTTCTAATCTCTACTTAAACTCTCACTTATATTCTAATCACTCTAAGGATCTCTAAATATTATAATTGGGAGAGGAGACAGCAAGAATAATCTATATCAGCTCCAATTGGCTAAGATCTCTAAACCCTTTGATTCTATGTGTTTGAGTAGTACTTATGAGAAGATTCATAGTATTACTTGGCATGCTAGATTGGGACATCCTCATGCTCGTGCTATTGAATTGATAATTCCTAATATGTCATTTAGTCACTTGGAGTGTGAAGCATGCATATTAGGGAAGCATTGTAGGACTGTTTTTCCAACATCAGAAACTACTTATGAGCATTGCTTTGATCTAGTTCATTCAGATGTGTGGACTGCTCCTTGTTTGTCTAGAGATAGCCAGAAGTACTTTGTGACATTCATTGACGAGAAGTCTAAGTATACTTGGCTTACATTGCTTCCATCTAAAGATAGGGTGCTAGAAGCATTTATGAACTTCCAAGCATATGTATCTAATCAATACAATGCTACTGTGAAGGTACTGAGATCAGATAATGGAGGTGAATACATCAGCAATGCCTTCAAGAGTCATCTAGCCAAGCATGGGATTGTGCATCAGACTAGCTGCCCTTACACACCACAGCAGAATGGGGTAGCTGAGAGGAAGAACAGGCACTTGATGGAGGTTGCTAGATCAATGATGTTTCATGCAAATGTCCCAAAACGCTTTTGGAGTGATGCTGTACAGACTGCTTGCTATCTCATCAACCGGGTTCCAACCAAGATATTGAAGAATCTGTCTCCATTTGAGGTATTGAACAAGAGTAAACCTGTCATTGATCATCTACGTGTCTTTGGGTGTGTGTGCTATGTCATGGTTCCAGGAGAGCAGAGAAACAAGCTAGAGGCAAAGAGTACTAAGGCTATGTTCATTGGTTACTCTATCACTCAGAAGGGGTACAAGTGCTATGATCCTGAAGCAAGGAGAGTGATGGTATCTAGAGAAGTGAAGTTTGTTGAAACAAAAAGGTTATTATGAAGAAAAGGAGTGGGAAAATCTGAAGGATTTGTCTCAAGCTCCATCTGATAAGGCAACAATACTGAGAGTGTTGTTAGAGAAGCTTGGGATAGGATTATCCCAGGATCAGGAAACCGGAAGGAGAGAGTCTTTGGAGCTGGAAGAACAACTCCTCTTGATCATGAGAGGGGGAATGGAACTGAATCTGGTGAGCAAGAGCAAAACCAAGAGGATTCAGGTCTTCATGATCAAGATACATCACAAGAAGTTGAGAACAATGAGGTTCAGTCTAGTGGAGAAGTGGATGAGGTTCAGTCTAGTGGAGAAGTGGATGAGGTTCAGTCTAGTGTAGAAGAACAACTCAGACCGGCCAGTTCAGAAGAAGAGCAAGTGGAGCCGGCTAGTGTGCAAACTGAAGACCAGGTTCAAGCTTTGAGGAGGAGCACAAGGATAAAGAGGGATCCTTCCAACTGGGTAAACACGAGAGTGTACTACAATGCCCAGGCTGTGGAGCATCCTTCTCAAGCCGTGTGTTCCTTTGCTGAGTTTCCAGAGGAGCATTATGCCTTTATGATTAGTCTGGATGAGAGTTATGTACCAAGGACTTATGAAGAAGCTATGTTAGACAAGGAATGGAAAGAATCAGTGGGAGCTGAAGCAGGTGCTATGATCAAAAATGATACATGGTATGAGAGTGAGCTGCCTAAGGGAAAGAGGGCTGTATCTAGTAGATGGATCTTCACAATCAAGTATCTAGCAAATGGACAGATTGATAGGAAGAAGACCAGATTGGTTGCAAGAGGATTTACACAGACCTATGGAGAGGATTACATTGATACCTTTGCACCAGTAGCTAAGCTACATACAGTTCGGATTGTGTTGTCCATTGCAACAAACTTGGAGTGGGATTTGTGGCAGATGGATGTGAAGAATGCTTTCTTACAAGGTGAGCTAGAAGATGAGGTATACATGCTTCCTCCTCCTGGTCTTGAGCATCTAGTAAAGCCAGGGAATGTTTTGAGATTGAAGAAGGCAATATATGGGCTGAAACAATCACCTAGAGCTTGGTACAGGAAGCTGAGTACAACACTCAATGGGAGAGGCTTTAGGAAGTCTGAATTAGATCACACTCTCTTCACCTTGACAGGACCTTCAGGGATCATTGTGATTCTAGTGTATGTGGATGATTTGATTATCACAGGGAGTGATAAGGCAGGGATTCAAGCTACTAAGGAGTTTCTCAAATCTGTGTTTGACATCAAGGATTTGGGAGAGATGAAGTATTTTCTGGGCATTGAGATATGCAGATCAAAGGAGGGTTTGTTTATGTCTCAAAGGAAGTATACTATGGATATGTTGAAGGAGACTGATGTGCTTGGAGGAAAGATAGCTAAGACACCCCTCGAGGAGGGATATAAGGTTCTGCGTGAGGGGGAGGTTGAAGAGAAGCAGCTGTTTGAGGATCCTAAGCTATACAGGAAGATGGTTGGCAAGCTGATCTACTTGACAATTACTAGGCCAGATATATGCTTCGCTGTGAATCAAGTGAGTCAACATATGCAGGCGCCAAAGGTCCATCATTGGAAGATGGTTGATAGGATACTGAGGTATTTAAGTGGGACGGCTGGACAAGGAGTTTGGATGGGCTGCAATGGCAGTACAGAAGTGGTTGGTTATTGTGATGCTGATTGGGCAGGAGATAGAGTGGACAGGAGATCAACTACTGGGTATTGTACATTCATTGGAGGGAACTTGGTAACTTGGAAGAGTAAGAAGCAGAAGGTTATCTCCTGTTCAAGTGCTGAAGCTGAGTATAGAGCCATGTTGAAGCTGACAAACGAGTTGGTGTGGATCAAGGGGATCTTGAAGCATCTAGAGATTGAGCAGACTACTCCTATGACTATGCATTGTGACAATCAAGCAGCTATCCACATTGCCTCCAACTCAGTGTTTCATGAGAGAACAAAGCACATAGAGGTGGATTGTCATAAGGTGAGGCAGATGATTATCTTAGGAGTGATACTGCCATGTTATACAAAAGTGAAGACCAGCTTGCAGATGTGTTTACTAAGGCAGCGAGATTAAAGACAATGGAGTCCATACTATCAAGGCTTGGACTCATTGATCTTACTCCAAGGAGCTGAGCCCCTTAACCATGGAGTCTCCACTCTTTTTCCCTCATCAAGGTTTTATCCCAATGGGTTTTCCTTGGTGAGGTTTTTAATGAGGGAGGTCTTCATGGTTTCCAAGCTTGACTTGTTCTACATGGTCAAGCTTGAGGGGGAGTGTTGAGAAGAGGTGATACATTGATAGAGGAAGAGTATTGGGGCAGATAGTAACTTTGGAGTTTTACCACAGTAACTTCGGTTTGACTGTGGTAACTAAGTTAAAAGCTTAGGAAGTTACTTTGCATCCCTTTGGAGAGTGGATCACGTCCAAGAGGAAGTCTGGATAAGGAAGGAGTAGTTTGGATAAGGTCTGGTCATAGCTGGAAAGGTAAAGCACCTTTACAGCCTGTCCAAGCATGTGAAGCATCTTTACAGCCTATCCCTTGACTTCACATGCTTATGATTTCGAAATCCTCTTTGTATTATCCTTATCTCTTCATATATAACTTGTATCTGAGACATTAAATTAATTAATGGAGTTTTGAGTATTCTCTCTATTCTCTCTCTACTTATTCTCTTAATCTCTTTAATCTTACACAAAACAATCTGATTGTTCTTAAACACACTCTAATACACAAAAGTGTATAGAGAATCACCAGGAAGTTGAATAAATCTCATAGGAGTTGGGATGAAGAAGTTATCCCACTTTCAAATCATGTGATTCCAGTTTCCTAGTTTGGGAATAGCACAGCTTGTTCGTCGTTCCGATCAAACCAGGATGAATCACTTTGTAAGAAGCTTGATTTGGATACATAAAGTGGTGGAGAATCACCAGGAAGTTGAATAAATCTCATAGGAGTTGGCAAAAAGAAGTTATCCCACTTTCAAATCAGGTGATTCCAGTTTCCCAGTTTGGGAATAGGACAGCTTCTTCGTCGTTCCAATCAAACCAGGATGAATCACTTTGTGAAAAGCTTGATTTGGATACATAAAGTGGTGGAGAATCACCAGGAAGTTGAATAAATCTCATAGGAGTTGGCATGAAGAAGTTATCCCACGTTCAAATCAGGTGATTCCAGTTTCCCAGTTTGGGAATAGGACAGCTTCTTCGTCGTTCCAATCAAACCAGGATGAATCACTTTGTGAAAAGCTTGATTTGGATACATAAAGTGGTGGAGAATCACCAGGAAGTTGAATAAATCTTATAGGAGTTTGCATGAAGAAGTTATCCCACTTTCAAATCAGGTGATTCCAGTTTCCCAGTTTGGGAATAGAACAGCTTCTTCGTCGTTCCAAACAAACCAGGATGAATCACTTTGTAAGAAGCTTGATTTGGATACATAAAAGTGGTGGAGAATCACCAGGAAGTTGAATAAATCTCATAGGAGTTGGCATGAAGAAGTTATCCCACTTTCAAATCAGGTGATTCCAATTTCTGTTGAGATAAGGAGATGAAGAGTTGATACATGGATAGAGGAAGGGATTTGGAGCAGGCAGTAACTTTGGAGATTTACCACAGTAACTTTATTGTTACTGTGGTAACTGAGTTAAAAGACTTGGAAAGTTACCTTGCATACTTTTGGAGAGTGAAACACGCCAGGAGGAGTCTGGATAAGCAAGGAGGAGTTTGGATAAGGTCTGGTCAAGACTAGAGAGCTTTAGACAGGCTGGCACCAGCTGGAAAGCTAAAGCAAGATACCCAAGCATGTGAGGAACCTTATTGGCTAGTTTGAATGAAGCATCTTTGACTACACATGCTTCTGATCCTAGCTAGACTGAACCTGGACGTTTCTATGTATCCCTACTCTATATATGTTGTAAACTCTCTCATTAATTAATCTAATGGAGTTTTGAGTCTCTCTCTTTATTCTCTCACTAAAATCTCTTAATCTCTTTAATCTCTTCATCTGATTATCCCTGTTTGGTTGAATCATGCTCTAATACACAAAAGTGTATATGGTATCAGAGCCAGGTTGCGCAAAGTGGGAGAGTGTGATTTCGTTTTCTTAAAAATCTTGAGTGTTCTTGGTGTTCTTAACTTCTGGGTTTCACTATCTTGGTGGCGTGAGAGTTTCTGGTGAATCCAAATCATCTCAACATGGAAATGGAACACAGACCTGAGTTAACTGTGAAGACTGAAGAGGAGAGGCATGGCGAATGGTCAAGGTGGGCCAAAAGAGCTTTGGAAAGCTGTGGGTTATGGAGCAGTCATGGAATGGAGAAGCCTTTACAAGAAATGACTGCAAATGAAGGTCAGGCGTGGAGCCTGAGGTCTGAAGAAAGAGCTGTTCAAGGAAATCACACAAGATGTGAGTTTGGAGCAGTTTGTGGGAGTATATCTGGTCTGAAGAAGGGCTGTGAGGTCAAGGGAACTCGCAGCAGTCTTAAAAGAGGAGCAGAAGAACTTCATCAGCTTGTGGGAAAGCTGAAATACCTGTGGAAGGAGTTGAGTGTCTTGAGAACAAGGGCATCAGACCCGGAGATGATACAAAAGAGGATGGAGCAAGATGTAGTCTTGAGTCTTCTAGTCATCTTAAACTCATCATATGGTCAGCTGATTATGCAAGTGATCAAAGGTGAAGAGCAAGCAGATGTGGATGGGTTGTGTGACTTGAATCAATCAGCTTATGATGTTCATGAGAAGAACAAGAAGCGGATCAAGAGGGGGAATGGTACAAAGTGTAAGAGAGCAAGCCTGAGGAGATTGTCCAAGATATGGATCCGAGGAAGAAAGACTAGGATGAAGAGGAGACAACTTGAAGTGGAACTGGAAGTGATCAAGGAGATTCAGCAACTGATGGTGTTGGGAGAATGCTCCTACTCAGCATACATGGGAGAAACAGTAGGAGACAGTGCGGATATGAGAGGAATGGATACCAAGAGGGCAGATGAGTGTGTGACAAGAAAGGAATGGGATGAGTTTATTAAGCATGTGTATGCTTTGGCTACGACCCGGAGTCTGGGTGCTCCTGCCAAAGCATCCACATCTAAACCCATCATCATTGACTCTGGAGCAACACACCACATGATCAGTGACAAGAGCCTAATAAGTGAGGTTACAGCAGCAACAGGGAGTGTAGTGATAGCCAATGGTACCAGGATCCCAATAGAAGGAGTGGGAAACCTCAAGCTGTTTAAGAAGAACTCCACTGCCTTCTACCTACCTCAGTTTACATCCAATCTAATCTCAGTTAAGAAGGCTACAGTTGATTTGGATTGTCAAGTGGTTTTCAGACCAAATGAAGTTGAGTTCCAGGATTTGAAGACTGGAAGGGTTATTGGCAGAGGAGACATCAAGCATTAGCTCTATCATCTCCAAACAACTGAGGCATCTAGTCCTGTGGGGTCTGTGTGTTTAAGCAGCACAACGGATAGGTGTGATAATCTCACATGGCATGCAAGGCTGGGACATCCTCATGCCAAGGCAATTGAACTGATTCTACCTAGTATGGCGTTCAATCACTTGGAGTGTGAAGCTTGTATACTTGGAAAGCACTGTAGGACTGTCTTCCCAACATCAGAAACCAGATATGAGAATTGCTTTGATCTGGTGCATTCAGACGTGTGGACAGCTCCCTGTATGTCTAGAGACAGCCATAAGTACTTTGTGACATTCATTGATGAGAAGTCAAAGTACACATGGATCACCATGATTCCCTCCAAAGACAGAGTCCTAGAAGCCTTCATGAACTTCCAATCATATGTTACTAACCAGTACAATGCCACTGTGAAGATTCTGAGGTCTGATAATGGAGGAGAATACACTAGCAATGCTTTCAAGAGTCATCTTGCAAAGCATGGGATTGTGCAACAAACTAGCTGTCCTTACACACCACAACAAAATGGGGTGGCTGAGAGGAAGAACAGACATTTGATGGAGGTTGCGAGATCAATAATGTTCCACATGAATGTCCCTAAAAGTTTTTGGAGTGATGCTGTTCAGACCGCTTGCTATCTCATCAATAGAGTGCCAACCCGTGTCTTGAAGAAACTGTCTCCCTTTGAAGTATTGAACAAGACCAAGCCACACATTGATCATTTGAGAGTCTTTGGGTGCTTATGTTATGTGATGATCCCCGGAGAAAGAAGGAACAAGCTAGAAGCAAAGAGTACTAAAGCTATGTTCATTGGGTACTCAATCACTCAGAAAGGCTACAAATGTTATGATCCAATAACTAGGAAGGTTATGGTATCTAGAGAAGTGAAGTTTGTTGAGTCTACAGGGTATTATAAGGAGAAGAAATGGGAAGACCTAGAGGATCTGTCCCAAGTTCCATCAGAGAAGGCAACAACATTGAGAGTGTTGTTGGAGAGGCTAGGGATAGGATTATCCCAAGATCAGGAACCAGGAAGAACAGGACCTTCTAATCAAGCTGGAGAAGCTGGAGGAACAACCCCTCTTGATCATGAGAGGGGGAATGGATCTGAATCAGGGGAGCAGGAGCATAACCAAGAGGATTCAGGTCAGCATGATCAGGAGGAGACACAGGAAGTAGAGAATGTTGCTCAGTCTAGTGGAGATAAGCAAGGAGAGTCTACTGGTACAGAAGAGAGTGAAGCTCAGTCAGGTGGAAATGAGCAGGGAGAACCTTCTGGTTTAAGAGAGGAAGCACAAGAGAATGTTCAGGCTCAAGAACAGGTTGAGACCTTGCGGAGGAGCACAAGGATAAGGAGGGATCCTTCCAACTGGGTAAACACGAGAGTGTACTACAATGCCCAGGCTGTGGAGCATCCCTCTCAAGCCATGTGTTCCTTTGCAGAATATCCAGAAGAGCACATGGTGTTTATGAGTAACTTGGATGAGAATGAGATACCAAGATCTTATGAAGAAGCTATGAAGCACAAGGTGTGGAGAGATTCAGTAGGAGATGAAAGGGATGCAATGATCAGGAATGACACTTGGTATGAAAGTGAGTTACCTAGAGGAAAGAAGGCAGTTTCAAGCAAGTGGATTTTCACCATCAAATATCTTGCAAATGGGGAGATAGACAGGCACAAGACCAGGCTGGTTGCAAGAGGATTTACACAGACTTATGGAGAAGATTACATTGATACTTTTGCACCAGTGGCCAAGCTTCACACAGTTCGAATTGGGTTATCCATTGCAACAAACTTGGAGTGGGATTTGTGGCAGATGGATGTGAAGAATGCTTTCTTGCAAGGTGAGCTAGAAGATGAGGTATATATGCTTCCTCCTCCTGGTCTTGAGCATCTAGTGAAGCCAGGAAACGTTTTGAGATTGAAGAAAGCTATATATGGGTTAAAGCAATCTCCTAGAGCCTGGTACAGGAAGCTGAGTACAACACTCAATGGGAGAGGGTTCAGGAAGTCTGAACTAGATCACACACTCTTCACACTGGTCGGACCATCAGGGATCATTGTGATTCTAGTGTATGTGGATGATTTGATTATCACATGAAGTGATAAGGCTGGGATTAAAGCCACTAAAGAGTTTCTCAGGTCAGTTTTTGATATCAAAGACTTGGGAGAGATGAAGTATTTCTTGGGTATTGAGATATGCAGATCAAAGGAGGGTTTGTTCATGTCTCAAAGAAAGTATACCATGGACATGCTGAAGGAAACTGATGTATTTGGAGGAAAGATAGCTAAGACACCTCTTGAGGAGGGGTATAAGGTCTTGCGTGAGGGGGAGGTTGAAGAGAACAAAGTGTTTGAGGATGCTAAGCTGTATAGGAGGATGGTTGGAAAGCTGATCTACTTGACGATTACAAGACCTGATATATGCTTTGCAGTGAATCAGGTGAGCCAGCATATGCAGGCACCAAAGGTTCATCATTGGAAGATGGTTGATAGGATACTGAGGTATTTGAGTGGCACGTCTGGTCAAGGAGTTTGGATGGGTTGTAATGGCAGTACAGAAGTGGTTGGATATTGTGATGCTGATTGGGCAGGAGATAGAGTGGACAGAAGATCAACTACTGGGTATTGTACATTCATTGGAGGGAACTTGGTCACTTGGAAGAGTAAGAAGCAGAAGGTTATATCCTGTTCAAGTGCTGAAGCTGACAAACGACTTGGTGTGGATTAAGGGGATCTTGAAGCATTTGGAGATTGAGCAAAGCACTCCTATGACAATGCATTGTGACAATCAAGCAGCTATCCACATTGCTTCTAACTCAGTCTTTCATGAGAGGACGAAGCATATAAAAGTTGATTGCCACAAGGTGAGACAGATGATTATACTTGGAGTGATATTGCCATGTTATACAAGAAGTGAAGATCAGCTTGCAGATGTGTTTACTAAGGCAGCGAGAGTAAAGACAATGGAGTCCATACTATCAAGACTTGGACTCATTGATTTTAGTCCTATGAGCTGAGCCCCTTAACCATGGAGTCTCCACTCTTTTTCCCTCATCAAGGTTTTATCCCATTGGGTTTTCCTTGGTGAGGTTTTTAATGAGGGAGGTCTTCATGGTTTCCAAGCTTGACTTGTTCTACATGGTCAAGCTTGAGGGGGAGTGTTGAGATAAGGAGATGAAGAGTTGATACATGGATAGAGGAAGGGATTTGGAGCAGGCAGTAACTTTGGAGATTTACCACAGTAACTTTATTGTTATTGTGGTAACTGAGTTAAAAGACTTGGAAAGTTACCTTGCATACATTTGGAGAGTGAAACACGCCAGGAGGAGTCTGGATAAGCAAGGAGGAGTTTTGATAAGGTCTGGTCAAGACTAGAGAGCTTTAGACAGGCTGGCACCAGCTGGAAAGCTAAATTAAGATACCCAAGCATGTGAGGAACCTTATTGGCTAGTTTGAATGAAGCATCTTTGACTACACATGCTTCTGATCCTAGCTAGACTGAACCTGGACGTTTCTATGTATCCCTACTCTATATATGTTGTAAACTCTCTCATTAATTAATCTAATGGAGTTTTGAGTCTCTCTCTTTATTCTCTCACTAAAATCTCTTAATCTCTTTAATCTCTTCATCTGATTATCCCTGTTTGGTTGAATCATGCTCTAATACACAAAAGTGTATAATTTCCCAGTTTGGGAATAGCACAGCTTCTTCGTCGTTCCAATCAAACCAGGATGAATCACTTTGTGAGAAGCTTTATTTGTGTTAACTTGAAGAAAGGAATGGAGGAGCTAAAGGTGTTGAGTTGAGATGGATCTTGTACAAAGATAGGGCAAGAGCTTTAGAGATTGCCTATCAAGAGTTATGAAGTGTCTAAAGGTGTCCAGAAGTCATCTGAGGGATGTTCTAAGCAAGGGCAAAGTTTAGGAGAGACTTAGAAGAGTGTTGAGGAGCAAATGGGCGAGTGTGCAATGTTAGGGTGAGGTAGTACGGATTTGGTACGGACGTGTACGGACCGTACGGATCCGTACGTACCAGGTCGATCCCAAAGTGCATAACTCGACCATTTAAGAAGATATGAAGTTGGTGCAAAAATAGGGCGTAGCCAGACATCCCGGGAAGCTTTTGCTAAGTCTGTGCAAGAATAGGGCAGCATAAGAGTGTGCTGGACGAAGGGATAAGGTTCTGATCCTAAGGCATCAAAGGAGTATCAAGAAGATCCCTTTGGAGGGTGATTGGCTACTTTAGTAAAGAAACAGGCTGGCTGTTGCTGTAAAGGAAGAGCAGCCTTGACTATGAATCTGGACAGTAACATGGGAAGATAAAGAGGAGCCTAAGGAGAGCCAATCAGAGATCAGGCGCCAGCTTGCCTTGGTTTGAATTAAAGTGAACAGCCAGCTAACCTTATCCATAACACTTCAGATATTACAAACAAGACCAGCTCATCTACACTATCCATTTCCCTTAAGTTAATTGTAGCCATCAGATATAGGTTTATGAGATTGCAATAATGTAAAGCCTATATAAGGATGTGTCTTGGACGTTTTGTAATCTCCAAGAGAGTATGGGGGGGTTTCCCCATCTCCTTCATAATTATAAAAGTGTGTTCTTGATCCGATTCCCTTAATCTACCCCTTTCTTAGTCTCTAATCTCTTAATCTCTCAAAGTCTCTTTGTTTCTGATTCAAGTTCATACTAGTTTCATCATACCTCTTATTCAACTAGTTCAAGACCTTATCTTTGCCTTTAATGGCGTTTTCATACACATACATAGCCAGGGCTCTGAAAATCTCACATGGTATCAGAGCCAGGTTCATCAGAACCTGAGCTGAGCTTCCGCATTCAAGTCACAAGTCTGTCTCACCGTGAAGCCAAACCATGAAGATCTATCCAGCCAGCTCTCTCGCTTCAAGAAGGAGATGTCTGAAGCTATTATGGAGGTTTATCATGGCGGTTCCTTCCTGTTCTAGTCTATACAAGTCGTGCCTGTTGAACTGAAGAGAAGATAGAGCTTGTACAATAATAGGGCAAGCTCTAGAAGATGTCCAGAAGAGTTCAATCAAGCTTCAGAAGTGTTCTGAAGTAGTTATCTTGTGAAGTTAAGTCTAGGAAAGACTTAGACTGATCATGTGAAGGCTTTGGAGGAGTTTGGGAGAAGATGGCAGTATGGTGCAAAGCTAGGGCATTCAGGACGGGCATGTACGGCCTAGGGCAAGCCATGAAGATGTCTGGTGCAATCAAGAGGGAAGATAGGGCAATGTACAAAGATAGGGCAAGTGGTACGGATAGGAGGTCCGTACCAACGACCGTACAGCCCACTACTCTCGCCCAAGTCATCCGGTTAAGCCCAAATCAAGATGTGCAATGTGAGGGCGGTTTACTTTGATCCAATCCTTTCCTTATGTCCGTTGGGGAGTCTTGGAGGCAAAGGAAGAATCAAATGGATAAGGTGAGCTGTTGGTATGAGCTGGAAAGGTAAAGGTGCTTTACCTTTACAGCCTTGACTCATCTGATCCATCCAATTCAAATGAAGCAATCTGAGCCCTCCATTCAGTCCAACCACGACCAGCTAGCACCAGAACATCAAAGACCAGCTTCCTCTCATCCTAACCATCCATTTATCTTTAATTTACAGCCTTAGGATCTAGGTTTATGATCTGAGTTGTGTAAAGGCATAAATAAGCCTCTTAGGATCATTTTGTAGTTCTCAAGCTGAGAGAGTCTCTCTTCTTCATAAACTTGTTCTTGGATCTTATTCTCTGGTTACTAAGTCTCTCTAATCTCCCATACACGTTCCTAATCTCTTAGTCTCTCCCATACTCTCTCTGATTCTCTTAAACTCATTTCTATTCTTCATACTTCATCATACACAAATCTCTCATCTGTTCTTACATCACTCAAGCACTTGTACTCTGAAAATCTCACATGGTATCAGAGCCAGGTTGGTCAGACTCCTGGTAGAAGCTTCCGCAACATCCACAAGCTCCCAAGCTCACGCCCTTGAAGATTCAGCTCACCTTGTCCCAAGATACTACCTTGAAGAGTTCTTTGACAGTCTTGTTCATCCGGCTTCAACATGGAGTCCAAAAGAACCATTGTCATTGCTGTTACTCTCAATGGTCCCAACTACCTTCTCTGGTCACGCATGGTGAAGACAGCTCTAGGAGGGAGAGGCTTATGGAGCCATTGCCTCACGGATGCTCCAAAGCTCTCCAAGACTGCCGGTTCAAATGAAAGCTCAGCAGATGGTGAATCCGGTTCCAAATCTGTATCTGAGGAGAAGTGGGAACAAGAAGACCTCAAGGTCTTATCCATTCTCCATAGCTCACTGTCTCCATCCATCCTTGAAGCATACTCATACTGTGAGAGTGCTAAAGACCTTTGGAGTACACTTAACAAGATATATGGGAACATCTCCAACATCAGCCGAGTATTTGAGATCAAGAAGTCCATCAACATCCTATCCCAAGAAGATGAGGAGTTCACTGCGCATCTAGGCAAGTTCAGAGCCCTTTGGTCTGAGCTAGAGATGCTTAGACCCCAATCTGTTGATCCGGAGGTGTTGATTGAAAGAAGGGAGCAAGACAAGGTGTTTGGCCTACTACTAACCCTCAGCCCTGCCTACAGCGCCTTGATTTGTTGAGAAGAGGAAGCCATTATGAGAAGGAAAGGTAGAGCTAAGCAAGTGATGGGAAAGAGTACGGACAGTACGGCCTAGGTACGGACAGTACGGCCTATGTATGGATAGGGGCTTGGCCGTACATCTAAGGAAACATAAAGGGAGAAGGAGATGGGTGAGTAAAGCCTCTACAGCACACGGAGGGTCTCAAGACTGATCAGACCGTTTAGGGATAAGGGAGGGACGAGCCTTATCCATCCAGGCCGTGGACAGGCTGTAAAGGCAAAGGCAAAGTGTGTGAGCCTTACCGTCCATTCATTCAAAAGAAACGCTCCCTTTGGTCTTGACTACACATGCTTATGACTAGTGATGTTTTCCCTTAACTTGTAAACCCTAATGCCTCTTCTATAAATGATGTAACCTCATCTCATAATAAGATTAGACAGTTCTATCCTATCAATCTCTCTCTACACATTTCCATAATGATTCTCCATTAGTCACTAATCCTTTCTCTACTCAACCTAAATCATACTACTCTCTCATATACAACTCAGATTCTCTAAAACATTTCATGGTATCAGAGCCAGGTTGCAAAGGATCTGAGTTCTAGTTTGAAACGTTGAGAAACAAGTTTGAAGCTTTAAAGTCATCCGTGGAAGATCAAAGCTCAAAGGTGTTCATCTTTGTGTGTGTGTGGGTTCTAGACAAGTTCAGATCAGTTCTTACAAGACTCGTTGGATCAAGGTCTCATCTATCTCAAGCTTTTAAAGTCAAGCTGTGTAAAGATGGAGAACATGAAGATGAAGGTGGCGATTACCTTTAAGGGGAACAACTACCTGGTTTGGTCTCGGTTAGTGAAGACCATCGTTGGAAGTAAGGGCTTGTGGAGTCATGTCACAACCGGTGAAGCTCCAAAGCTCATTACTCAAGTAGAAGACCAAGGAGAGGTCTCAAGTGAAGCTGTAGAGAAGTGGCAGCAAGAAGACATGGTGGTGATGTCTGTTCTTCATGGGTCGTTGGAGCCGGCGATACTGGAGGCATACAGCTACTGTGAGTCAGCCAAGGAGCTGTGGGACACTTTGAAGAAAGTGTATGGGAACACTTCAAACCTGAGCCGGGTCTTTGAGGTGAAGCAAGCCATCAACAACCTAGTGCAAGAAGACATGGAGTTCACCAAACATTTGGGGAGGTTCAGGGCTTTGTGGTCCGAGCTAGAGATGTTGAGGCCAAGCACAACTGATCCAGATCAGTTGAATGAGAGGCGCGAGCAAGACAAGGTGTTTGGGTTACTACTCACGCTGAGTCCTGCCTACTCCGGTCTCATTCAGCATATGTTGAGGTCTGATAAGCTCCCTGATCTTGAGGATGTATGCTCACAGATTCAGAAAGAGCAAGGCTCCATTGGATTGTTTGGAGGCAAAGGAGGGCTCTCATTGGCCAATCAAGCTGCTCAAGCCGATCAGAATGAAGCCCCTCAAGCAAACAAGGCGGGGTATGGCAAGTATGAGGACAAGAGGTTCAATGGGAACTGTGATCATTGCAAGAAGTATGGGCACAAGAAGAGTCAGTGCTGGATCCTTCATCCTCACCTGAAGCCGACTAAGTTCTTGAAAGAAAAAGAAGCAAGGGCACACATGACCGAAAGCTCCTCGGGTGCTGGTTCATCAAGCAGGGCAAATGAAGGAGATACGCGTGATGTGGGTGATGGGAAGTCACTTGTGGCTTACACAGGAGGGCCAAGCAACAATGACTACATCCGGAGATCAGACATAGACGCCCTCATCAAGATGTTCAAAGACAATGGTAACAAAAGTAGTATCAACTATGGTTATTCTTTTGGCGCATCCCTGATTGATAACCTAACTGATAGTATTGCAAGTGATTCTAGAAATGCTAGGATTGAAAATGCATTCATCAACTTAAGGAATGAATGTAAACCGGCTAGGACTCCGTATCAAGCTCATACTGCTAGTAATAGGCCTAAAGCATTGATAGTTGATTCTGGTGCATCTCATCATATGATAAGTGACACTAGACTAATTAAGGATATTGAGCCTGCAAATGGAAATGTAATGATTGCTAATGGTGATAAAATTCCCATAAAAGGGATAGGAAAACTTAAGTTGTTTGAAAAAGAATCTAAGGCCTTCTACATGCCTGAGTTTACATCTAATCTATTGTCGGTTAAGAGATGTGCTACTGACTTGCAATGCAATGTTATATTCAGTCCTAATGATGTAAAGTTTCAGGATATTAAAAGCAACAAGGTGATTGGGAAAGGAGTTACTAAAGGAGAACTTTACTTACTTGAAGATCTTACTTCTGTTCCTAATCATTGCTGCTCATTTACTTTTGCTTCTGATTCTGTCTCTAGTTTGAATAAGAATGCATTATGGCATGCTAGACTAGGCCACCCTCATATTAAACCTTTGAATTTAATGGTACCAGGTGTTATTTATGAGAATAAAGATTGTGAAACTTGTATCCTAAGCAAGCATTGTAAGAATGTGTTTCCTAAATCTACAACAGTCTATGAGAATTGCTTTGATTTGATTCATTCTGATGTATGGACTGCTCCTTGTATGTCTAGGGATAATTTTAAGTACTTTGTCACATTCATTGATGAAAAATCCAAATACACCTGGTTAACCTTAATTCAAACCAAAGATAGGGTACTTGATGCATTTAAGAACTTTCAAGCTTATGTGACTAACCATTATCATGCCAAGATTAAAATTTTTAGATCAGATAATGGAGGAGAATACACAAGCTTGGCGTTCAAACAACATCTAGCTCAGCATGGAGTACTCCATCAGACTAGTTGTCCCTATACTCCTCAGCAAAATGGGGTGGCTGAGAGAAAGAATAGACATCTCATGGAGGTGGCAAGGGCTCTCATGCTTCAAGCACACGTTCCCAAAAGGTTTTGGAGTGATGCTGTCTCTACTGCATGCTACTTGATCAACAGAACTCCAACTAAGGTGTTAGGAGATCATGCTCCATTTGAAGTTCTAAACAAACACAAGCCAGTCCTTGACTACTTGAGAGTCTTCGGATGCTTGTGTTATGTGCTGATTCCGGGAAAGCTGCGCAACAAGCTTGAAGCTAGAAGCACCAAAGCCATGTTTATTGGTTATTCAACAACTCAAAAGGGGTATAGATGTTATGATCCGGTTACAAGGAGGGTTTTGACTTCTAGAGATGTGAAGTTCATTGAATCACGAGGATACTATGATGAGAAGAATCAGGAAGACTTGAAGGACATTACATCAGACAAGGCTGGTGTGCTGCGAATTATCTTGGAGAACCTAGGTATTAAGGTGTCTCAAGACCAAAATAGTGGAGGGAGCTGTCCGGGAACATCTCCACCATCTATGGAAACCACAGAACAACCCCACCTTCATCATGAGGGGGGAGAAGAAACAGGAGCTCAAGAAAGCTCAAGTGATAGAAGAGGAGAGGATTTGGCGTCACATGATCAAGGTGGTGTAGAAACAACACAAGATGGTGTGGAGACCGAATCAGTACCAATGGGAGAGTCATCAGGTGATGAGACTCAAGAAGAATTGAGAGAGCCGACACCTCCACAACAACAACTAAGAAGAAGTACAAGGCTGAGGAAGGATCCTTCCTCTTGGGTAAACACGAGAGTGTACTACAATGCCCAAGCTGTGGAGCATCCTTCTCAAGCTGTATGTTCATTTGCTCAATACCCTGAAAAACATTGTGCTTTTATGGTAAACTTGGATGAGAACTACATTCCAAGAAGCTATGAAGAGGCAATGATGGATAAAGAATGGAAGGAATCAGTTGGAGCTGAGGCAGGAGCTATGATCAAGAATGATACATGGTATGAGAGTGAGCTACCCAAAGGGAAGAAGGCTGTGACAAGTAGATGGATCTTCACAATCAAGTATAAGGCTGATGGAAAGGTTGAAAGGAAGAAGTCAAGACTGGTTGCAAGAGGCTTCACACAAACATATGGAGAAGATTACATTGAGACCTTTGCACCAGTAGCTAAACTACACACAATCCGAATTGTCTTAAGCTTGGCCGTGAACCTTGGATGGGGCTTATGGCAAATGGATGTGAAGAATGCCTTTCTACAAGGAGAACTTGAGGATGAAGTGTATATGCATCCACCTCCCGGCTTGGAACACTTAGTGAAGAGAGGGAATGTGTTGAGACTAAAGAAAGCTATCTATGGGTTAAAACAATCACCAAGAGCTTGGTACAACAAGCTAAGTACTACCCTAAATGGCCGAGGCTTCAAGAAGTCTGAACTTGATCACACCCTTTTCACTCTTACTACTCCCTCAGGTATGATTGCACTTCTTGTGTATGTTGATGATATCATTATCACAGGAAGTGATAAGGAAGGTATCATAGCAACCAAGGAGTTTCTTAAATCCATGTTTGAGATTAAAGATTTGGGAGAAATGAAATACTTTCTTGGAATTGAGATATGTAGATCCAAGGAAGGTTTGTTCATGTCCCAAAGGAAGTATACACTTGATCTTTTGAAAGATGCAGGGGCTTATGGAGGCAAGACAGCAAGGATGCCTATGGAGGATGGCTATAAAGTCCCACGAGAGGGGGAGAATGAAGACAGCAAACCTTATCAGGATCCTAAACTCTATAGAAAACTAGTTGGCAAATTGATCTATCTTACTATAACTAGACCTGACATTTGTTTTGCTGTGAACCAGGTGAGTCAACACATGCAAGTTCCTAAGGAACATCATTGGCGCATGGTGGAGAGGATCTTGATGTATCTCAACGGCTCACCTGATCAAGGAGTATGGATGGGCTGCAATGGAAGCACTGAAGTGGTTGGATACTGTGATGCAGATTGGGCTGGTGATAGAGCAGACAGGAGATCAACCACAGGCTATTGCACATTCATTGGAGGCAACTTGGTGACATGGAAGAGTAAGAAGCAGAAGGTGGTCTCTTGCTCAAGCGCAGAAGCTGAGTATAGAGCTATGCTGAAGCTTACCAACGAGTTGGTGTGGATCAAAGGCATCTTGAAGCATTTGGAGATTGATCAAGCCACGCCAATGACAATGCATTGTGATAACCAAGCAGCCATTCACATTGCATCCAACTCGGTGTTTCATGAAAGAACCAAGCACATTGAAGTTGATTGCCACAAGGTGAGGCAAATGATCATTCTAGGAGTCATCTTGCCATGTTATACGAGGAGTGAAGATCAGTTAGCTGATGTGTTCACCAAGGCTGCAAGACAGAAGACAATGGAGTCCATTCATATCAGGTTGGGCCTCATTGATCTTGGGAAGAGTAGGAGCTGATCCTCTTGGCTGTGAGGTCTTTACTCTTTTTCCCTCATCAAGGTTTTGTCCCAATGGGTTTTTCCTTGGTGAGGTTTTTAATGAGGAAGATCTCATGGCCATCCAAGCTTAGGCTTTCACAAAGCTAAGCTTGAGGGGGAGTGTTGAGAAGAGGAAGCCATTATGAGAAGGAAAGGTAGAGCTAAGCAAGTGATGGGAAAGAGTACGGACAGTACGGCCTAGGTACGGACAGTACGGCCTATGTACGGACAGGGGCTTGGCCGTACATCTAAGGAAACATAAAGGGAGAAGGAGATGGGTGAGTAAAGCCTCTACAGCACACGGAGGGTCTCAAGACTGATCAGACCGTTTAGGGATAAGGGAGGGACGAGCCTTATCCATCCAGGCCGTGGACAGGCTGTAAAGGCAAAGGCAAAGCGTGTGAGCCTTACCGTCCATTCATTCAAAAGAAACGCTCCCTTTGGTCTTGACTACACATGCTTATGACTAGTGATGTTTTCCCTTAACTTGTAAACCCTAATGCCTCTTCTATAAATGATGTAACCTCATCTCATAATAAGATTAGACAGTTCTATCCTATCAATCTCTCTCTACACATTTCCATAATGATTCTCCATTAGTCACTAATCCTTTCTCTACTCAACCTAAATCATACTACTCTCTCATATACAACTCAGATTCTCTAAAACATTTCATGATTCAACATATCTTGAGGTCTGAGAAGCTCCCAACACTTGAAGAAGTGTGTTCCCAAGTCCAAAAGGAGGAGGGATCAATCGGGTTGTTTGGAACAAAGGAAACACTCTCCTTTGCTTCTCATGCTGAAAGAAGCTCTCAGCCCAACAAGGCGCCTTACAAGAAGGGGGATAGGAGAGGCCTGAAGTGTGAGCATTGCAAGAGGGATGGGCACACCAAGGAGAGGTGTTGGATACTGAATCCAAGCCTCAAACCTGCCAAGTTCAAGTGAACCGTGCCCATGGAGGTTCAAGAGATCAGCTCGGATCTCTTGTTTGTAAGCAAACCTCCTAACCCTTAATAAGAGCTTGTGTCTTTATTTATTGTGCTGTGAGTGGTGTCTAGAGTCCCAGAATCTCATGTTTTGGGTTATTGCATTGTCTTGTGTGTTGCCATAGCTTGAATCATCATGAATGGGTTGTAGAATTGAGTAGAATGTATGAGATTTTAAGAGTACTCAGGTTATATGTGTGTGTGAAACCCAAATGGGTAAAGAGAGAGAGAGCTTGGGAGCGATTTGAGAAGAGGAGAGACTAATGAGTGTTTATGTGTCTAAGTGTTTATGTGTCTAGGTGTTTAGGTGTCTAAGAGTCTAAGAGATTGGTAACAAGTCTGAGAACGTGTATAGAGATTCAGAATGAGAGAATAGAGAGTTTAGAGAGACAAAGTATCATAAGATTATGAAGGAGGAGGGGAAATCCCCCTCTCTCTCTTAGAGATTACAAATTGCCCTCAAAGGGTCTTTAAATAGAAAATGGGTTACAAAACTCATGAAACCCTAAGCTAAGGATAAGAAATGGAGAGTGGAGATCCTTTGGTTTGAAATGGGCGGATGAGATGTAGTCAAGGATCTGATGCTAGCTGGCTGGTCTTTAATTTAAATGAAAAGCTCAGATTGCTCATTTTGAATGGATGGTGTAGATTGGTCTTGGCTGTAAAGGTAAAGCACCTTTACCTTTCCAGCTTGCATACACAGCTCATTTATCCCTTGGAATATTCCCATGCCTTATCCTCCAACGTCCATAATGATCAGACAAGCTTCTCTTGCACCCTAAGTTTGCACAACACCATTTTAGGTTGATCCGGAACATGTTGGTGCGCCCACATGGTTGTACGGTCATTGGTACGGACCTCCTGTCCGTACCACTCGCCCTATTCTTGCACATTGCCCTAACTCTCTTCTTGGTTGAACCAGACTCCTTTGTGAATCTCCCATGGCCGTACATAGCCGTACAAGGTCGTACATGGCCGTACTGTCCGTACGGCTGCCCTAGCTTTGTACCTTCGTCCATCTTCTCCCAAACTTCTCCAAAGCCTTCCTAAGATCAGTCTAAGTCCCTCCTGGACTTAACTTCACAATGATAGATACTTCAGGGCACTCCTGAAGCTTGATTGAACTCTTCTGGACATCTTCTGGAGCTTGCCCTATTAATTAACAAGCTCCATCTTCTCTTCAGTTCAACACTCCCCCTCAAGTTTGACTCTAGCAGATCCTAAGTCAAGCTTGGAACCCTGAAGAGTCTCCCTCATTAAAAACCTTACAAGGAAAACCCATTGGGACAAAACCTTGCAAGGGAAAAAGAGTAGAGATCTCCAAGGCCTAGGGATTGGCCATTGAGCCTTTGTGCCTTAGAACCAGTGTGGTTGGACACAAAGAACTCTGGATCGTGGCCTAACTGGTGCAGCAACTCTTCAAGGCTTGTGCACACTTCAAACACTTCTTGGCCTCTTCATGTAGCCGGGTTGATACTCCCCCTCTCAACTGACTTCACAGCCTCCTTAGAGAAGCTAGGGAACGACCAGGAACACTTCAGTGATGCCCAAGCAATGGTACCTGATACATTATCCCAAAGGTGCATCAGTACTTATCAAGACCCTTAAGATTACATCATTAATGCAGCACATTTTACTCAAAGTATTTTAAGTATCATCTTAAGCTTAAACAATGACATGATGAATGAATTGAATTGTCATGAGTTTAAGATACTTCCCTATTGTTTAGGTGAGGAGTGTTCCATGAACATTTTGGAGTTTCCCAAACAGCTTGACTTTCCACTAGATTCTTCTTCAAGTAGTCTCTGAACATACACAGCTTGACTCTCCACTTGAATCTCCCTCAAGTAGTCTCTGAAGGTATCACTTATATCTCCTAGGAGTTGCTTATCAAGATAACAAGTACCTGATACAATGTGAACACAATGCCTCAGTTCTTTAGGAAATAAACCTATCATTTCAGATTAAGCAACATTGTATCCAGTTCTTTCAAGGAAATAAGTCTATCATCTTAAGTAACATGATATCAGTCTTTATAAGCAAGATAGATAAGTAGACTTCCCTTTTTGTTTTGGTGAGTTTCCCACTCGGCCATTGCACCATTTAGTGGCAAGATCAGCTTCTTCTTCCTTAGATTGCCTAGAATAGCTCCAGCTGATGATCCTTTGTAGAAGACTGACCATGGATCATGTGCATTAAGACTCCCCCTCAAGCTTAGAACCGAGACTAGAAGGAGCTAAGCTTGTGATGATCCTATGCATCCCCATGGTCTTATAACCATCAATATTTCATGATAGCTTTCTTCTTGTGAGTGTACTCTCTTCCTTAACCAGGAACTAGGGTGTTTGAATCACCATAGAGAGACTCACAAGACACTTCTCTCATTGCATAATTACCCATGCTACACTTCCTGTAGACTAAGGACTAAACTTGTCCAATGGTATTATGTAATGGCCATCTCTCATTGCATAATCAATCACACTACACTTCCTGTAGATTATGGACTAACATGTCCTAGTGATGATATGCAATGGCACAAGACCTTTGTCTTTACACTTTGGTTTGGCTTGTCAATGTATCACTTCTTTGTGTACCTAACACCACCACAACTCAATGCAAGATCAGTTAATCCCATTGGGACCAAACCAAAATCATCCATCCGGTTTGATCTCCAATGCCACAACAATATATAAACTTAAAACAGCCAATCAATCAAGGCAAAAACATCAGCAAGTAGTTTTCAACAATTAATCAATCAAAGACAATGAATGTTTTCAGCAATACACTTGATCTTTTAAGTTTAATTCAATTTTTTTTTTTTTTTTTTTAAATGCAACACTAGATTAATGCATTAGATTAGACTCTAACAATGACTATATGAATGCAACAGATTCAATCCAAATGAAACACAAGACTAGATGACACTTATGCAATCTAGGCGACAAGAGTGAATCAGTACATGCTTATGCTCACTAGTTTAATCAAAGCCAATGATTCAAGTAGCTTAGACATACTTCTAAATGCTATAAGACATCAAGGATGGATTTAACTATGGCATAGCAACAATCTGAACTGGATTGAATCAAGACAATATGAAACAAGCTTATGTGAATGCAAAGTAGCCTTTCAAACATGATGCAAGCAGCAGAGACATTCTACTCAATTCTACAACACATTCATGATGATTCAAGCTATGTCAACACACAAAACACTGTAATAAACAAGATATGAGATTCTGGGACACTAGACATTACTTAATGTCAACAAGACAATGCAACAGCAACATAATTTCAGTATGCAATTAGCCTCTAGACATTCTACTAGAAGCTACCAACCATTAATGGAACTTTAGATATAGAAATCACAGAGCATAACCAAGAGATAGACCTATCAAGACATATTGAAATAGATAAGACTAGGCTTACTCCCTTGTTTAAGATGATAAGGAGTGGTTCTTAATGTCGCCACTTGAATCCTCACTTCTTCTTCTTCTCTCTAGGATCATAGAAGCTTCTTTAACACTCCCTCTTAAGCTTGGAACTAAGTCTAGTAAGAACCAAGCTTGGGCAGGTGAGAGTCTCTTGATCCGGAACAACAAACCATTGCAATCATCCTTCTGAATTCGCCACCATGATGGAATGCTTGTGGAAGTTTCAGCTACTTCTTCAATCACCTCACACTAGAAGCCACCTTGATAGAGTAGCCTTCTTCTTCACACAGCCAAGAGTGCTCTGTCTTAGTTTGAGCACTCTCTTGAATAGACACGCCACTGCCTAGACCCGGTTGGCTTCTTCTTCAGTTACTTGCAATGGTAAGGAGAAGAACAGGTCGCATAACTCCAAGGGTCGCTAGGTAGCTCACATAACCCCAGTGAGCTTATGTGAGTTTTAAAACCATCTGCCCTTTACCCTTCTTGTAACAACTCTCCATTGCACACATAAATGGACAAAGTCTTCCTCTTTTAACTTGGATGAATGGTGAGCTAAGAACACATCTTGTGAACCTGAAACAACACTCAAACTCCAGCAAAGATAAGACACAATAGTATTGGGATCAATCCTTGATTAATCATCAAGTTTGATTCCCAATATCACAAGCAATGCAACAGATTAAACAAGACAATATCAAGTTCTAATCTTTGCAAGCAAACTTTCTAAGTACAAGCAAGATCCTAACAGATTCAAGACAAGTTACTTAAGCATTTTTCTTTTTCTTTTAAAGCTCCTTTACTCAGCAATTTAGACATGAATCTAATGCTTCAATATAAGACAGCTACAAGACAATATGCATTAATCTTGATCAGTTTCTAACTCATGAATGCAAGCTGGATAAGACAGATTCTACTATCCTAACAAGTCATTTCATTTTAGAACTGGGATTAAGCATTTCAAACATTCTCAATCATCAAACAAGCCTCTTTAAGCATCCTGGGACAGTTTCTAAACAATTTTCATTTAGCAATCTTAAACATATCCTCAGGTTTTCAATCACATCACAACATCACAACCTGTTCATACACTCAAGCTTTATACAAGAGAAAGAGATTTCCTTACAGCCAAGAAACTAGTGTTAGTTCCTTGAAACTCCTTAGTACATGGGAAGATCTGAGCTTTTGGTGTCACTTCCAACATCTCCTTCTTTCATGGACTTCCTCTTGAACCCACCATGCCTAAGACACCTCTTCTCTTCATGTTTGAGTCGCCATAATCAGGTACAAGGTGAAAGCTTTCACCTTTCTCCTTGGACAGTGAATAGGAATGGCTTGGACATGCTTCCAATGGCCTTTCTTTCTTCAGGACGACCATGAGAGAGTGGAGAACAACCAAGGACAGCTTCTGGACGCCATGGATGAGTACATCTTCATCTTGAAGAGGTTAAACAACAGGCTGGACAGGAGCTCTTCATCAGCTTGGAAATGGCATGGGAGTGAGCTTGAGCTTGTACGGAAGCTAGAACCAAGTTCAGATGAACCTGGCTCTGATACCATATGAGATTTTAAGAGTACTCAGGTTATATGTGTGTGTGAAACCCAAATGGGTAAAGAGAGAGAGAGCTTGGGAGCGATTTGAGAAGAGGAGAGACTAATGAGTGTTTATGTGTCTAAGTGTTTATGTGTCTAGGTGTTTAGGTGTCTAAGAGTCTAAGAGATTGGTAACAAGTCTGAGAACGTGTATAGAGATTCAGAATGAGAGAATAGAGAGTTTAGAGAGACAAAGTATCATAAGATTATGAAGGAGGAGGGGAAATCCCCCTCTCTCTCTTAGAGATTACAAATTGCCCTCAAAGGGTCTTTAAATAGAAAATGGGTTACAAAACTCATGAAACCCTAAGCTAAGGATAAGAAATGGAGAGTGGAGATCCTTTGGTTTGAAATGGGCGGATGAGATGTAGTCAAGGATCTGATGCTAGCTGGCTGGTCTTTAATTTAAATGAAAAGCTCAGATTGCTCCTTTTGAATGGATGGTGTAGATTGGTCTTGGCTGTAAAGGTAAAGCACCTTTACCTTTCCAGCTTGCATACACAGCTCATTTATCCCTTGGAATATTCCCATGCCTTATCCTCCAACGTCCATAATGATCAGACAAGCTTCTCTTGCACCCTAAGTTTGCACAACACCATTTTAGGTTGATCCGGAACATGTTGGTGCGCCCACATGGTTGTACGGTCATTGGTACGGACCTCCTGTCCGTACCACTCGCCCTATTCTTGCACATTGCCCTAACTCTCTTCTTGGTTGAACCAGACTCCTTTGTGAATCTCCCATGGCCGTACATAGCCGTACAAGGTCGTACATGGCCGTACTGTCCGTACGGCTGCCCTAGCTTTGTACCTTCGTCCATCTTCTCCCAAACTTCTCCAAAGCCTTCCTAAGATCAGTCTAAGTCCCTCCTGGACTTAACCTCACAATGATAGATACTTCAGGGCACTCCTGAAGCTTGATTGAACTCTTCTGGACATCTTCTGGAGCTTGCCCTATTAATTAACAAGCTCCATCTTCTCTTCAGTTCAACAGAATGTCTCTACTACTTGCATCATGTTTGAAAAGCTGTTTTGCATACATAAGCATGTCTCATATTGTCTAAGTTCAATCCGAGTGTGTACTGATGCTAATGCCTATGTTTAATCCATCAATGAAAGTCTAGCATCAATTAGAAATTGTCTAAGTTGCTTGCATCATTGGTTTTGATTGAAACTGTTGAGCATAGCTTTAATATGTCTCATGGATTGAACCTGTTGCATTCATATAGCTAATGCTTTAAGATTGTGCATTCATGTAGTGATGCATTTAAAAATGAACCTAAATTGCAAATGTACTGATGTAAGCTTGCATTGCATTTAGAGAACTTAAAAAAAAAAAATGAAAAATGAACAAATGAACCTAGAATGTCAATGTATTGTTTAGAGCTTGCATTGTCATTGTAGAGATTGAAATTTACTTGTTCTTGCCTTGATTATCTGGTTTGTTTCAAGTATTATATACTGCTATGGCATTGGTGATCAAACATGATGGAAGATCTTAGTTTGATCCCAATGGGATGATCTGATCTTGCATTGAGTTGTGGTGGTGTTAGGTACACAAGGAGTGATACATGTAACTCGCCAACAGCCAAGAATGTAGAGACAAAGGTCTAGTGCCATTGCATATCATCACTAGGACATGTTAGTCCATAATCTACAGGAAGTGTAGTGTGATTGATTATGCAATGAGAGATGGCCATTGCATAATACCATTGGAAATATCCAGTCCAAAGTCTACAGGAAGTGTAGCATGGGTCATTATTAAACACTTTTGTGTTTTAGAGTGTGTTTAATAATAATCAGAGAAGATTAGAGTAAAGATTAGAGAGAATAGAGAGATTCTAGAGAGAGAGAGACTCAAAACTCTATTAATTGATTTAATGATTCAGATACAAGATATATATGAAGAGATAAGGCTGATAAAGTGTATTTCGAAATCCATAAGCATGTGGAGTCAATGGACAGGCTGGAACTCCTTTTGAAATGCTTGGCTGTGTTTCCTCACATGCTTGCTATAGTAATAAAGCATTTTCCCCTTTCCAGCTCAAGACAGCCTGTCCATGTGCTCCTTATCCTCTCCAAATATCCTTGGACGTTTTTACTCTCCAAATGGATGTAAGGTAACTTCCCAAGCTCTAACTTAGTTACCTTTATCCAGAAATGGTGAAACTCCAAAGTTACTGTGGTAAAAACTCCAAAGTTACTGTCTCACTTCATTCATCCCCAAAGCTTCATCTCTTCACTTCTTGGTCTTCATCTCAACACTCCCCCTCAAGCTTGACCATGTAGAACAAGTCAAGCTTGGAAACCATGAAGACCTCCCTCATTAAAAACCTCACCAAAGAAAACCCAATGGGATAAAACCTTGATGAGGGAAAAAGAGTGGAGACTCCATGGTTAAGGGGCTCAGCTCCTAGGAGTAAGATCAATGAGTCCAAGTCTTGATAGTATGGACTCCATTGTCTTTAATCTCGCTGCTTTAGTAAACACATCTGCAAGCTGATCTTCACTTCTTGTATAACATGGCAATATCACTCCAAGTATAATCATCTGCCTCACCTTGTGGCAATCAACTTCTATATGCTTCGTCCTCTCATGAAAGACTGAGTTAGAAGCAATGTGGATAGCTGCTTGATTGTCACAATGCATTGTCATAGGAGTACTCTGCTCAATCTCCAAATGCTTCAAGATCCCCTTGATCCACACCAACTCGTTTGTCAGCTTCAACATGGCTCTATACTCAGCTTCAGCACTTGAACAGGAGATAACCTTCTGCTTCTTACTCTTCCAAGTGACCAAGTTCCCTCCAATGAATGTACAATACCCAGTAGTTGATCTCCTGTCCACTCTATCTCCTGCCCAATCAGCATCACAATATCCAACCACTTCTGTACTGCCATTACAACCCATCCAAACTCCTTGACCAGAGGTGCCACTCAAATACCTCAGTATCCTATCAACCATCTTCCAATGATGGACCTTTGGCGCCTGCATATGTTGACTCATTTGATTCACCGCAAAGCATATATCTGGCCTAGTGATGGTCAAGTAGATCAGCTTGCCAACCATCTTCCTGTATAGCTTAGGATCCTCAAACAGCTGCTTCTCTTCAACCTCCCCCTCACGCAGAACCTTATATCCCTCCTCGAGGGGTGTCTTAGCTATCTTTCCTCCAAGCACATCAGTCTCCTTCAACATATCCATAGTATACTTCCTTTGAGACATAAACAAACCCTCCTTTGATCTGCATATCTCAATGCCCAGAAAATACTTCATCTCTCCCAAATCCTTGATGTCAAACACAGATTTGAGAAACTCCTTAGTAGCTTGAATCCCTGCCTTATCACTCCCTGTGATAATCAAATCATCCACATACACTAGAATCACAATGATCCCTGAAGGTCCTGTCAAGGTGAAGAGAGTGTGATCTAATTCAGACTTCCTAAAGCCTCTCCCATTGAGTGTTGTACTCAGCTTCCTGTACCAAGCTCTAGGTGATTGTTTCAGCCCATATATTGCCTTCTTCAATCTCAAAACATTCCCTGGCTTTACTAGATGCTCAAGACCAGGAGGAGGAAGCATGTATACCTCATCTTCTAGCTCACCTTGTAAGAAAGCATTCTTCACATCCATCTGCCACAAATCCCACTCCAAGTTTGTTGCAATGGACAACACAATCCGAACTGTATGTAGCTTAGCTACTGGTGCAAAGGTATCAATGTAATCCTCTCCATAGGTCTGTGTAAATCCTCTTGCAACCAATCTGGTCTTCTTCCTATCAATCTGTCCATTTGCAAGATACTTGATTGTGAAGATCCATCTACTAGATACAGCCCTCTTTCCCTTAGGCAGCTCACTCTCATACCATGTATCATTTTTGATCATAGCACCTGCTTCAGCTCCCACTGATTCTTTCCATTCCTTGTCTAACATAGCTTCTTCATAAGTCCTTGGTACATAACTCTCATCCAGACTAATCATAAAGGCATAATGCTCTTCTGGAAACTCTGCAAAGGAACACACGGCTTGAGAAGGATGCTCCACAGCCTGGGCATTGTAGTACACTCTCGTGTTTACCCAGTTGGAAGCATCCCTCTTTATCCTTGTGCTCCTCCTCAATGGTTGAACCTGATCCTCAGTATGAACCTCTGCTTGAACCTCTGTTTCTGTCTCACTTACCTCCTCTTGATCATGAACCTCTCCTTGCTCATCCACACTGACCTGAGGAAAATTCTCTACTTCTTGTGTCACCACTTGATCATGATGACCTGAATCCCCTTGGTGCTGCTCTGGCACTCTTGATTCAGACTCATTTCCCCCCTCATGATCAAGGGGAGTTGTTCTTTCAGGTTCTCTAACCTTATCCTGGGACATGTTTACCCCAAGCCTTTCCAATATGTTCCTCAGATTCTCTGCCATGTTTCTTGGTTCTTGAGACAGATCTTCCAAGTCTTCCCAATTCTTTTCTTCATAATACCCCTTGGTCTCTATGAACTTAACCTCTCTAGACACCAACACTCTCCTGGTTGCTGGATCATAGCACTTGTACCCCTTCTGAGTCACTGAGTATCCAATGAGCATTGCTTTAGTGCTCTTTGCCTCCAACTTGTTTCTCTGTTCTCCTGGAACCCAGACATAACATAGACATCCAAAGACACGCAGATGATCTATGTATGGCTTGCTCTTGTTCAGCACCTCAAAAGGAGACAGATTCTTCAATACCTTAGTTGGAATCCGATTGATAAGATAGCATGCAGTCTGAACAGCATCACCCCAAAACCTCTTTGGAACATTAGCATGATACATCATGGATCTAGCCACCTCCATTAGATGCCTATTCTTCCTCTCAGCTACCCCATTCTGCTGTGGTGTGTAAGGACAACTGGTCTGATGCACTATCCCATGTTTAGCCAAGTGATTCTTGAAGGCATGACTGGTGTATTCTCCTCCATTATCAGACCGTAGTACCTTCACAGTAGCATTGTAATGGTTAGTTACATATGCTTGGAAGTTGACAAAAGCCTCAAACACTCTATCCTTAGATGGCAGCAATGTGATCCATGTATACTTAGACTTCTCATCTATGAATGTCACAAAGTACTTCTGGTTTTCTCTGGACATACAAGGGGCTGTCCACACATCAGAATGAACAAGATCAAAGCAATTTGCATATATGGTCTCTGATGTGGGAAAAACAGTTCTACAATGCTTCCCTAAGATGCAAGCTTCACATTCCAAGTGATTGAATGACATATTAGGTTTAATCAATTCAATTGCACGAGCATGAGGATGTCCTAATCTAGCATGCCAAGTAATACTGTCACACCTATCAGCAGTACTACTCAAGCATACAGAATCAATAGGATTAGAGGTCTTAGCTGTTTGGAGATGATACAACTGATTCCTGCTGTCCCCTCTACCAATAACTCTCTCAGTCTTCAAGTCTTGAAACTCAACCTCATTTGGCCTGAATACTACTTGACAATCAAGATCAATTGTGGCCTTCTTCACTGATATCAGATTTGAAGTGAACTGAGGCAAATAGAACGCAGGTGAGCTCTTCTCAAACAGCTTGAGGTTTCCCACGCCTTCTATTGGGATCCTAGCACTATTAGCTATCATGACACTCCCTGTTGCAGCCTTGACTTCACTTATCAGACTTCTATCACTGATCATATGATGTGTTGCTCCAGAATCAATGATAATGGGTTTGGATGTGGATGCTAAGGCAGGAGCACCTTGTCTCCGGGTCGTAGCCAAAGCATACACATACTTGACAAACTCATCCCATTCTTTCTTTGTGATAGGGTCATCTGCTCCTTTGATCTCCTGCTCCTTCATAACCATACTATCCTCCACTGAGTTACTCATATAGGCAGAGTAAGAACACTCTCCTCTTACCACTTGTTGAGCCACCTCCTTGATCATCTTCAAGCTCATCTTATCACTTAGATACCCAGACTCCCTGTCCTTCTTCCAAGCCTTTCCCATCTTAAGCCACACTCTAGAAAGCTTTCTAAGCCTTCCCTTCTTACAGCTTGTACCATCTCTGATCCTGATCAGTCTCTTGCTCTTCTCATATACTTTATATGAAGACTGAACAAGCTCACACAACCCATCCACATCTACTCGCTCATCATCTTTGGCTACTTGTATAATCAGCTGACCATATGATGAGTTTAAGCTCACTAGAAGGCTCAAGACTACATCTTGCTCCAGCCTTTCTTGAATCACCTCCGGATCTGATGTTCTTGATCTCAACAAATCCAACTCTCTCCACAAGTATTTCAGCTTGCCCACAAGCTGATGGAGTTCTTCCTTTCCTCTTCTCAGGTCTGTGTTAGCTCTCTTAACTCCACAAACCTTCTTCAGATCGGATCTACTCCCATGAGCTGCTTCAATCCCACATCTTGTAGGGTTTTCTTGAACAACTCTATCTACATACCTCAGACTCCACGCCTGACCTGCTTCTATAGCCATTCTTCTTAAAGGCTTCCCCTTTTTATGACTACTCCACAACACACAGCTCCTCAACACTGCCTTTGCCCATCTTGACCAACTTCCACCAGTTTCCTCTTCAAGCTTCAATGAAATACTAGATCTGTGCTTCATCTCCATGACTAGGTTGTTTGTTTCCATCAGAAAGATCCAAACGAGCCTAGTGACTGAAGAACATAACCCAGACTCACCAAGAACACTCAAGAACACCAAGAACACTAAGAACACTCAAGAAAGAACCCAGATTTGCGAAAAATAAATCACACACTCACCCCCTTTTGAGCAACCTGGCTCTGATACCATAAACACTTTTGTGTTTTAGAGTGTGTTTAATAATAATCAGAGAAGATTAGAGTAAAGATTAGAGAGAATAGAGAGATTCTAGAGAGAGAGAGACTCAAAACTCTATTAATTGATTTAATGATTCAGATACAAGATATATATGAAGAGATAAGGCTGATAAAGTGTATTTCGAAATCCATAAGCATGTGGAGTCAATGGACAGGCTGGAACTCCTTTTGAAATGCTTGGCTGTGTTTCCTCACATGCTTGCTATAGTAATAAAGCATTTTCCCCTTTCCAGCTCAAGACAGCCTGTCCATGTGCTCCTTATCCTCTCCAAATATCCTTGGACGTTTTTACTCTCCAAATGGATGTAAGGTAACTTCCCAAGCTCTAACTTAGTTACCTTTATCCAGAAATGGTGAAACTCCAAAGTTACTGTGGTAAAAACTCCAAAGTTACTGTCTCACTTCATTCATCCCCAAAGCTTCATCTCTTCACTTCTTGGTCTTCATCTCAACAATTATGCAATGAGAAGTGTGTCTTGTGAGGCTCTCTATGGTGATTCAAACACCCTAGTTCCTGGTTAAGGAAGAGAGTAAACTCACAAGAAGAAAGCTATCATGGAAGACTGATAGTTATAAGACCATGGGGATGCATATGATCATCACAAGCTTAGCTCCTTCTAGTCTCGGTTCTAAGCTTGAGGGGGAGTCTTAATGCATATGATCCATGGTCAGTAACAAGTCTTTGCAAAGGCTCCTACAAAGGATCATCAGCCGGAGCTATTCTAGGCAGTCTAAGGGTGAAGGTGAACTCATCAAAGCGGCTTCTATGGTGAAGTGATTGATGAGAAGCTGATGAATCCATTCTGCCTTTCCAAGAAGTTGATGATGCCATGGAGATGGTGCAATGGCCGAGTGGGAACTCACCAAAACAAAAGGGAAGTGTTCTAAGCTCAATTCAATTCAATACATTCATCATTTCAAATCAAAGTCTAGAAATGATACTTAAAATGTTTGAATGGATTGTGTGATGTTTCTTGATAAGTACTGATGCACCTTTGGGATAATGTATCAGGTACCATTGCTTGAGTCTCACTAAAGATGTTCCTGGTCATTTCCTAGCTTCTCTAAGGTGGCTGTGAAGTCTGTTGAGAGGGGGAGATCCAAACCAGTTCTATGAAGAGGGCAAGCATAGTTTGAAGTGTTGATCAGCCTTACTGGTGTTTTGAAGATGATCTGGTCGTGTCCTAGCTTCTCTAAGATGGCTGTGAAGTCAGTTGAGAGGGGGAGACTTCAAACCGGTTCCATGAAGAGGTGAAGCTGAAGTGTGAAGTGTGCGCAAAGCTGTGAAGTGTTGCTGCACCTATTAGGCCGTGATCCAGAGCTTCTTGTGTCCAACCACACTGGTTCTAAGGCACAAGAGCTCACTGGCCAATCCCTAGGCTTTGGAGAGCTCTACTCTTTTTCCCTTGCAAGGTTTTGTCCCAATGGGTTTCCTTGTAAGGTTTTTAATGAGGGAGACTCTTCAGAGTTCCAAGCTTGGCTTAGGATCTCCTAAAGTCAAGCTTGAGGGGGAGTGTTGAACTGAAGAGAAGATAGAGCTTGTACAATAATAGGGCTATAAGATTTATAGAAAGAGTTAGAGTGATTTAGAGAATAAGAGAATGAGATTGGATTATGAAAAGATTAGTGAAGAATCATGATGAACACTCAAGAACAAGAGAGAGAGAATGACTCAAACTGTGTAAAAATTTATTAATGACATGAGTTGATATATATACAAGGAGAGAGAGCTAGGGTTTGTGAGAATCAGATAGGTTAAGCATGTGTAGTCAAAGGGAGAAGGAGCGCCCATTTCAAACTGTCCAATGGGAGGCTTTACACGCTTTTGGCATCAAGGCATCTTGGACAAGATCCTTTCCTCTTTACAGCTGTGCCAGCCTGTCTTGGACTTTCTTTTCTTCCTGTTCAACGGTCTGATCCATAGGTGCAAGCTCAGGTAACTTCTCTTTCACTTTCCTTTTACTCGGGTGATCATAAGTTCCCTTTGGTCGAGTTAAGGTCGACCATGGTCCGTCCAGACTGTACGGCCTGTACGGCCATGTACGGTCTTGTACGGCCTGGTTGATCCTCACTCCCAAAACTCACCCAAGCTGAACCTTCTCTCATGTTCTCCAACTCCTCCTCTCTTCTCTTCTTATACTCAGCTCATTTCAACACTCCCCCTCAAGCTTGATCTTGGTGATTGATCAAGCTTGGAAACCATGAGATCTTCCTCATTAAAAACCTCACCAAGGAAAACCCACTGGGACAAAACCTAGATGAGGGAAAAAGAGTAAAGAGCCCATGGTTAAGGGAACTCAGCCACTGAAAGATTAAGAGAATGAAATGATTTAGAGAAGATTAAGGAACAGAATGAGAGATTATGAAGAGATTAGACTAGAATCATGATTAAGAGAGTATGAACTTTGAGAGATAAACTCAGAACTGTGTATCTTATTATTAATGACAAGAGTTACAATATATAGTGTGAGATCATAAGGGTTTTCGAAATCAAAGAGCTAAGCTAAGCATGTGAAGTCAACAAGGAGAGGATAAGCTTTCTTTAGACCGGCCAATCAGCTTCTCCACATGCTTGGAGTATCTGGCATCTTGGACCAAGATGCTCTTGCCTTTCCAGCTGTGCCAGCCTGTCAAGCCGCGCCTCTTCTTATCCTCCAACGGTCTGATCCATCAGCCAAAGCCTCTCCTTTCCACATGAGTTACTCGGGTAACTTATTGTGACCATGTGGTCGAGGTTTCACTTATCTGAATGTGTACGGACCGTACGGCCTTGTACGGCCTTGTACGGTCACGCCATTGTGAACCTCTCCCATCACACCAATGCTTAACATACTCCCTTCAGTCTTAACCCCCTTTGTGCTTCACATCTTTATACTTAACTCTTCAACACTCCCCCTCAAGCTTAGCTTTGTGAAGTCTAAGCTTGGACACTATGAGATCTTCCTCATTAAAAACCTCACCAAAGAAAACCCATTGGGACAAAACTTTGATGAGGGAAAAAGAGTAAAGACCTCATAGTAAGGGGCTCAGCTCCTAGGTGAAAGATCAATGAGTCCCAACCTGATGTAGATGGACTCCATTGTCTTCATCCTTGCCGCTTTTGTGAACACATCAGCCAGTTGATCCTCACTCCTTGTATAGCATGGCAGAATCACTCCCAAGACTATCATCTGCCTCACCTTGTGACAATCCACTTCAATGTGCTTGGTTCTCTCATGGAAGACTGAGTTGGAGGCAATGTGAATTGCGGCTTGGTTATCACAATGCATTGTCATTGGCGCCACTTGCTCAATCTCAATGTGCTTCAAGATCCCCTTGATCCATACCAACTCATTAGTGAGCTTCAGCATTGCTCTATACTCTGCCTCCGCACTAGAACATGAGACCACCTTCTGCTTCTTGCTCTTCCAAGTCACAAGGTTCCCTCCAATGAAGGTGCAGTAGCCGGTTGTAGATCTTCTGTCTGCTCTATCTCCAGCCCAATCTGCATCACAGTAGCCAACAACTTCTGTACTCCCATTGCATCCCATCCAGACTCCTTGGCCTGGTGATCCGTTGAGGTAGCTTAGCACTCTATCTACCATTCTCCAATGGTGATCCTTTGGAGCTTGCATGTGTTGACTCACCTGATTCACAGCAAAGCAGATATCAGGTCGTGTGATTGTTAGGTAGATTAGCTTACCCACTAGCTTCCTATAAAGCTTAGGGTCATGGAACAGCTTGCTGTCTTCAAGCTCCCCCTCTCTTGGTACTTTGTACCCATCCTCCATTGGCATTTTCGCGGTTTGTCCTCCAAATTTACCTGCATCTTTCAAAAGATCAAGTGTATATTTTCTTTGGGACATGAATAATCCTTCCTTGGATCTACAAATCTCAATCCCAAGAAAGTATTTCATCTCTCCAAGATCTTTAATCTCAAACACAGACTTGAGATAGTCTTTGGTTTCTTGTATTCCAACCTTATCACTCCCAGTAATGATAATGTCATCAACATAGACCAATAGACAGATGATACCTGAGGTTGTGTTTAGAGTGAACAAGGTATGGTCCAGTTCAGACTTCCTGAAGCCTTTTCCATTCAGTGTAGTACTCAGCTTGTGGTACCAGGCTCTAGGTGATTGCTTCAATCCATAGATAGCCTTCTTCAATCTTAGGACATTCCCTGGCTTCACAAGACTCTCAAGACCCGGAGGAGGCTGCATATACACCTCATCTTCAAGTTCCCCTTGTAGAAATGCATTCTTCACATCCATTTGCCACAATCCCCATTCAAGGTTAGTAGCAATTGATAAGATGATTCTGATGGTGTGAAGCTTAGCTACTGGAGCAAATGTGTCTATGTAGTCCTCTCCATATGTCTGTGTAAACCCTCTAGCCACAAGCCTGGTCTTCTTCCTATCAACCGTCCCATCTGGTCTATACTTGATTGTAAATATCCATTTACATGATACTGCCTTCTTCCCTTGAGGCAGCTCACTCTCATACCAGGTTCCATTCTTAACCATAGCATCAGCCTCATCCGCAACTGAGTTTCTCCACTCTTTGTCTTTCATTGCCTCCTCATATGTCCTTGGTATGTAGCTTGTATCCAAACTTGTCATAAAGGCACAATGCTCGTTTGGGAACTCGGCAAATGAACAGACAGCTTGACTAGGATGTGCAACGGCTTGAGCATTGTAATAGACTCTGGTATTGGTCCAGTTAGATGGATCCTTCCTTACTCTCGTACTTCTTCTTAATGGCACTGTCTCCATACGTGGCTCACTGACCACATCAGGCTCTATAGCCGTTTCATTCAGTACCTCTTCCCTTTCTTCAGGTTGTATCTCCATCTGATCTCTTCTTTCTTCAGTTGCATCTTCATTGTGCATCACTTGTTGATCAGGACTTGAGCTCCCTTCATTCTCATGAGCTGTATCAGACTTGTTTCCCCCTTCATGATCAGCATGGGATGTGTCTTCAGCTTCATTTTGAACTGGTGCTTCTCGCCCTTTTGGATCCTGGGTTGTATTGATCCCAAGACCATCCAAGATCATCCTAAGACTCGCGGCCTTATCAGATGGTTGAGCTAGATCTTCCAGATCTTCCCAGCTCCTTTCTTCATAGTAACCTTTAGTTTCTATGAACTTTACGTCCCTTGAAACTAGAAGTCTTCTTGTTTGCGGATCAAAGCATTTGTATCCTCTTTGTGTTGTTGAGTATCCCACAAACATGGCTTTGGTACTCTTAGGCTCCAACTTGTTCCTCATGTCTCCTGGAATCAGCACATAACATAGGCTTCCGAACACTCTCAAATGGCTTAGAGATGGCTTGACCTTATTCAGTACTTCAAACGGTGATTGATCTTCCAAGACTCTTGTAGGAATTCGGTTGATCAAGTAGCAGGCTGAGATCACAGCATCACTCCAAAATCTCTTTGGGACATTGGTTTGAAACATCATTGATCTTGCAACCTCCATTAGATGTCTGTTCTTTCTCTCAGCCACACCATTTTGTTGTGGAGTGTAAGGACAGCTAGTTTGATGAAGGATTCCGTGTAAGGCTAGATGTTGCTTGAAGGCATTGCTTGTATATTCCCCACCATTATCTGATCTGAAAATCTTAAGCTTGGCATTATAATGGTTAGATACATAAGCTTGAAAGTTTTTAAATGCTTCAAGAACTCTATCCTTAGTTTTAATGAGTGTTATCCAGGTGTATTTGGATTTTTCATCAATGAATGTTACAAAGTACTTATAATTTTCCCTAGACAAGCAAGGAGCAGTCCAAACATCAGAATGCACAAGATCAAAGCATTTCTCATATATAGTAGTTGAGTTTTTAAAGACTGTCTTACAATGTTTGCCCAAGATACATGCTTCACATTCATTATTTTTAAACATGACACCTGGTAACATTAAGCTTAAAGCCCTAACATGTGGATGACCTAATCTAGCATGCCATAATGCATCATTATTCAAACTAGAGATAGAACTAAACGAGAAACTTGAATTTGAAATGGGAGCTATGTCTTCTAGCATATAAAGCTCTCCTTTGGTAACTCCCTTGCCAATCATCTTTCTTGTGTCAATATCCTGAAACTTCACATCATTAGGACTAAAGATAACATTACAATGTAGATCAGTAGTACATCTTTTAACAGATAATAAATTTGATGTGAATTCAGGCATATAGAAAGCTTTAGACTCCTTATCAAACAGATTTAGATTTCCTATCCCTTTAATTGCAATTCTATCACCATTTGCAATCATCACATTTCCACAAGCAGGTTCTATATCCTTAATGAGACTAGTGTCACTAATCATGTGATGTGATGCACCTGAATCTACAATCAAAGGTTTTATCACATTTTTAGCAGCAAGTGTTCTAGGCAAATCATTCAAGCTGTTTAGAAATCTAGATGCATCATTTATCTCACTGTTATGACTTAGATAACCATGAGTTCTATCTATGTATGATGCAGCAAGAGAATATCCTAGAGGAGTGTTCATACAGTTACCATTCTCCTTGAGAGCTTTGATAAGGGCATCAATGTCTGATCTCCTTATCATCTCACCATCAGTGCTCTTCCCCGGAGTGTGCTGAGTGGTTAAGGCCTTCCCTTCACCTTCTCGCATGGCCTGTCCAGCTCCGGATGTTCCAGCTTCACTAGCTCCATCAGACAGATGCGCCCTTGCCTCTCTATCCCTCATGAACTTGGTAGGCTTGAGGTGAGGGTGTAGAATCCAGCATTGGCTCCTCTTATGGCCCTGCTTCTTGCAATGATCACACTTTCCTCCAAACTTCCCTTCATTGTAAGCCGCTTTGTTTGCTTGGATAGCCTCAGCTTGATTTGCGAGTGTAAGCTCCCCCTTTCCTCCAAACAACCCAACTGATCCCTCCTCTCTTTGAATCTGCGCACATACATCTTCAAGGGAAGGGAGCTTTGGTGATCTCAAGATGTGCTTGATGAGGTCATTGTAGACCGGATTCAAGGTGAGCAACAACCCGAACACTTGATCCTGCTCTCTTCTCTCCATGAGAACATCTTGATCAGTGGTGTTAGGCCTCAGCATCTCTAGCTCAGACCATAAGGCTCTGAACTTTCCCAAGTGTTTAGTAAACTCCACCTCTTCTTGCACAAGTGTGTTGATTGATCTCTTCAACTCAAACACACGGCTCAGATTAGAGATGTTACCGTAGACCTTTTGGAGCGTATCCCACAGGTCCTTTGGCGTCTCACAGTAGCTGTAGGCTTCCAGGATTGAAGCTTCAAGTGACCCATGTAGTACAGTAAGCACCTTCAAGTCATCTTGATCCCACTTCTCTTGATCTACCACCATCAGCTCTTGACCGCCTTCTCCTTCTTTAGCAACTGGTTTCGGAGCTCCATCTGAGATATGGCTCCATAAACCCTTGCTCCCAACTGCCGCTTTCACCAAGCGAGACCACAACAGGTAGTTAGTACCACCCTTCAACGTAACCGCAACCGAGAGAGCCTTGCTCTTGCTTTCTTCCATTCCAAATGCTTAAGAACAACCGTAAATGAAATGAAGCTGAAGATTACTGAGATTTAGAAACCAGGAAATGGGCAACCTGGCTCTGATACCATGAAAGATTAAGAGAATGAAATGATTTAGAGAAGATTAAGGAACAGAATGAGAGATTATGAAGAGATTAGACTAGAATCATGATTAAGAGAGTATGAACTTAGAGAGATAAACTCAGAACTGTGTATCTTATTATTAATGACAAGAGTTACAATATATAGTGTGAGATCATAAGGGTTTTCGAAATCAAAGAGCTAAGCTAAGCATGTGAAGTCAACAAGGAGAGGATAAGCTTTCTTTAGACCGGCCAATCAGCTTCTCCACATGCTTGGAGTATCTGGCATCTTGGACCAAGATGCTCTTGCCTTTCCAGCTGTGCCAGCCTGTCAAGCCGCGCCTCTTCTTATCCTCCAACGGTCTGATCCATCAGCCAAAGCCTCTCCTTTCCACATGAGTTACTCGGGTAACTTCTTGTGACCGTGTGGTCGAGGTTTCACTTATCTGAATGTGTACGGACCGTACGGCCTTGTACGGCCTTGTACGGTCAGGCCATTGTGAACCTCTCCCATCACACCAATGCTTAACATACTCCCTTTGGTCTTAACCCCCTTTGTGCTTCACATCTTTATACTTAACTCTTCAACAGCCACTTGTTGTGAGATCAATGAGCCCTAGCCTGATGTGGATGGACTCCATGGTCTTTTGCCTTGCAGCTTTGGTGAAGACATCAGCTAACTGATCTTCACTTCTGGTATAGCATGGCAAGATCACTCCCAAGACTATCATCTGCCTCACCTTATGACAATCCACTTCAATGTGCTTGGTTCTTTCATGAAACACCGAGTTGGAGGCTATGTGGATGGCGGCTTGGTTATCACAATGCATAGTCATAGGTGTAGCTTGCTCAATTCCCAAATGCTTCAAGATCCCCTTGATCCATACCAACTCGTTGGTGAGCTTCAGCATTGCCCTATACTCAGCCTCAGCACTTGAGCACGATACCACCTTCTGCTTCTTGCTCTTCCATGTCACTAGATTTCCTCCAATGAAGGTGCAATATGTTGAGATGAGTTGAGTATATAGGAGTTGAAGAGAAGGGGAGGAAGAGAATGAGGGAACTTTGGGCAACATGGTACGGACGTCCGTACAAGGCCGTACATGGCCGTACCGTCCGTACCAAGTACACTCGACCAGAAGTTACCGTTACCTTAAGAGTAAACCAGCTAGAGTTACTTTACCTTAAGGCTGAGCTTGATCCGGACGTTGAGAGGATAAGGAGGAGCGTGTCTAACAGCCTGGCAGGAGCTGGAAAGGTAAAGGCATATTCAAAGATGCCTTACACATGTGGAGACTCTCATTGGAAGGATTCAAATGCGACCTTAGCTGGCTATTGACTTCACATGCTTTCTCCTTTATACAATTAAAACCCTAGTGTCTTAAGTTTCCTATATAAGTGTAAACTCTCTCATTAATAAAGATTAAGCAAGTTTTGAGACTCTCTCTTAGTCTTTAAATCTCAATGGTTCCATATTAGACTCCTAATCTCATTCCATACTCTAATCTTCACTAAATCGTTTCTAGTCTTTCCTAAACACTCAGATTACTCTAAACATTACTAAAAATCATATGGTATCAGAGCCAGGTTAGTGAGAATCTGAGTTCGTGTTAGGCTCTTTGGAGATTCAAGATTGAAGCTTTGAAGAGTTTGGTTGGTGTTCTTGTGTTCTTGGGAGGTTCCGGGTATTGTCCGAGTTCAAAGACTAGTTTTTAGTGTGTTGCTGAAGCTGTGAGGTTGAAGACCGAGGCAGTGAGTGTTCTTACAAGTCTTTTAACTCAAGATCCAGTTTGTGAAGTCTAGAGAAGTCATCGTTCATCATGGAGAGTGGTATGAACATGAACATGAAGGTAGCGGTTTGCTTCAAGGGAACCAACTACTTGGTGTGGTCTCGGATGGTGAGAACCACGGTGGGAAGCAAAGGGCTTTGGAAGCACATCACGCCAGGAGAAGCTCCAAAGCTCATCACCCAAGGAGAAACTGAAGGAGAAGCCGCAAGCAAAGCGGAAGAGAAGTGGCATCAGGAGGACATGTTGGTGATGTCAGTGCTGCATGCTTCACTTGAGCCGGCGATTCTAGATGCATACAGTTACTGTGAATCAGCTAAAGAGCTGTGGGAGACGTTGAAGAAGGTGTATGGGAATACATCAAACCTGAGCCGTGTGTTTGAGGTGAAGCAGGCTATAAACAACTTGGTACAAGAGGATATGGAGTTCACCAAGCATCTAGGGAGGTTCAGAACACTCTGGTCCGAGCTGGAGATGTTGAGGCCAAGCACTATAGATGCAGATGAGCTCAACAAAAGAAGAGAGCAAGACAAGGTCTTTGGGCTACTCCTCACCATGAATCCGGCGTACAATGGTCTTATCCAAAACTTGCTTAGAGAGGACACACTACCTGATCTTGAAGAAGTGTGCGCAAGGATTCAGAAGGAACAAGGCTCTATTGGGTTGTTTGGAAAGAAAGGAGAGCTATCTCTTGTAAATCAAGCAACTCAAGAGGAGGGAGGGGAAGCTCCACAAGCACACAAGGCTGCGCATGGGAAGTATGATGAGAGGAGGTTCAATGGGAACTGTGATCACTGCAAGAAGCATGGCCACAAGAAGAGCCAATGCTGGATACTCCATCCCCATCTCAAGCCGGCAAAGTTTATGAAAGACAGAGAGGCAAGGGCTAATATCTCAGATGGAGCAAGCGCAAGTGGAGCAGGTACTAGCAAAGGGAAGGAGATAGATGGGCGTGAAGGAGGTGATGGGAAGTCTCTTGTAGCCTACACTGGAGCCCCAAGCAACCGTGGGAACTATGATCAAGAGTATCTAAGGAAATCCGACCTGGATGCTCTCATCAAGCTCTTTAAAGAGCATGGTAACACATTTGCTTATTCCTTTGGTGCTAGGGCTATAGAGAATGATGAGAATCTAACTAGAACTGATAGGATGCATGAAAGTGTGATTGAGATGTTAAACCAATCTAGAACGGCTAGTTTTGCTAGGAATGATCATGCATTCAAACCATCTAGTATACTTGCTCATATTGCTAGTTCACATACCATCAAGCCTTTAGTAGTTGATTCTGGTGCATCTCATCATATGATAAGTGACACTAGTTTGATTAAAAACATTGTACCAATGAATGGAAATGTGATGATAGCTAATGGAGATAAGATACCTATTAGAGGAATAGGAAGTCTTAAACTGTTTGATAAGGAAACTAAAGCCTTTTATATGCCTGAATTTACTTCAAACTTGTTATCTGTTAAGAAATGTGCTACTGATTTGCAATGCAATGTCATATTCAGTCCTAATGATGTGAAGTTTCAGGATATTAAAAGCAGCAAGATGATTGGAAAGGGAGTGACTAAAGGAGAATTGTATTTACTTGAAGATCTTGCTCCTGTTTCTAGTTATAGCTGCTCGTTTACTTCTGTTTCTGGTTCTAGTTTAAGTAAAAATGCATTGTGGCATGCTAGATTAGGACACCCTCATAATAAGGCTTTAAAACTGATGTTGCCAGGTGTTTCCTTTGAGAATAATGAGTGTGAAGCTTGCATTTTAGGCAAGCATTGTAAGACTGTCTTTACTAAATCTACTACGGTTTATGAGAAGTGTTTTGATTTGATTCATTCTGATGTTTGGACTGCTCCTTGCTTATCTAGAGACAATCAAAAGTATTATGTAACTTTCATTGATGAAAAATCCAAATACACCTGGTTAACTTTAATTCCAACCAAAGATAGGGTACTTGATGCATTTAAGAACTTTCAATCATATGTGACTAACCATTATAATGCCAAGATAAAGATTTTCAGGTCAGATAATGGAGGAGAGTACACGGGACAAGCATTCAAGCTCCATCTATCTCAGCATGGAATACTACATCAGACAAGCTGTCCCTATACTCCACAACAGAATGGTGTGGCTGAGAGAAAGAATAGGCATCTGATGGAAGTGGCCAGGTCTATGATGTTTCAAACCAATGTACCCAAGAAGTTCTGGAGTGATGCGGTCACTACAGCTTGTTATCTCATCAACAGAACACCAACCCTGATTCTGCAAGGGTTATCACCATTTGAGGTATTGAACCGATACAAGCCCTCATTGGAACATATGAAGATCTTTGGGTGTTTGTGTTTTGTGATGGTACCGGGAGAATTAAGAAACAAGCTTGAAGCTAGAAGCTCCAAGGCAATGTTTGTTGGATATTCATCAAGTCAGAAAGGATATAAGTGCTATGATCCTAACACAAGGAGAGTGTTAGTATCTAGAGAGGTGAAGTTTGTGGAAGAAAAAGGATATTATGAGGAGCAGATTCAAGAAGATTTGAAAGATCTCACTTCAGATAGAGCTGCAACCTTGAGGATAATACTAGAAGGACTTGGTATCAATATGGATCAAGGACAGCAAGAAGTAAGAGCCAATACACCAATACCGAATCATCAGACGTCCAATCTTGAACATGAGGGGGGGAATGGAACAGAAACTCAAACTCAAAGTCATGAAGAGAGTTTTGGTTCTCATGATCAAGCTGTGGAGTCAAATGATCAACAAGAAGGAGCTGAAGCAAGTCAGCTAAGGGATGAAGGAGCTGAAGCAAGTCAGCCAAGAGAAGAAGCAAGAGAAGAAAGTACACAAGAAGATGTACAAGACATGGAGTTACCGGCACAAGAAGGGCCAGTGTTGAGAAGAAGTACAAGGCTGAGAAAGGATCCTTCCAGTTGGGTAAACACGAGAGTGTACTACAATGCTCAAGCTGTGAAGCATCCTACTCAGGCCGTGTGTTCTTTCTCTCAATATCCAGAAGCACATTGTGCATTCATGGTAAACTTAGATGAGAATCACATTCCAAGAAGCTATGAAGAGGCAATGAAGGATAAGGAATGGAAGGAATCAGTAGGAGCTGAGGCAGGAGCTATGATAAAGAATGATACATGGTTTGAAAGTGAACTACCAAAAGGGAAGAAGGCAGTATCTAGTAGATGGATCTTCACAATCAAATACAAGGCTGATGGACAGATTGAGAGGAAGAAGACTAGATTAGTAGCAAGAGGGTTCACTCAAACATATGGAGAGGATTACATTGAGACATTTGCACCAGTAGCCAAGTTACATACCATTAGAATTGTACTAAGCTTGGCGGTTAACCTTGGATGGGGATTGTGGCAAATGGATGTGAAGAATGCATTCTTACAAGGAGAACTTGAGGATGAAGTCTACATGTATCCTCCACCAGGTCTTGAACATCTAGTGAAGAGAGGGAATGTACTGAGGCTAAAGAAGGCTATCTATGGGTTGAAGCAATCACCAAGAGCATGGTACAACAAGTTGAGCACAACTCTGAACAGCCAAGGTTTTAAGAAGTCAGAATTGGACCATACTCTCTTTACCCTCACTACTCCCTCAGGTATGGTTGCTCTCCTTGTGTATGTGGATGATATCATTATCACAGGAAGTGATAAGGAAGGTATCAAAGCAACCAAGGAGTTTCTAAAGTCTATGTTTGAAATAAAAGACTTGGGAGAAATGAAATACTTTCTTGGAATTGAGATTTGTAGATCCAAGGAAGGTTTGTTCATGTCCCAAAGGAAGTATACACTTGATCTTTTGAAAGGTGCAGGTGCTTATGGAGGCAAGACAGCAAGGATGCCAATGGAGGATGGCTACAAAGTACCAAGAGAGGGGGAGATTGAAGACAGCAAGCCATTTCATGATCCTAAACTCTATAGAAAACTTGTTGGCAAATTGATTTATCTAACCATCACAAGACCTGATATATGCTTTGCTGTGAATCAGGTGAGTCAACACATGCAGCTTCCCAAGGAACATCATTGGCGTATGGTGGAGAGGCTGCTGATGTATCTAAATGGCTCGCCGGATCAAGGTGTATGGATGGGGTGCAATGGAAGCACAGAAGTGGTGGGCTATTGTGATGCTGATTGGGCAGGTGATAGAGCTGACAGAAGATCAACAACCGGCTATTGCACATTCATTGGAGGCAACTTGGTGACTTGGAAGAGTAAGAAACAAAAGGTGGTGTCATGCTCTAGTGCAGAAGCTGAATATAGAGCCATGCTGAAGCTTACAAACGAGCTAGTTTGGATCAAGGGCATTTTGAAGCATTTGGAGATAGCACAAGACACTCCAATGACAATGCATTGTGACAACCAGGCCGCCATTCACATAGCCTCCAACTCGGTGTTCCATGAGAGAACAAAGCACATTGAGGTTGATTGCCACAAGGTGAGGCAGATGATTGTCCTAGGAGTCATCTTGCCATGTTATACTAGGAGTGAAGATCAGTTGGCTGATGTATTCACCAAGGCTGCAAGGCAAAAGACAATGGAGTCCATTCATATCAGATTGGGCCTCATTGATCTTGGGAAGAGAAGCAGCTGATCCCCTTAGTCATGAGATCTTTACTCTTTTTCCCTCATTAAGGTTTTGTCCCAATGGGTTTTCCTTAGTGAGGTTTTTAATGAGGAAGATCTCATGGCTGTCCAAGCTTAGTCTTTCACAAAGCTAAGCTTGAGGGGGAGTGTTGAGATGAGTTGAGTATATAGGAGTTGAAGAGAAGGGGAGGAAGAGAATGAGGGAACTTTGGGCAACATGGTACGGACGTCCGTACAAGGCCGTACATGGCCGTACCGTCCGTACCAAGTACACTCGACCAGAAGTTACCGTTACCTTAAGAGTAAACCAGCTAGAGTTACTTTACCTTAAGGCTGAGCTTGATCCGGACGTTGAGAGGATAAGGAGGAGCGTGTCTAACAGCCTGGCAGGAGCTGGAAAGGTAAAGGCATATTCAAAGATGCCTTACACATGTGGAGACTCTCATTGGAAGGATTCAAATGCGATCTTAGCTGGCTATTGACTTCACATGCTTTCTCCTTTATACAATTAAAACCCTAGTGTCTTAAGTTTCCTATATAAGTGTAAACTCTCTCATTAATAAAGATTAAGCAAGTTTTGAGACTCTCTCTTAGTCTTTAAATCTCAATGGTTCCATATTAGACTCCTAATCTCATTCCATACTCTAATCTTCACTAAATCGTTTCTAGTCTTTCCTAAACACTCAGATTACTCTAAACATTACTAAAAATCATACAATAGCCTGTGGTTGATCTCCTATCAGCTCGATCACCAGCCCAATCAGCATCACAGTACCCAACGACTTCAGTACTCTTGTTACATCCTAACCAGACTCCTAGACCGGCTGATCCATTCAGATACATCAAGAGCCTCTCCACCATGCGCCAATGATGTTCCTTTGGTACTTGCATGTGTTGGCTTACCTGATTCACAGCAAAACAGATATCAGGACGTGTGATTGTTAAGTATATGAGCTTACCCACTAGCTTCCTATAAAGCTTGGGATCATGGAACAGCTTGCTGTCCTCAAGCTCCCCCTCACGTGGAACCTTATACCCATCCTCCATGGGCATTTTGGCTATCTTCCCTCCTAGCACACCTGCATCTTTCAAAAGATCAAGTGCATACTTTCTTTGAGACATGAATAGGCCTTCCTTGGATCTACATATCTCAATCCCAAGGAAGTATTTCATTTCTCCCAAGTCTTTGATTTCAAAAACAGATTTGAGAAACTCTTTTGTTTCTCTTATCCCAATCTTATCACTACCTGTTATGATGATATCATCAACATACACAAGTAGACAGATGATACCTGATGGAGTGGTAAGAGTGAAGAGAGTGTGGTCCAACTCAGACTTCCTGAAGCCACGCCCATTCAGAGTGGTGCTGAGTTTGTTGTACCAGGCCCTAGGGGATTGTTTCAAACCATAGATAGCCTTCTTTAGTCTTAGAACATTCCCAGGCTTCACAAGACCTTCTAAGCCTGGTGGAGGATACATATAGACTTCATCTTCTAACTCTCCTTGAAGGAATGCATTCTTCACATCCATCTGCCACAACTCCCACTCAAGATTCACAGCCAAGGACAATACTATCCTGATGGTGTGTAACTTAGCAACAGGAGCAAATGTATCTATGTAGTCCTCTCCATATGTTTGAGTGTATCCTCTAGCCACCAATCTTGTCTTTCTCCTATCAATCTGTCCATTTGGCAAGTACTTGATGGTGAATATCCATCTACTTGTAACAGCCCTCTTCCCCTTTGGGAGTTCACTTTCAAACCAAGTGTCATTCTTAATCATTGCATTTGCTTCATCTCCAACCGACTCCTTCCATTCCTCATGCATCATAGCCTCTTCATATGATCTTGGCACAAAGCTCTCATCTAAGCTTGTCATGAAGGCGCAATGATCAGATGGAAAATGGGCAAAGGAACACACTGCTTGGGAGGGATGCTCCACAGCCTGGGCATTGTAGTACACTCTCGTGTTTACCCAGTTGGAAGCATCCTTCTTCAACCGTGTGCTTCTCCTTAGTGGTGCTTCAGCCGGGACATTATCCCTTGATGAGACTGAGACTGGTTCAGTTTCTTCTTGCTGTTCTTCTTGCTGTTGCACATTGTCTTCCTCTTCTTGTAAACTTTCTTCAGGTTCTGGTTCACCCATTGCCTCAACCCCTTCATCTTGCATCATCACACACTGATCAGGGTCTCTCAAGCCTTCTTCTGGATGGCTTGCTTCTTCAGTTTCATTCCCCCTCTCATGATTAGAGTGGGATGTTCCTTCAGCTTCAGGAGAACTAGATGTGTTCCGTCCTCCTTGATCCTGGGTTAGATTGATCCCAAGACCTCCCAATATGATCCTAAGGCTCGCAGCCTTATCAGAATCCCGAGATAGATCTTTCAAATCCTCCCAGCTCCGCTCTTCATAGTATCCCTTACTCTCCATGAATTTTACTTCTCTAGATACATGTACTCTTCTTGTCTTTGGATCAATGCACTTGTATCCCTTCTGAGATGATGAGTATCCAATGAACATAGTTCTTATACTCTTAGGCTCAAGCTTGTTTCTCATCTCTCCCGGTACCATCACATAGCTTACACAACCAAACACTCTCAAGTGGTTTAGGGATGGCTTGATCTTGTTCAGAACTTCAAATGGAGACTGATCTTGCAACACTCTGGTCGGTATCCTATTAATCAGATAGCACGCAGACATGACTGCATCACTCCAATACCTCTTAGGAACATTGCTTTGAAACATCATGGACCGAGCAACTTCCATAAGATGTCGGTTCTTCCTTTCTGCCACACCATTCTGCTGAGGAGTATAGGGACAACTAGTTTGGTGAAGAATCCCATGCTGAGCTAAGTGTTGCTTGAATAATCTGCTTGTATACTCACCACCATTATCAGATCTGAAAATCTTAAGCTTTGCATTATATTGGTTAGTCACATAGCATTGAAAGTTCTTAAATGCTTCAAGCACACTATCTTTTGTTTTAATGAGTGTTATCCAGGTGTATTTAGATTTTTCATCAATGAATGTTACAAAGTACTTATAACTTTCTCTAGATAAACAAGGGGCAGTCCATACATCAGAATGCACAAGATCAAAACAGTTTTCATAAATAGTACTAGACTTTTGGAAAACAGTTCTACAATGTTTACCCAATATACATGCTTCACATTCATTATTTTTAAACATAACACCTGGTAACATTAAGTTCAAAGCTCTAACATGAGGATGGCCTAGTCTAGCATGCCACAATGCATTATTTTTTAAAGCAGAAACAGATTGAAACGAGTAACTAAGGTTAGAAACAGGAGCAATGTCTTCAAGCATATAGAGATCTCCTTTGGTTACTCCTTTTCCAATCAACTTATGACTCTCAATATCCTGAAACTTCACATCATTAGGACTAAAGATAACATTGCAATGTAAATCAGTAGTGCATTTCTTGACAGATAATAGATTAGATGTAAATTCAGGCATATAGAAAGCTTTAGACTCCTTATCAAATAGTTTCAGGTTTCCTATTCCTTTTATTGCTATCCTATCACCATTTGCAATCATAACATGACCAGTAGTTGGTTCTATATCTTTTATAAGACTAGTGTCACTTATCATATGATGAGAGGCACCAGAATCCACAATTAAAGGTTTAATCATGTTTTGAACAGCAAATCCACTTGGTGATTCAATTCTAGCAATAGATGTTCTAGGGATTTTCAGTTCAGTTTCTATGTTTTCAAGACTCCTAGGTATACTACACGCAGCATATGAGTATCCTAGAGTATGAGTAAGAGAACTACCATTGTCCTTGAGAGCCTTGATGAGGGCATCAATGTCAGAACGTCTGATCATCTCATGCTCCATACTGCTCTTCCCGGACGTGTGCTGAGATGCCATAGCCTTGACATCACTCTCCTCAGCTCTCACACCAGCACCATTGCTTCCCCTTGATGATCCGGCCTCACTTGATTCAGCTGAGAGATGAGCCCTTCCTTCTCGGTCCTTAACAAACTTGGATGGCTTGAGGTGGGGATGGAGGATCCAGCATTGACTCCTCTTGTGCCCTGGCTTCTTGCAGTGGTCACAGTTGCCACCAAACTTCCTCTCATCTCCTTTATACGCCGCCTTGTTTGCTTGGACCGTCTCAACCTGATTCGCCGAGGTCATCTCCCCCTTTCCACCAAACAGGCCAAGAGAATCATCCTCCTTTTGTAGCTGTGCGCACACATCATCAAAGGACGGGAGCTTTGGGGACCTCAGCATATGCTTTATCACATCCTTGTAAACCGGATTCAGTGTCAATAACAAGCCAAACACTTGGTCTTGCTCACGCCTCTCCATAAGCGTAGCCTCATCATTGGTATTTGGCCTCAACATCTCTAGTTCAGACCACAAGGCCCTGAACTTTCCCAAGTGTTTAGTGAACTCCTCCTCTTCTTGCATCAGTGTGTTGATAGCTCTCTTTACTTCAAACACCCTGCTCAGATTGGAGATGTTGCCATACACTTTCTGAAGCGTCTCCCACAACGCCTTTGGGGTCTCGCAGTAGCTATATGCCTCCAAGATTGAAGCTTCAAGTGACCCTTGCAACACGGCCAACACCTTCAGGTCCTCTTGCGCCCACTTCTCTTGATCGGCTACAACTATCTCCGTGGATCCTCCATCTATAGCAACTGGTTTTGGGACTCCATCTGTGACATGACCCCATAAACCCTTGCTCCCAATGACTGTCTTCACCAGCCGTGACCAAAGCAGGTAGTTTCCACCACCTTTTAATGTAACCGGAACCGCCAGCACCTTGTTTCCTTCCATCTTGTCTTGCATAACTCAGATCGTGATCTTGTACTGAACTGAAGCTGAAGATTTGCGGAATGAACACACCAGGCTATGAGGAACCTGGCTCTGATACCATATAAGATTTATAGAAAGAGTTAGAGTGATTTAGAGAATAAGAGAATGAGATTGGATTATGAAAAGATTAGTGAAGAATCATGATGAACACTCAAGAACAAGAGAGAGAGAATGACTCAAACTGTGTAAAAATTTATTAATGACATGAGTTGATATATATACCAGGAGAGAGAGCTAGGGTTTGTGAGAATCAGATAGGTTAAGCATGTGTAGTCAAAGGGAGAAGGAGCGCCCATTTCAAACTGTCCAATGGGAGGCTTTACACGCTTTTGGCATCAAGGCATCTTGGACAAGATCCTTTCCTCTTTACAGCTGTGCCAGCCTGTCTTGGACTTCCTTTTCTTCCTGTTCAACGGTCTGATCCATAGGTGCAAGCTCAGGTAACTTCTCTTTCACTTTCCTTTTACTCGGGTGATCATAAGTTCCCTTTGGTCGAGTTAAGGTCGACCATGGTCCGTCCAGACTGTACGGCCTGTACGGCCATGTACGGTCTTGTAGGGCCTGGTTGATCCTCACTCCCAAAACTCACCCAAGCTGAACCTTCTCTCATGTTCTCCAACTCCTCCTCTCTTCTCTTCTTATACTCAGCTCATTTCAACAAGGGCAAGCTCTAGAAGATGTCCAGAAGAGTTCAATCAAGCTTCAGAAGTGTTCTGAAGTAGTTATCTTGTGAAGTTAAGTCTAGGAAAGACTTAGACTGATCATGTGAAGGCTTTGGAGGAGTTTGGGAGAAGATGGCAGTATGGTGCAAAGCTAGGGCATTCAGGACCGGCATGTACGGCCTAGGGCAAGCCATGAAGATGTCTGGTGCAATCAAGAGGGAAGATAGGGCAATGTACAAAGATAGGGCAAGTGGTACGGACAGGAGGTCCGTACCAACGACCGTACAGCCCACTACTCTCGCCCAAGTCATCTGGTTAAGCCCAAATCAAGATGTGCAATGTGAGGGCGGTTTACTTTGATCCAATCCTTTCCTTATGTCCGTTGGGGAGTCTTGGAGGCAAAGGAAGAATCAAATGGATAAGGTGAGCTGTTGGTATGAGCTGGAAAGGTAAAGGTGCTTTACCTTTACAGCCTTGACTCATCTGATCCATCCAATTCAAATGAAGCAATCTGAGCCCTCCATTCAGTCCAACCACGACCAGCTAGCACCAGAACATCAAAGACCAGCTTCCTCTCATCCTAACCATCCGTTTATCTTTAATTTACAGCCTTAGGATCTAGGTTTATGATCTGAGTTGTGTAAAGGCATAAATAAGCCTCTTAGGATCATTTTGTAGTTCTCAAGCTGAGAGAGTCTCTCTTCTTCATAAACTTGTTCTTGGATCTTATTCTCTGGTTACTAAGTCTCTCTAATCTCCCATACACGTTCCTAATCTCTTAGTCTCTCCCATACTCTCTCTGATTCTCTTAAACTCATTTCTATTCTTCATACTTCATCATACACAAATCTCTCATTTGTTCTTACATCACTCAAGCACTTGTACTCTGAAAATCTCACAGTGCCTTTCCTTCTGTCCAAGAGGAGATACTTCAAGAAGAGTGATTTCCCTTGTTACTGAAGCTGGCAAGTTAAAGAGATGGTGAAAGGTGGAACCTTTGGAGGTGAAAGTTCAAGTAGCGGTCATGAACACCAGGAGGGGCTGTTGGGTGACGATTCAACATCTCCAGTCCATCAAAAGAGCATGACCGGTTGCAAAGGAGGCTCAAGGAACTAGCGCTAGTTCCTTGTTTGTAAGCTAATCCTATCACTTAAAAATGAACTTGTGACTGTGCCTGGTTATTGTGATGTGTATTGATTGAAAAACTTGAGGATAATGTGTGATTGCTAAATATAATTAGTTGAATCTGTCCCAGGATGCTTTAAAGGCTTGTTTAGTGTTTAAAGAGTAAAATGCTTGCTCCTGTTAAGTAATGAGTTTGCTAAATGTGAAATGGTATTGTTTGAAGCTCATGAACTGAAAACAGATTGAAAGTAATGCATTGTCTGATGTTAAGTGATGATAGTAATGCTTAGCCTAAGTTATAAATGAATGTGTGATGGATTGTATTGTTGCATTCATGAATTGAAACTGATTAAGGTTAGTGCATACTGTCAAATGGCTGTCTTACATTGAAGCATTAGATTCATGTCTACATGCTGAGTAAAGAAGCTTTAAAAATTGCCTAAGTAGCTTGTATTGAATCTGTTATGATCTTACTTGTGCTTAGAGAGTTTGCTTGCAAAGATTAGAACTTGAAAATGACTTGTTTAATCTGTTGCAATGCTTGTGATATTGGGAATCAAACTTGATGATTAATCAAGGATTGATCCCAATACTATTGTGTCTCATCTTTGCTGGAGTTTGAGTGATGTTTCAGGTTCACAAGATGTGTTCTTGGTTCACCATCCATCAGAGTTGAAAGTACGAGACGTTTGCCCATTGTGTGTGCAATGGAGAGTTGATACAAGAGTGGTGATGCGCCACTGGTGTGTAGTCTCACTGAAGCTCACTTGCAAGCTTGGACCTATACTCAATCCAAGCTTGATGAGGGGAGTTTAGTGAGCTATCAGTCGAACCAAGAAGGTTCAGAAGGTCCATTGCAAGCAATTGAAGAAGAAGGAGCCATCCGGGTCTAGGCAGTGGCGTGTCTAGGCAAGAGAGTGTTCAGAGCACTCTTGTCTGTGAGAAGATGAAGACTCTATCAGTGCGGCTTCTAATGTGAGGTGGCTGAAGAAGTAGCTGAAGCTTCCACAAGCACTCCATGAAGATGGCGAGTTCAGAAGGTGTTGCAATGTTGTGATTGGGCAGATCAAGAAGCTATATCCTTCCAAGCTTGACTTGTTCCACATGGTCAAGCTTGAGGGGGAGTGTTGAGATAGCTTCTATGATCCTAGAGTCTTTGGTGGTTATTCAAGAAGAGGAGCAGATCAGTTATGAAGCATAATGAAGGATGAAGAAGCAATCACCAATGCGGCCTCTAGAGTGAGGTGATTGGTACTACAGTCTGAAGCATCCTGTCATGAAGGTTTCAGTAACATGGTGCTGACTCATGAAGAAGAAGCAGCCAAGACTCAGCTTGTATCTATCAAGGAAGATCTGGTAGTCCGAGCACTTGATCACAACAAGAAGGTTGTGAGAAAGGGGGAGAGACCAAGATCTGTCTAAAGAAGAGTACAAGAAGTGCAGATGATGAGCAAGAGGAGTGGGTTCTATCTTGCATCACATGAGGGCCATGATCCAGAGTCTTTGTGTCCCTTACATTGTTGGTAAGGCACAAAGACTCACTGGCCAATCCCTAGGCCTTGGAGACTTTACTCTTTTTCCCTCATCAAGGTTTTGTCCCAAAGGGTTTTCCTTGGTGAGGTTTTTAATGAGGAAGTTCTTCAAGGTTCCAAGCTTGACTTAGGATCAGCTAAAGTCAAGCTTGAGGGGGAGTGTTAACTTGAAGAAAGGAATGGAGGAGCTAAAGGTGTTGAGTTGAGATGGATCTTGTACAAAGATAGGCCAAGAGCTTTAGAGATTGCCTATCAAGAGTTATGAAGTGTCTAAAGGTGTCCAGAAGTCATCTGAGGGATGTTCTAAGCAAGGGCAAAGTCTAGGAGAGACTTAGAAGAGTGTTGAGGAGCAAATGGGCGAGTGTGCAATGTTAGGGTGAGGTAGTACGGATTTGGTACGGACGTGTACGGACCGTACGGATCCGTACGTACCAGGTCGATCCCAAAGTGCATAACTCGACCATTTAAGAAGATATGAAGTTGGTGCAAAAATAGGGCGTAGCCAGACATCCCGGGAAGCTTGTGCTAAGTCTGTGCAAGAATAGGGCAGCATAAGAGTGTGCTGGACGAAGGGATAAGGTTCTGATCCTAAGGCATCAAAGGAGTATCAAGAAGATCCCTTTGGAGGGTGATTGGCTACTTTAGTAAAGAGACAGGCTGGCTGTTGCTGTAAAGGAAGAGCAGCCTTGACTATGAATCTGGACAGTAACATGGGAAGATAAAGAGGAGCCTAAGGAGAGCCAATCAGAGATCAGGCGCCAGCTTGCCTTGGTTTGAATTAAAGTGAACAGCCAGCTAACCTTATCCATAACACTTAAGATATTACAAACAAGACCAGCTCATCTACACCATCCATTTCCCTTAAGTTAATTGTAGCCATCAGATATAGGTTTATGAGATTGCAATAATGTAAAGCCTATATAAGGATGTGTCTTGAACGTTTTGTAATCTCCAAGAGAGTATTGGGGGGGTTTCCCCATCTCCTTCATAATTATAAAAGTGTGTTCTTGATCAGATTCCCTTAATCTACCCCTTTCTTAGTGTCTCTAATCTCTTAATCTCTCAAAGTCTCTTTGTTTCTGATTCAAGTTCATACTAGTTTCATCAGACCTCTTATTCAACTAGTTCAAGACCTTATCTTTGCCTTTAATGGCGTTTTCATACACATACATAGCCAGGGCTCTGAAAATCTCACATGGTATCAGAGCCAGGTTCATCAGAACCTGAGCTGAGCTTCCGCATTCAAGTCACAAGTCTGTCTCACCGTGAAGCCAAACCATGAAGATCTATCCAGCCAGCTCTCTCGCTTCAAGAAGGAGATGTCTGAAGCTATTATGGAGGTTTATCATGGCGGTTCCTTCCTGTTCTAGTCTATACAAGTCGTGCCTTTCCTTCTGTCCAAGAGGAGATACTTCAAGAAGAGTGATTTCCCTTGTTACTGAAGCTGGCAAGTTAAAGAGATGGTGAAAGGTGGAACCTTTGGAGGTGAAAGTTCAAGTAGCGGTCATGAACACCAGGAGGGGCTGTTGGGTGACGATTAAACATCTCCAGTCCATCAAAAGAGCATGACCGGTTGCAAAGGAGGCTCAAGGAACTAGCGCTAGTTCCTTGTTTGTAAGCTAATCCTATCACTCTTAAAAATGAACTTGTGACTGTGCCTGGTTATTGTGATGTGTATTGATTGAAAAACTTGAGGATAATGTGTGATTGCTAAATATAATTAGTTGAATCTGTCCCAGGATGCTTTAAAGGCTTGTTTAGTGTCTAGCTGTGAGTTTTTTTCAGAGCAAAGGTTGTGTGGGCGTGGTGAATCAACCTCCACAGGTTGGGACTGAGTCTTGTTCAACAATGGAAGAGAATAACAAAGAGAATGATGGAAGAATAAGAATGGTGTGAGATTAAGAGACTTTGGGTGAGAGATTGAGAGATTAGAGAGATTGAGAGATTAGGTAACCAGAGAATAGAGATTGGGAGATTCAAAGTAACCAAAGACTATGAAGGAGAAGGGGAAATCCCCCTAACTCTCTTAAGAGTTACAAATCGCCATATACATCTGTTTATATAGACTTTTACAATCTGAGACATCATAAACCTATATCTAATGGCTGTAAATAACTTAAGAGGAATGGATGGTGTAGATGAGCTGGTCTTGTTGCAATCTGTGTAGTTGAATCTGATTGGCTGAAGCAGCTGGCGCCTATATTTAATTCAAACCAGGGCTGTGCTGTGATTGGCTCTCCTTAAGCTCCTCCTAATCTGTCCACAGATCAGTCTAGGTTCATGGTCGTGGCTCCCCTTGCCTTTACAGTCAAAGCCAGCCTGTCCCATGACCAAACTCTCCAATCATATCACAGCACCTTATCTTCTTTGTCTTCTTCTCTTAAGAGCTTCTTTTGTCTTCTTCTCTTAAGAGCTTGTTTTGTCTTCTTCTCTTAAGAGCTGACCTATGCCCTATTTTTGCACAAACTTCATAACTTCTGAAATGATCGAGTTATGAGCTTTCGGGTCGGGACAGGTCCGTACGGATCCGTACGGTCCGTACACGTCCGTACCAAATCCGTACGGCCTCGCCCTAAGTTTGCACACTCGACCACCTGCTCCCAAAGATACTCCTAAGCCTCTCCTGACTTGGCCCTATCTTTGCACAACCATCAGATCACTTCTGGACACTCTCAGACCCTCCTGAAGCCTTAGTAGACAATCCCTGAAGGACTTGCCCTATCTTTGCACAAGCACCAACTCAACTCATCACCTTTGCTTCTCCACTTCTTCTCTTCAAGTTAACACTCCCCCTCAAGCTTGACCTTAGCTGATCCTAAGTCAAGCTTGGATCCTTGAAGAATCCCCTCATTAAAAACCTTACAAGGAAAACCCTTTGGGACAAAACCTTGTAAGGGAAAAAGAGTAGGTTCATCAACGCCTGGGGATTGGCCAGTGAGCCCTTGTGCCTTAGAACCAGTGTGGTTGGACACAAGAAGCTCTGGATCACGGCCTAATAGGTGCAACAACTCTTCACAGCTTTGCACACACTTCACACTTCAGCTTCACCTCTTCATGGAACTGGTTTGAAGTCTCCCCCTCTCGACTGACTTCTCAGCCATCTTAGAGAAGCTAGGACATGACCAGAGTATCTTCAAACACCAGTGAGCCTTATCAACACTTCACACACGGCTTGCCCTCCTCATAGACCTGGTTTGGATCTCCCCCTCTCAACAGACTTCACAGCCACCTTAGAGAAGCTAGGAAATGACCAGGAACACCTTTAGTGAGGCTCAAGCAATGGTACCTGATACATTATCCCAAAGGTGCATCAGTACCTATCAAAACCAAGAAAATGAATATCCTGCATCACACTTGATGCACACAATCTCACACTTCAATCATAATCTTTTTAAGTATCTTTTCACGCATAAGCAATGAATAAGATGAATGAAGAAGATTTGAAGAAAGAGTTTAAAAATCTAAGGGAACTTCCCTTGTGTTTTTGTGAGTTTCCTAACTCGGCCAATGCACCATCTTCTTGGCATCATCAACTTCTTGGAAAGGCAGAATGGATTCATCAGCTTCTCCTCAATCACCTCTCATTGAAGCCGCATTGATGGAGAGCCTTCTTCCTCACTCGCCAAGGCTGCTCTGAACAGCCTCTTACCTAGACACGCCACTGACTTGGTCCGGTTGATGATCCTTGTAGAAGCCTTTGCAAAGACTTGTTACTGACCATGGATCATATGCATTAAGACTCCCCCTCAAGCTTAGAACCGAGACTAGAAGGAGCTAAGCTTGTGATGATCCTATGCATCTCCATGGTCTAATAACTATCATCTTTCATGATAGCTTTCTTCTTGTGAGTTTACTCTCTTCCTTAACCAGGAACTAGGGTGTTTGAATCACCATAGAGAGTCTCACAAGACACACCTCTCATTGCATAATGACCCATGCTACACTTCCTGTAGACTAAGGACTAGATATGTCCAATGGTATTATGCAATGGCCATCTCTCATTGCATACTCAATCACACTACACTTCCTGTAGATTATGGACTAACATGTCCTGGTGATGATATGCAATGGCACAAGACCTTTGTCTTTACATTCTTGGTTGTTGGCGAGTTACATGTATCACACTCCTTGTGTACCTAACACCACCACAACTCAATGCAAGATCAGATCATCCCATTGGGATCAAACTAAGATCATCCATCCTGTTTGATCACCAATGCCACAACAATATATAAATCTTGAAACAAGCCAATCAATCAAAGCAAGAACAATCAGTTTTAAATCTCTAAAATGACAATGCAAGCTTTAAACAATACATTGACAATTTAGGCTCATTTTTAAATGCATCAATACATGAATGCACAGTCTTAAAGCATTAACTACATGAATGCATCAGGTTCAATCCGAGAGCAATATTAAAGCTATGCACAACAGTTCCAATCAATACTAATGATGCAAGCAACTTAGACAGTTTCTAATTGATGCAAGACAATCAATGATGGATTAAACATAGGCAATAGCATCAGACAACAATAGGATTGAACTTAGACAGTATGAGACATGCTTATGTATGCAAAACAGCTTATCAATCATGATGCAAGCAGCAGAGACATTCTACTCAATTCTACAACACATTCATGATGATTTCAAGCTATGGCAATACACAAGACAATGCAATGAACAGAACATGAGATTTTGGGACTCTAGACATTACTTAATATCAATAAGACAATGCAGTAGCAAACTATTTCCAGTGCAATTAGCCTAGACCTTCTACTAGAAGACATATTAAAAATAGATGAGACTAGGTTTACTCCCTTGTTTAAGATGGTGAGGAGTGGTCTCTTCATTTCGCCACTTGAGTCCTCACTTGCTACGCTTAACAGCTTCTCCTTTCATCACACAAGCTCACTAACACTCCTTCTCAAGCTTGAGACCGAGTATAGGGAAGGTCCAAGCTTGAAGGTGAGCGCTTACTAAGCTTCATGAACAACCTTGTGGGAACACCTCCATCTTCTTCAGACTTGATGCTTACTTCCCCACTTAACCACCATTGCACTGAGGAGATACCTCAGCTTACTCTCCAAGTACTTCTTATTAGAAGCTCATTGAGTGGCTTTCTTCTTCCCTCTACTTCGGCTGCATCTACACATGATCAGCTTGCAATGGCCTTGAGGAACCAGGTCATTGAGCTTAGAGGATCTTCTGGTAGCTCACTTGAGTCCACACCTCAAGCTTGACTTAGTATAGGTGCAAGCTTGAAGTGAGTCTCAATGAGACTTCAAACCGGGAGCGCATCACTACCTACAGCTGCGCTTAACCCAACCGATCTGCCATTGCCTTCAGCTCCAATGCCTTCAGGTCATCAGTCTCCCCAAGACTTAGATGATGACCTTTACTTGTGTGTCTCCATGAACCAGGAGCTCATCACTATTACTAGCTGCGCTATCTCAACCGGCCATACACACAAGTCTTTCTCCATTGCTTTAACAATGGCAAGGTTTCCTCTTCTACTTGGATGGATGGTGAGCAAAGAACACTTCTTGTGAACCTGAAACACCACTCAAACTCCAGCAAAGATAAGACACAATTGCATTGGGATCAATCCTTGACTTCATCAAGTTTGATCACCAATGTCTCAAGCTTTATAACATTAGATAGAATCAAGACACTGTCAAGTTCTTATCTATGCAAGCAACCATTCTCTAAATACTAAGCAAGACCTTATCAGATTCAAGTCAAAGTATTAGGCAATTTTAATCACTCCTTAATATGCTACTTAGACTTTTAATCTAAATGCAACAATACAAGGCAGCAACAAGGCAGTATGCATTAATCTGAATCAGTTTCTACTCATGACAGCAAGTATGATTAGATAATATAATCTATCATCTTAACAAGACAAGTTTCATTTAGAACTGACATTAAGCATTTCACCATTTTCAATAGTATTGTTGTCAAAACTTGATTAATAAATCATCAAGTTTGATTCCCAATATCACAAGCAATGCAACAGATAGACACAAGGCATTATCAAGTTCTATTCTTTGCAAGCTAACTCTCTAAGTACATGCAAGATCCTACCAGATTCAAGACAAGTTACTTAGGCACTTTTAAGGCTTCTTTACTCAGCATTTAGACATGAATCAAATGCTTCAATGTAAGACAGCCATTTGACAGTATGCACTAGCCTTAACCAGTTTCAATTTATGAATGCAACAATATAATCCATCACACATTCATTTATAACTTAGGCTAAGCATTACTATCATCACTTAACATTAGACAATGCATTACTTTCAATCTGTTTTCAGTTCATGAGCTTCAAACAATACCATTTCACATTTAGCAAACTCATTACTTAACAGGAGCAAGCATTTTACTCTTTAAACACTAAACAAGCCTTTAAAGCATCCTGGGACAGATTCAACTAATTTTTATTTAGCAATCACACAAGATGATGTAAAACAGAATCCGCAGGACTTAACCACACCACACAACACAACCATAACATAAAGACACAAGCTTTAAACAAGGGAAGGAGGTTTAGCTTACAGCCAAGGAACCTGTGCTGGTTCCTTGAACCTCCAAGGCAATATGAATCATAACTGGCCAGATCTGAGCTGTTGGTTTGAGAACCAACATCTCCTTCTTTGCCTGGCCTTTCTCCTTGAACCCACCATGCCAAAGACACCTCCTTTCACCATGTTTGAGTCGCCACCACAAGTCACCAGTAGAAAGCTTTCTTCTTGAAGGGTTTTCCTTGGACAGAGAATAGGAAAGGCTTGGACATGCTTCCAATGGCTTTCTTTCTTCAGGACGGACATGAGAGAGTGTAGAACGACCAAGGACAGCTCCTGGACACCATGGATGAGCACATCTTCTTCTTGAAGAGGTTGAACAGCCGGCTGGACCATGAAGCTTCTTCTTGGCTTGAAATGGCATGGGAGTGAGCTTGTGCTTGAGCGGAAGCTGGAACCAAGTTCTGATGAACCTGGCTCTGATACCATGTGAGTTTTTTTCAGAGCAAAGGTTGTGTGGGCGTGGTGAATCAACCTCCACAGGTTGGGACTGAGTCTTGTTCAACAATGGAAGAGAATAACAAAGAGACTGATGGAAGAATAAGAATGGTGTGAGATTAAGAGACTTTGGGTGAGAGATTGAGAGATTAGAGAGATTGAGAGATTAGGTAACCAGAGAATAGAGATTGGGAGATTCAAAGTAACCAAAGACTATGAAGGAGAAGGGGAAATCCCCCTAACTCTCTTAAGAGTTACAAATCGCCATATACATCTGTTTATATAGACTTTTACAATCTGAGACATCATAAACCTATATCTAATGGCTGTAAATAACTTAAGAGGAATGGATGGTGTAGATGAGCTGGTCTTGTTGCAATCTGTGTAGTTGAATCTGATTGGCTGAAGCAGCTGGCGCCTATCTTTAATTCAAACCAGGGCTGTGCTGTGATTGGCTCTCCTTAAGCTCCTCCTAATCTGTCCACAGATCAGTCTAGGTTCATGGTCGTGGCTCCCCTTGCCTTTACAGTCAAAGCCAGCCTGTCCCATGACCAAACTCTCCAATCATATCACAGCACCTTATCTTCTTTGTCTTCTTCTCTTAAGAGCTTCTTTTGTCTTCTTCTCTTAAGAGCTTGTTTTGTCTTCTTCTCTTAAGAGCTGACCTATGCCCTATTTTTGCACAAACTTCATAACTTCTGAAATGATCGAGTTATGAGCTTTCGGGTCGGGACAGGTCCGTACGGATCCGTACGGTCCGTACACGTCCGTACCAAATCCGTACGGCCTCGCCCTAAGTTTGCACACTCGACCACCTGCTCCCAAAGATACTCCTAAGCCTCTCCTGACTTGGCCCTATCTTTGCACAACCATCAGATCACTTCTGGACACTCTCAGACCCTCCTGAAGCCTTAGTAGACAATCCCTGAAGGACTTGCCCTATCTTTGCACAAGCACCAACTCAACTCATCACCTTTGCTTCTCCACTTCTTCTCTTCAAGTTAACACTAGCAGCCTAATTCTCAAGTCTAGCAGCCTAATTCTGCTTCATGTTAAGAAAGATAAATAATTAAAATAAAGTCTCGAACTGAGATCATCAAATGAGTGATAGGAAAGCAACATATGGCCTCATTAAAAACCTATCTTTGGAAAACCCAGTGGGACAAGACCAAAGATAGGGAAAAAGAGCACACATATGTTACTTGCTCATTTGATGTCTATCTTGGAGCTGAGATGGCTTGAATTGTGGCAAGTGTGTCTTGGTTGATCAAGCTTCTTCCAAGACTCTCTTCTTGCTTCAGTGATGTCTTAAGTAATCCTCCAATGGCTTCTTTGAGTTGCTTGCTTCTGGCTCGAGTCATAGGACCTTCAGATATGGCTAGAGCTCCTCCATCAGTTGGATCATCCATGCTCTCATTATCTTCTTTGTTTGGCTGGTCCATGATCATATCATCCCCTCCCTCTTGAAAAGGATTTGTCCTCAAATCTAGCTCATCTGCAACAAAAGGAGCCAAGTCAGTAACATTAAAGCTATTACTTATATCATACTTACCTTGAAGATCAAGCTTGTAGGCATTGTCATTGATTTTCTGGATGACTTCAAAAGGGCCATCAATCCGCGGCATGAGCTTAGATTTTCTTTCATTTGGAAACCTCTCCTTGCGCAAGTGAACCCACACTTTATCACCTACATCAAAGATCATCTCACGCCTGCCTTTGTTTGCTCTTTTAGTGTACTGCTTGGTTTTCTCCACAATGTTTCTTCTTGCCTGCTCATGAATCTGCTGCACCATTTCTGCTTTCTTTTTCCCATCCATGCTCACCCTTTCACACTCAGGTAAAGGCATTAGATCCAAAGGTGAGATGGGATTGAACCAATAAACAATTTCAAAAGGAGAATACTTAGAAGCAGAATGCTGAGCATGATTATAAGCAAATTCACAGTGAGGCAAGTACTCTTCCCATGATTTCAGATTCTTTTTAATGAATGCACGCAAGAGAGTTCCAAGAGTTCTATTAACTACCTCAGTTTGCCCATCAGTTTGTGGATGACATGTAGTAGAGAATAACAGCTTAGTACCTAGCTTAGACCAAAGTGTCTTCCAAAAATAACTAAGAAACTTAGTATCTCTATCAGAAACTATAGTCTTAGGCATGCCATGAATGCGCACAATATCTTTAAAGAACAGGTTAGCAACATGCAATGCATCATCAGTTTTATGGCAAGCAATGAAATGTGCCATTTTTGAAAACCTATCCACAACTACAAAGATAGAATCCTTACTTGTCGTGGTCCTTGGCAAACTCACAATAAAATCCATGGATATATCATTCCAGGGGTGAGTAGGAATAGGTAAAGGAGTGTACAAACCATGTGGTTGAACCTTAGATTTGGCAAGCTTGCAAGTGGTGCATCTACCACAGATTCTCTGAACATCTCGTTTCATGTGTGGCCAGTAAAAGTGATCCTGCAAGACTTTAAGAGTTTTTGCTATACCAAAATGACCCATCAAGCTTCCTCTATGGGATTCCCTGACAAATAGATCTCTCAAAGAGCAATTAGGCACACATAAACGATTGTCATAGAATAAGAATCCATCATGCCTAAAGTAATGTCCAGCAGCATACTTAGCACATGAATTATAAGCTTCTTGAAAGTCAGGATCAGATTCATACATTTCTTTAATCTGCTCAAAGCCTAGCAACTTAACATCAAGAGTATTCAAGAGGACATACCTTCTGGATAGTGCATCAGCAACTATATTTTCCTTACCTTGTTTGTATTTGATCACATAAGGGAAGGTTTCAATGAATTCTACCCATCTGGCGTGTCTCTTGCTGAGCTTGCTTTGTCCTTTGAGGTACTTGAGAGATTCATGGTCTGTGTGAATGACAAACTCCTTTGGCCAGAGATAATGCTGCCTGTTGAGATGAGTTGAGACATTTGAGGTAAAGAGAAGGCTTGAGAGGTTAAGTATGAATGGAGAAGAAGGAGCTTAGGAGGAATGGAGAAGTGAGGCTGAGGCATCCGTACAAGGCCGTACATGGCCGTACATGGCCGTACATGGCCATACACACTTACCTCAGCCACGGTTAAGCCAAGAGTTACTTAAGTAACTTAACTAGATAAGAAGAAGCTCTGATCACTTATCTGAAGGATCAGACCGTTACCAAAGGAAGAAGGAGCGTGTGACAGCCTGTCTTGGGCTGGAAAGAAGAAGGCATAAAGCAAAGATGCTTCACACACGCGGTCACTCCTATTGGATAGTTCAAATGCATTCTTATCCTATCCATTGACTTCACATGCTTTCTCCTCTTGTATTTCGAAACCCTAGAGACTCTCTCTTACTATATAATGTATCCTAAGCTCATTAATAAAGATTAGACAGTTCTAAACAAATCAATCTCTCTATACTTTTCACAATGATTCTCCATTAGTCTCTTAATCTCTTCTCTATTCTTATCTAAACTCAGATTATCTTTTACTTTACTCAAAACTTATATGGTATCAGAGCCAGGTTGATTTCAATCTGAGTTCTTGGCGTTTTTCTCTTGAAGATTCAAACTTGAAACTTTGGGAGATCAAGTGAGAGTGGTGTGAGTGTTCTTGGAAGAAGCTGCATCCCGGGAGCTACATCTTCATACCGAAAGTCTTATCTAGCTTTTTGAGGGTTCTTTGAAGAGTAAAGACAAGGCACGGAAGGGTTTGAGCTGGTGTTGTAGTTCTGAGTCTCAAGATCAAGTCTTTTACAAGTTATTGAAGTGAAACTGTTGAAGATGGAGAGTGGTTCCAAGATGAAGGTTGCTGTGACTTTCAAGGGAAGTAACTACCTAGTATGGTCTAGGATGGTGAAGACTGCTGTGGGAAGTAAGGGTTTATGGAAGCACATCACATCTGGTGAGGCTCCAAAGCTCATTACTCAAGGAGGAGACAAGGAGAGTGTCTCGGAAGCTGAAGCTGAGAAGTGGCAACAAGAGGACATGGTGGTGATGTCTGCTCTTCATAGCTCGTTGGAGCCAGCCATTCTAGATGCTTACAGCTATTGTGAGACAGCCAAGGAGCTGTGGGAAACATTGAAGAAGGTGTATGGAAACACCTCTAACCTCAGCCGGGTCTTTGAAGTGAAGAAAGCTTTGAATGATCTAACTCAGGAGGACATGGAGTTCACTAAGCATTTGGGGAGGTTCCGGACACTCTGGTCAGAGCTGGAGATGCTGAGGCCGAGCACAACTGATCCAGAGCTGCTAAATGAAAGGAGAGAGCAAGATAAAGTCTTTGGGTTGTTGCTTACATTGAATCCAAGCTACAGTGGGTTGATTCAGCATATGTTGAGGGCTGAGAAGCTTCCGGACCTGGAGGATGCGTGTGCTCAGATACAAAAGGAGCAAGGCTCCATTGGCTTGTTTGGTGGTAAAGGAGACTTGTCTCTAGCCAATGCTGCGCGAACTGATCATGAGGAGATACCACAAGCCAACAGAGCAGCACACGGCAAGTATGAGGATAGGAAGTTCAATGGCAATTGTGATCACTGCAAGAAGCATGGGCACAAGAAGAGCCAGTGCTGGATACTACATCCTCATCTGAAGCCAGCGAAGTTCATGAAGGAAAGGGAGGCAAGGGCTCATGCTTCTGAAGGAACAAGTGGAGCCGGATCATCTAGCCGTGGAGCTGAAGGAGAGGGACGTGAGGGTGATGGCAAGGCACTGGTGACATACTCAGGAGCTCCTAACATCCGTGGCAATGATCAAGACTTCATCAGGAGATCCGAGATGGATGCTCTCATCAAAATGCTCAAGGAGAATGGTAACACTCATGGATACTCCTTTGGTGCATCCATGATAGCTAAGACTATAGAAACATCTCCTTGTGTTGCTGATATTGCTAGGATGGATAGGGTTAAAGGCAATGAACATGCTAGACATGAGTACACTTTTGCTAGAAATGCTAGGATAAATCATGAACTAAATGCATTTAGATCACCTTTGAACCGTTGTCATACTGCTAGCAATATAACTAAGCCATTAATTGTTGATTCTGGTGCATCTCATCACATGATTAGTGATACAAATCTGATTAAGGATATAGAACCAACTAGTGGACATGTTATGATTGCAAATGGAGACAAGATCCCTATTAGAGGAATAGGAAATTTGAAGTTGTTTGATAAGAACACTAGAGCTTTCTACATGCCTGAATTTACATCTAACTTGCTATCTGTTAAGAAATGCACAACTGATTTGAATTGCAATGTTATATTCAGTCCTAATGATGTAAAGTTTCAGGATATTGAGAGCAGCCACGTGATTGGAAAAGGAATCACTAAAGGAGAGTTGTATTTGCTTGAAGAACTTGATCCTGTTTCCAATTACAATTGCTCATTTACTACTGCTTCTAGTATAAATAAAAATGCTTTGTGGCATGCTAGATTAGGACATCCTCATGGTAGAGCTTTAAACTTGATGTTACCAGGTGTTTTATTTGAGAATAAGGATTGTGAAGCTTGCATTTTAGGCAAGCATTGTAAAACTGTGTTTCCAAACTCTACTAGTGTTTATGATAAGTGCTTTGATCTTATTCATTCTGATGTGTGGACTGCACCTTGCATATCTAGAGACAATCATAAATACTTTGTCACATTCATTGATGAAAAATCCAAATACACCTGGTTAACTTTAATCCCATCAAAAGATAGAGTGATAGATGCATTTAAGAACTTTCAAGCTCATGTGACTAACCATTATAATGCCAAGATTAAAATTTTGAGATCAGATAATGGAGGGGAGTACACAAGCTATGCGTTCAAAAGTCATCTAGAGCATCATGGGATCTTGCATCAAACAAGCTGTCCTTATACTCCACAACAGAATGGGGTAGCTGAGAGGAAGAACCGACACTTGATGGAGGTTGCTAGGTCAATGATGTTCCAAGCAAATGTTCCAAAGAGGTTCTGGAGTGATGCTGTGGCTACTGCTTGTTACTTGATCAACAGGATTCCCACAAAGGTGTTGAAGGATCAAGCACCATTTGAAGTTCTAAACAAGCACAAGCCATCAGTGGATTACTTGAGAGTATTTGGATGTCTATGCTTTGTGTTGGTACCAGGAGAGTTAAGAAACAAGCTAGAGGCAAGGAGCACTAAGGCTATGTTTATTGGCTATTCAACAACACAAAAGGGATACAAGTGCTATGATCCAGATACTAGAAGAGTCCTAATCTCTAGAGATGTGAAGTTCATAGAAGCTAGAGGATACTATGAAGAAAGGAATCAAGAGGAGCTAAAGGATCTAACGTCAGATAAGGCAGGCGCCTTAAGACTGATTTTGGAGGGTCTAGGTATCAAGATGAACCAGGATCCAAATGTGGGGAGTAGGAACCAACATGAGAGTTCTCCGGCCCCTAGTGAAGCTAATCAGTCACCTCACCTTGATCGTGAGGGGGGCAGGGAATCTGAAACTCAAGAAGATGGTCAGGATGGAGCCGGCTTGAGTGAAGAAGAAGAGAGTGTTTCAGGCTCTCACAATCAAGGTGATCAAAGCCAAGGAGAAGTAGAAGCTCAGGCTGAAGCACCAGAACCGAGTGTCCAAGAGGAGCAGGTTCAGAACCAACCAGTATTGAGAAGAAGCACAAGGCTGAGAAAGGATCCTTCTACTTGGGTAAACACGCGAGTGTACTACAATGCCCAAGCTGTGGAGCATCCTTCTCAAGCTGTGTGTTCCTTTGCTCAATACCCTGAAGAACATTGTGCCTTTATGGTAAACTTGGATGAGAACTACATACCAAGAAACTATGAAGAGGCAATGATGGATAAAGAATGGAAGGAATCAGTTGGAGCTGAGGCAGGAGCCATGATCAAGAATGATACATGGTATGAGAGTGAGTTACCAAAAGGGAAGAAGGCTGTGAGTAGTAAATGGATATTCACAATCAAGTATAAGGCTGATGGAAAGGTTGAGAGGAAGAAGTCAAGGCTAGTAGCCAGAGGTTTCACTCAAACTTATGGAGAAGATTACATAGAAACCTTTGCACCAGTAGCTAAACTACATACAATACGGATTGTATTAAGCTTGGCTGTGAATCTTGGATGGGGGTTATGGCAAATGGATGTGAAGAATGCATTCCTACAAGGTGAACTTGAGGATGAAGTATATATGCATCCACCTCCAGGCCTAGAACACTTAGTGAAGAGAGGAAATGTATTGAGACTGAAGAAAGCTATCTATGGGCTGAAGCAATCACCAAGAGCTTGGTACAACAAGCTGAGCACTACTCTGAATGGCCGAGGCTTCAAGAAGTCTGAACTAGACCACACTCTCTTCACACTCACTACTCCCTCAGGTATGATTGCACTCCTTGTGTATGTTGATGACATCATTATCACAGGAAGTGATAAGGAAGGTATCATAGCAACCAAGGAGTTTCTTAAATCCATGTTTGAGATTAAAGACTTGGGAGAAATGAAATACTTTCTTGGAATTGAGATATGTAGATCCAAGGAAGGCTTATTCATGTCCCAAAGGAAGTATACACTTGATCTTTTGAAAGGTGCAGGTGCTTATGGAGGCAAGACAGCAAGGATGCCTATGGAGGATGGCTACAAAGTCCCACGAGAGGGGGAGATTGAAGACAGCAAACCTTATCAGGATCCTAAACTCTATAGAAAACTAGTTGGTAAACTGATTTACCTTACCATAACTAGACCTGACATTTGTTTTGCTGTGAATCAGGTGAGTCAACATATGCAAGTGCCTAAGGATCATCACTGGCGTATGGTGGAGAGAATTCTGATGTATCTCAACGGCTCACCTGATCAAGGAATATGGATGGGTTGCAATGGGAGCACTGAAGTGGTTGGATACTGTGATGCGGATTGGGCTGGTGATAGAGCAGACAGGAGATCAACCACAGGCTATTGCACATTCATTGGAGGCAACTTGGTTACATGGAAGAGTAAGAAGCAGAAGGTGGTCTCTTGCTCAAGCGCAGAAGCTGAGTATAGAGCTATGCTGAAGCTTACCAACGAGCTGGTGTGGATCAAAGGCATCTTGAAGCATTTGGAGATTGATCAAACCACGCCAATGACAATGCATTGTGATAACCAAGCAGCTATCCACATTGCCTCCAACTCGGTGTTCCATGAGAGAACCAAGCACATTGAAGTTGATTGCCACAAAGTGAGGCAGATGATCATCCTAGGAGTCATCTTGCCATGCTATACAAGGAGTGAAGATCAGTTGGCTGATGTGTTCACCAAGGCTGCAAGACAGAAGACAATGGAGTCCATTCACATCAGGTTGGGCCTCATTGATCTTGGGAAGAGAAGGAGCTGATCCCCTTTGGCTGTGAGGTCTTTACTCTTTTTCCCTCATCAAGGTTTTGTCCCAATGGGTTTTCCTTGGTGAGGTTTTTAATGAGGAAGATCTCATGGCTGTCCAAGCTTAGTTGTTCATAAAGCTAAGCTTGAGGGGGAGTGTTGAGATGAGTTGAGACATTTGAGGTAAAGAGAAGGCTTGAGAGGTTAAGTATGAATGGAGAAGAAGGAGCTTAGGAGGAATGGAGAAGTGAGGCTGAGGCATCCGTACAAGGCCGTACATGGCCGTACATGGCCGTACATGGCCATACACACTTACCTCAGCCACGGTTAAGCCAAGAGTTACTTAAGTAACTTAACTAGATAAGAAGAAGCTCTGATCACTTATCTGAAGGATCAGACCGTTACCAAAGGAAGAAGGAGCGTGTGACAGCCTGTCTTGGGCTGGAAAGAAGAAGGCATAAAGCAAAGATGCTTCACACACGCGGTCACTCCTATTGGATAGTTCAAATGCATTCTTATCCTATCCATTGACTTCACATGCTTTCTCCTCTTGTATTTCGAAACCCTAGAGACTCTCTCTTACTATATAATGTATCCTAAGCTCATTAATAAAGATTAGACAGTTCTAAACAAATCAATCTCTCTATACTTTTCACAATGATTCTCCATTAGTCTCTTAATCTCTTCTCTATTCTTATCTAAACTCAGATTATCTTTTACTTTACTTAAAACTTATACTGCCAAGTCTGTAGAGCTCTCACCAAGGCGTAGAGTTCTTTGTCATAAGTGGCATAGTTGAGAGTAGCTCCACTGAGTTTCTCACTGAAATAAGCAATAGGTCTTTTATCTTGCATCAACACAGCACCAATTCCAATTTCTGAGGCATCACACTCTATTTCAAATGTTTTAGAAAAATTAGGAAGTATGAGAAGAGGAGATTGAGTAAGCTTCTCTTTAAGGAGTTGGAATGCGGCTTCTTGAACTTCTCCCCACTTGAATCCTACATCCTTCTTGATTATCTCAGTCAGGGGAGCTGCTAGAGTGCTGAAATCCTTCACAAAGCGCCTATAGAAACCTGCCAGTCCATGGAAACTCCTTACTTCTCCCACTGTAGTTGGACTCGGCCACTCTTGTATTGCTTTGATCTTCTCCTGATCCACCTTTACACCATCTGCACTTACAACAAAACCTAGGAAGACCAAGTTATCTGTGCAAAAAGTGCACTTCTTCAGATTGGCATAAAGTTTTTCTTTTCTCAAAACATCCAAAACAGCCCTAAGATGTTCTATATGATCTTCTAAGCATTTGCTGTAAACTAATATATCATCAAAGTACACAACAACAAAGATGCCTATGAAAGACCTAAGGATATGATTCATCAGTCTCATGAATGTACTAGGAGCATTGGTTAATCCAAATGGCATAACTAACCACTCATACAAGCCATGTTTAGTTTTAAAAGCAGTTTTCCACTCATCTCCTTCTTTCATTCTAATCTGATGATATCCACTTTTCAAATCTATCTTAGAAAAGAAGCAAGAACCATGTAACTCATCAAGCATATCATCTAATCTAGGAATAGGGTGGCGATACTTCACTGTTATGTTGTTGATTGCTCTACAATCAACACACATACGCCAGCTCCCATCTTTCTTAGGCACAAGGAGCACTGGAACTGCACAGGGACTCAAGCTCTCTCGGATATGACCCTTCTCCATCAGCTCCTCTACTTGTCTTTGCAATTCTTTAGTCTCCACTGGATTAGTTCTGTATGCAGGTCTGTTTGGTAGTGTTGAACCAGGTACAAAGTCGATTTGGTGCTCAATCCCACGAACTGGAGGCAATCCAATGGGGCTATCTTCTGGAAACACATCTGCATATTCCTGTAAAAGAGAGACTAGTTCACTCGGATGATCCGGTGTGTGATCAGTAACTGTTAGTAAAGTCTCCTTAAACATAAGCAAGATAATAGAATTTTGAGAGTAAAGAATTCTTTTGATATCTCCCTGATTGGCATAGAGGCTGTGATGCTTGTTCTGATCAGGTTTGAGGTCTATCTCTTTCTCCTTCTTTTTCTGAAGCTGGAGTTGATCTTCATGAACCTCTTTAGGAGATAAAGGCACCAGTACAGTCTTCTTTCCATTGAATTCAAATGAGTGCTTGTTGGTGAAGCCATCATGATTCACACGTCTATCATACTGCCAGGGTCTTCCAAGGAGTATATGACTGGCTTCCATTGGCAACACGTCACACAAGACTTCATCTTCATATCTACCAATGGCTATAGGAACCAGCACTTGAGTTGACACTCTCATTTCGCCCTCCTCATTAAGCCACTGCAATCTGTATGGTTTTGGGTGTTTCTGAATCTTCAAACCCAATTTCTTCACCATTGTCTCACTAGCTACATTGACACAACTTCCTCCATCAATAATGATACTGCACACCTTTCCCTGAACCATACACCTTGTGTAAAACAGATTCTCACGCTGCTCAAGGTCTCTATTCTTAGTTTGCAAGTTCAAGAGTCTTCTTGTCACCAACAACCTGTTGAACTGAAGAGAAGATGGAGCTTGTACAATAATAGGGCAAGCTCTAGAAGATGTCTAGAAGAGTTCAATCAAGCTTCAGAAGTGTTCTGAAGTAGTTATCTTGTGGAGATAAGTCCAGGAAGGACTTAGACTGATCAGAAGAAGGGTTTGGAAGAGTTTGAGAGAAGATGGTCCAAGGTGCAAAGATAGGGTGTGTGTACGGCCTCGTACGGACATGGGCAACTAAGAGAAGGTGTGTGGATCATCAGAAGAAGAAGGAAGAGTATTGGGCATAAATAGGGAGAGTGGTACGGACATGAGATCCGTACCATCGACCGTACGACCATACCTCTCGACCACACATCCGGGAAACTCAAAAGAAGAGAAGTGCAAAGTTAGGGCGTGGCTTGCTTGAAGAAATGTGACCGTTGGAAGCTAAGGGAGGAGAGGAATATTCCTTAGGATCAGATGAGTCAAGAGACAGGCTGGAAAGGGAAAGGAGCTTTACCGTTACAGCCTTGGTCACTCACGGATCCATCCTAGCCATGTAATTCAAATGAAGCTATCTCCTCCCTCCATTCAGTCAAGGCGCGCCTATCCTTTCCAGCTTGCACTAAGAAGACCAGGACCAGTCTACTCTCATCCTGTCCATCCATTTTATCCATTAGTTACAGCCTTAGGATTTAGGTTAAGTCTTTGTGACATGTAAAGGCTTATAAAAGCCTCTTGTATGCGATTTGTAATAACTAAGTGAGTAAGGGGGGAAACCCTTCTCCTTCATGTTCTATGAAAGTCTGTTCTTGATACTAAGTCTCTAATCTATTCTCCAAGTCTCTCAGTTTCTTTAATCTGGTTACCTAGTCTCTTTCATACTCTAAATCTCTCCCCCATACTCCTAAGTCTTAAATCTGTTCACATAAACTCTCCTAAACACTTTCTTACACACACACCTTGAGTGAATCCTTATAAACTCACATGGTATCAGAGCCAGGTTCATCAGAACCTGAGCTGTAGCTTCCGCATTCAAGTCACAAGTCTGTCTCACCATGAAGCCAAGCCATGAAGATCTGTCCAGCCAGCTCTCTCACTTCGAGAAGAAGATGTCTGAAGCTATTATGGAGGTTTATCATGGCGGTTCCTTCCTGTTCCAGTCCATACAAGGTGAGCCATTCCTTCTGTCCAAGAGGAAACCTTTGAAGAAGAGTTCTTTCCCTAGTTCCAGAAGCTGGCGAGTTCAAGAGATGAAGAAAGGAGGAACCTTTGGAGGTGAAATTTCAAGTAGTGGTCATAAACACCAGGAGGGGCTGTTGGGTGAAGATTCAGCATCTCCAGTCCATTAAAAGAGCATGACCGGTTGCAAAGGAGGCTCAAGGAACTAGCACTAGTTCCTTGTTTGTAAGCTACTCCTATCTCTCTTAAAAATGAACTTGTGACTGTGCCTGGTTGTTGTGATGTGTATTGATTGAAAAACCTGAGGATAATGTGTGATTGCTCCTGTTAAGTAATGAGTTTGCTAAAATGTGAAATGGTATTGTTTGAAGCTCATGAACAGAAAACAGAATGAAAGTAATGCATTGTCTGATGTTAAGTGATGATAGAAATGCTTAGCCTAAGTTATAAATGAATGTGTGATGAATTATATTGTTGCATTCATGAATTGAAACTGGTTAAGGTTAGGGCATAATGTCAAATGGCTGTCTGATATTGAAGCATTAGATTCATGTCTAAGTGCTGAGTAAAGAAGCTTTTAAGAGTGCCTAAGTAACTTGTCTTGAATCTGTTAGGATCCTGCTTGTACTTAGAGAGTTAGCTTGCAAAGAATAGAACTTGATAATGCCTTGTGTCTATCTGTTGCATTGCTTGTGATAGGAGGAATCAAACTTGATAAGTTGTTAATCAAGATTTGACATCAATACTATTGAAAATGGTTAAATGCTTAATGTCAGTTCTAAATAAACATGTCATGTTAAGGTGATAGATTATATTATCTAATCATGCTTGCCTTCATGAGTTAGAAACTGAGTAAGATTAATGCATACTGCCTTGTTGCATTTAGATTGAAGTCTAAGTTGCATATTAAGGAATGATTAAAATTGCCTAAAGACTTTGACTTAAACCTGATAAGGTCTTGCTTAGTATTTAGAAAATGGTTGCTTGCATAGATAAGAACTTGACATTGTCTTGACTCTATCAAATGTTATAAAGCTTGAGACATTGGTGATCAAACTTGATGAAGTCAAGGATTGATCCCAATGCAATTGTGTCTTATCTTTGCTGGAGTTTGAGTGGTGTTTCAGGTTCACAAGAAGTGTTCTTTGCTCACCATCCATCCAAGTAGAAGAGGAGGATTTTGCCATTGTTAAAGCAATGGAGAAAAACTTGTGTGTATGGCCGGTTGAGATAGCGCAGCTAGTAATAGTGATGAGCTCCTGGTTCATGGAGACACACAAGTAAAGGTCATCACCTAAGTCTTGGGGAGACTGATGACCTGAAGGCATTGGAGCTGAAGGCAATGGCAGATCGGTTGGGTTAAGCGCAGCTGTAGGTAGTGATGCGCTCCCGGTTTGAAGTCTCATTGAGACTCATTTCAAGCTTGCACCTACACTCAGTCAAGCTTGAGGTGTGGACTCAAGTGAGCTACCAGAAGATCCTCTAAGCTCAATGACCTGGTTCCTCAAGGCCATTGCAAGCTGATCATGTGTTGATGCAGCCGAAGTAGAGGGAAGAAGAAAGCCACTCAATGAGCTTCTAATAAGAAGTACTTGGAGAGTAAGCTGAGGTATCTCCTCAGTGCAACGGTGGTTAAGTGGGGAAGTAAGCATCAAGTCTGAAGAAGATGGAGGTGTTCCCACAAGGTTGTTAGTAAGCCTGTGTGATTAAAAGGAGAAGCTGTTAAGCTTAGCAAGTGAGGACTTAAGTGGCGAAATGAAGAGACCACTCCTCACCATCTTAAACAAGGGAGTAAACCTAATCTCATCTATCTTAATATGTCTTGATAGGTTTATCTCCTGATTATACTATGTGCTTTCTCTAATTCCATTAAGAGTTTATAGCTTCTAGTAGAATGTCTAGGCTAATTGCACTGAAATTGTTTTGCTGCTGCATTGTCTTATTGATAGTAAGTAATGTCTAGAGTCCTAGAATCTCATGGTCCGTTTATTGCATTGTCTTGGGTGTGGTCATAAACTTGAATCATCATGAATGTGTTGTAGAATTGAGTAGAATGTCTCTGCTACTTGCATCATGATTGATAAGTTATTTTGCATACATAAGCATATCTCATACTGTCTAAGTTCAATCCTAGTGTTATCTGATGCTATTGCCTATGTTTAATCCATCAATGGAAGTCTTGCATCAATTAGAAATTGTCTAAGTTGCTTGCATCATTGGTTCTGATTGAAACTGTTGTGCATAGCTTTAATATTAATCATGGATTGAACCTGTTGCATTCATATAGCTAATGATTTAAGATTGTGCATTCATGTAGTAATGCATTTAAAAATGAGCCTAAATTTCAAATGTACTGATGTAAGCTTGCATTGCATTTAGAGAACTTAATAATCATAATAACCTAGGATGTCAATGTAGTGTCTAGAACTTGCATTGTCATTGTTAGAGATTGAAATCTACTTGTCTTGACTCAGTCCAGTTCTGAGTGTTGCTATGCCATAGTTAAATCCATCAGTGATGTCTTATAAGCATTTAGAAGTATGTCTAAGCTACTTGAATCATTGGCTGTGATAAAACTAGTGAGCATAAGCATGAATTGAGTCACACTTATTGCCTTGATTGCATAAGTATCATCTAGTCTTGTGTTCATTTGGATTGAATCTGGTTCATTCATATGGTTAGTGTGTAATCTAATGCATTCATCTATTGTTGCATTTAAAAAAAAAAAAAAAAAAAAAAAACTGAATTCAACCTAAAGGGATCAGTGTATTGTTGAAAGCATACATTGTCTTTGCATATTCTTGTCTTAATTGTCTAGCTTGTTTCAAGTATCATATATTATTGTGGCATTGGTGATCAAACAGGATGGATGATCTTGGTTTGATCCCAATGGAATGATCTGATCTTGCATTGAGTTGTGGTGGTGTTAGGTACACAAGGGAAGTGATACATGTAACTCGCCAACAACCAAGAATGTAAAGACAAGGGTCTTGCGCCATTGCATATCATCACTAGGACATGTTAGTCCATAATCTACAGGAAGTGTAGTGTGATTGAGTATGCAATGAGAGATGGCCATTGCATAATACCATTGGACATATCTAGTCCTTAGTCTACAGGAAGTGTAGCATGGGTCATTATGCAATGAGAGGTGTGTCTTGTGAGACTCTCTATGGTGATTCAAACACCCTAGTTCCTGGTTAAGGAAGAGAGTAAACTCACAAGAAGAAAGCTATCATGAAAGATGATAGTTATTAGACCATGGAGATGCATAGGATCATCACAAGCTTAGCTCCTTATAGTCTCGGTTCTAAGCTTGAGGGGGAGTCTTAATGCATATGATCCATGGTCAGTAACAAGTCTTTGCAAAGGCTTCTACAAAGGATCATCAACCGGACCAAGTCAGTGGCGTGTCTAGGTAAGAGGCTGTTCAGAGCAGTCTTGGCAAGTGAGGAAGAAGGCTCTCCATCAATGCGGCTTCAATAAGAGGTGATTGAGGAGAAGCTGATGAATCCATTCTGCCTTTCCAAGAAGTTGATGATGCCATGAAGATGGTGCATTGGCCGAGTTAGGAAACTCACAAAAACACAAGGGAAGTTCCCTTAGACTTTTTATAACTCTTTTCAATCCTTTTTCATTCATCCTATTCAGTGCTTGTGCTTGAAAAGATACATAAAATGATTATGATTGAATTGTGAGATTGTGTGCATCAAGTGTGATGCAGGATATTCATTTTCTTGGTTTTGATAGGTACTGATGCACCTTTGGGATAATGTATCAGGTACCATTGCTTGAGCCTCACTAAAGGTGTTCCTGGTCATCTCCTAGCTTCTCTAAGGTGGCTGTGAAGTCTGTTGAGAGGGGGAGATCCAAACCAGGTCTATGAAGGGCAAGCCGTGTGTGAAGTATTGATAAGGCTCACTGGTGTTTTGAAGATAATCTGGTCGTGTCCTAGCTTCTCTAAGATGGCTGAGAAGTCAGTTGAGAGGGGGAGACCGCAAACCAGTTCCATGAAGAGGTGAAGCTGAAGTGTGAAGTGTGCGCAAAGCTGTGAAGAGTTGCTGCACCTGTTAGGCCGTGATCCAGAGCTTCTTGTGTCCAACCACATTGGTTCTAAGGCACAAGAGCTCACTGGCCAATCCCTAGGCTTTGGAGAGCTCTACTCTTTTTCCCTTGCAAGGTTTTGTCCCAATGGGTTTTCCTTGTAAGGTTTTTAATGAGGGAGACTCTTCAGAGTTCCAAGCTTGGCTTAGGATCTCCTAAAGTCAAGCTTGAGGGGGAGTGTTGAACTGAAGAGAAGATGGAGCTTGTACAATAATAGGGCAAGCTCTAAAAGATGTCTAGAAGAGTTCAATCAAGGTTCAGAAGTGTTCTGAAGTAGTTATCTTGTGGAGATAAGTCCAGGAAGGACTTAGACTGATCAGAAGAAGGGTTTGGAAGAGTTTGAGAGAAGATGGTCCAAGGTGCAAAGATAGGGTGTGTGTACGGCCTCGTACGGACATGGGCAACTAAGAGAAGGTGTGTGGATCATCAGAAGAAGAAGGAAGAGTATTGGGCATAAATAGGGAGAGTGGTACGGACAGGAGATCCGTACCATCGACCGTACGACCATACCTCTCGACCACACATCCGGGAAACTCAAAAGAAGAGAAGTGCAAAGTTAGGGCGTGGCTTGCTTGAAGAAATGTGACCGTTGGAAGCTAAGGGAGGAGAGGAATATTCCTTAGGATCAGATGAGTCAAGAGACAGGCTGGAAAGGGAAAGGAGCTTTACCTTTACAGCCTTGGTCACTCACGGATCCATCCTAGCCATGTAATTCAAATGAAGCTATCTCCTCCCTCCATTCAGTCAAGGCGCGCCTATCCTTTCCAGCTTGCACTAAGAAGACCAGGACCAGTCTACTCTCATCCTGTCCATCCATTTTATCAATTAGTTACAGCCTTAGGATTTAGGTTAAGTCTTTGTGACATGTAAAGGCTTATAAAAGCCTCTTGTATGCGATTTGTAATAACTAAGTGAGTAAGGGGGGAAACCCTTCTCCTTCATGTTCTATGAAAGTCTGTTCTTGATACTAAGTCTCTAATCTATTCTCCAAGTCTCTCAGTTTCTTTAATCTGGTTACCTAGTCTCTTTCATACTCTAAATCTCTCCCCCATACTCCTAAGTCTTAAATCTGTTCACATAAACTCTCCTAAACACTTTCTTACACACACACCTTGAGTGAATCCTTATAAACTCACACAACCTTCCTCTCACTGGTTCTACTTCACTTTCTTCTCCAGATTGATCAAGATCAGATTCAGACTTCTCTTTTTCTGATTCATACTCTCCATTCTCAAGAAGAATCATGACCTTTTTGTTGGTGCACTCATTGGCATAATGCCCACGCCCTTGGCACTTGAAACACTTAACATCTCGGGATCTGGAACTAGTAGCTTCTGCTTTGCCTTCGTCTTTGTCTCGTTCTTTGCTGAATATGCTACCCGGCTTACTATCTTCTTTCTGCGGAGGCTTACTGTCTTTCAGGTAGGATGGTTTCTCATTTTTAGAATGTTGGTACTTGCTGGAGCTATAGTTGCTACGGGAGTGATGCTTCCTTTTGATCTGCTGCTCCACCAGAATAGCTTTGTGCAACATCTCTTCTATCTCCACATAGTGTTGCATCTCCACACTGTCCTGTATCTCGCGGTTAAGTCCTCCAAGAAACCTTGACATAGTAGCCTCTCTGTCCTCAGATATATCAGCTCTCAACATCAGTAGTTCCATGTCCTGATAGTACTCCTCCACGGTCTTAGATCCTTGTGTAAGTCTTCTCAATTTCTGATGCAAGTCGCGGTGATAATGGCTAGGCACAAACCTCTTCCGCATAAGAAACTTCATCTCATGCCAAGACTCAACTGGATACTCCTGATTCAACCTCCTTGTAGTAACCAATTGATCCCACCAGCTCAAGGCATAATCATGAAACTCAGTAGCAGCAATCTGGATTCTTTGAGCATTGGTGTAGTGTTGGCAGTTGAAAACGAGATCAATCTTCTTCTCCCACTCGAGATAAGCGTCTGGATCAACCTTGCCATGGAAGGGAGGAATTTTAATCTTCAAACCAGCAAACTCATCACGGTAAGATCTTCTCCCATCACGATCACGATGATATCTCCTTCTATTATCTCGCGATGTTGATGATGAACCACTCTTCTCAACTCTGTGGCGCTCATAATAGTTATCAGTCTCCTGTGATCCACCAAGCTCTTGTCTAGTATTATCTCGTCGGTTCTGCCTTGGTTCACGCCTCTGTTCTGAAGGCTGGGCATCAAGTTCTTCGCGGAAAGAAATCAATCTCGTTTCCATCATGTTTTGCATACGGCGAGTCAAAGCTTCCAGCAAAGCTTTGTGTTCGAGACTAACTCCTTCATCCTCTTCTGGATCTCCTGCCATAGTACCTGAAACAACAGAAGAAAATCGACAGTAAGAAGTTCAAGAAACAAAAAGAAATCAATTCAAATAAGGAAACAAGAACAAAAGATTAAATAGGCGACAAAAGAGATTTCTATCAGATTTGAATTTCCGGTAACTTATCCAATAAGAATATCAAGAGTCTTTTCGAATTCACACGATCAACACCTCTACTTTTATCAGATTTTAACAAAACAACAACAGATCTATCAAAGAAACAACAAGAGATGATCGGATCTATCACAGATCTAAAATAGAAACTTTCAGATCTATCAATTTAAAAACACACAGCAACAGATCTAGCAATACTGAACTCAGAGTGAATCAAATCGACAGAAACAACACAACAAAACTCAGATCTATCAATAGTTATGAAACCAAGAGACAGATTTGAGTGAAAACTTAAAGAAAACGAGAACTTCCCTAGCCAGAGTTGCTCTGATACCACATAATACACTCCTAGGATGCTTCTCTGGTTGGAATGGGATAGATCCTTGCAAACAGAGAATCAAAGACTCAATCTGCTTCAAGGTTTGTGGAATGAATGGTGACACAAAGAGATGTGAGAGGTCTCCTTGATACTCCTAAGTGAATCCCTTGGATATGACACACCAAGACAATCACTCTTGTGGTTTTGTTAGATATGACACACTAACAAAGACTCAAGAACACTCAGATCTACAAGAAGACTTGCAGCCGTCAGAGAGAGACAAGAGTCTGAAAATAAAAGATTGGATAGTTCTATTAGGGTTTTCGGACACATATTTATAGAGAAGGCAAGGAACAGGCTCCTTGGTCTCTAAATGGGCCTTAAAAATAAACCTTATACCTTATAAAAACCTTATAAAACCTTATAAGGGTTCTCAAGTCTGGCAGCTTAATTCTCAAGTCTAGCAGCCTAATTCTCAAGTCTAGCAGCCTAATTCTGCTTCATGTTAACAAAGATAAATAATTAAAATAAAGTCTCGAACTGAGATCATCAAATGAGTGATAGGAAAGCAACATATGGCCTCATTAAAAACCTATCTTTGGAAAACCCAGTGGGACAAAACCAAAGATAGGGAAAAAGAGCACACATATGTTACTTGCTCATTTGATGTCTATCTTGGAGCTGAGATGGCTTGAATTGTGGCAAGTGTGTCTTGGTTGATCAAGCTTCTTCCAAGACTCTCTTCTTGCTTCAGTGATGTCTTAAGTAATCCTCCAATGGCTTCTTTGAGTTGCTTGCTTCTGGCTCGAGTCATAGGACCTTCAGATATGGCTAGAGCTCCTCCATCAGTTGGATCATCCATGCTCTCATTATCTTCTTTGTTTGGCTGGTCCATGATCATATCACAGGAGCTATGATCAAGAATGATACATGGTATGAGAGTGAACTACCAAAAGGGAAGAAGGCAGTATCTAGTAGATGGATCTTCACAATCAAATACAAGGCTGATGGGCAGATTGAGAGGAAGAAGACTAGATTAGTAGCAAGAGGGTTCACTCAAACATATGGAGAGGATTACATTGAGACATTTGCACCAGTAGCCAAGTTACATACCATTAGAATTGTACTAAGCTTGGCAGTTAATCTTGGATGGGGATTGTGGCAAATGGATGTGAAGAATGCATTCTTACAAGGAGAACTTGAGGATGAAGTATACATGTATCCTCCACCTGGTCTTGAACATCTAGTGAAAAGAGGGAATGTACTGAGGCTAAAGAAGGCTATCTATGGGTTGAAGCAATCACCAAGAGCTTGGTACAACAAGTTGAGCACAACTCTGAACGGCCGAGGTTTTAAGAAGTCAGAATTGGACCATACTCTCTTTACCCTCACTACTCCCTCAGGTATGGTTGCTCTCCTTGTGTATGTGGATGATATCATTATCACAGGGAGTGATAAGGAAGGTATCAAAGCAACCAAGGAGTTTCTAAAGTCTATGTTTGAAATAAAAGACTTGGGAGAAATGAAATACTTTCTTAGAATTGAGATTTGTAGATCCAAGGAAGGTTTGTTCATGTCCCAAAGGAAGTATACACTTGATCTTTTGAAAGGTGCATGTGCTTATGGAGGCAAGACAGCAAGGATGCCAATGGAGGTTGGCTACAAAGTACCAAGAGAGGGGGAGATTGAAGACAGCAAGCCATTTCATGATCCTAAACTCTATAGAAAACTTGTTGGCAAATTGATTTATCTTACCATCACAAGACCTGATATATGCTTTGCTGTGAATCAGGTGAGTCAACACATGCAGCTTCCCAAGGAACATCATTGGCGTATGGTGGAGAGGCTACTAATGTATCTGAATGGCTCGCCGGATCAAGGAGTATGGATGGGGTGCAATGGAAGCACAGAAGTGGTGGGCTATTGTGATGCAGATTGGGCAGGTGATAGAGCTGACAGGAGATCAACAACCGGCTATTGCACATTCATTGGAGGCAACTTGGTGACTTGGAAGAGTAAGAAACAGAAGGTGGTGTCATGCTCAAGTGCAGAAGCTGAGTATAGAGCTATGCTGAAGCTTACAAACGAGCTAGTTTGGATCAAGGGCATCTTGAAGCATTTGGAGATAAAACAAGACACTCCAATGACAATGCATTGTGACAACCAGGCCGCCATTCACATAGCCTCCAACTCGGTGTTCCATGAGAGGACAAAGCACATTGAGGTTGATTGCCACAAGGTGAGGCAGATGATTGTCCTAAGAGTCATCTTGCCATGTTATACTAGGAGTGAAGATCAGTTGGCTGATGTATTTACTAAGGCTGCAAGGCAAAAGACAATGGAGTCCATTCATATTAGATTGGGCCTCATTGATCTTGGGAAGAGAAGCAGCTGATCCCCTTAGTCATGAGATCTTTACTCTTTTTCCCTCATTAAGGTTTTGTCCCAATGGGTTTTCCTTAGTGAGGTTTTTAATGAGGAAGATCTCATGGCTGTCCAAGCTTAGGCTTTCACAAAGCTAAGCTTGAGGGGGAGTGTTGAGATGAGCTGAGTTAAGTGAAGAAGGGAGATGAGGTTTGAGTAGAATGAGGAGAAGGGAGACTAGGAAGGTTTGGGAGCTTTGGGATTAACCAGTCCGTACAAGGCCGTACATGGCCGTACCATCCGTACAAGATGGGATCGACCAAAGCTCAACCAAACCCCACCACTAGTTACCCAAGTTACTTAAGTAAAGAGGAGAAGTTACCTTAGCCTTTGGAGGATGGATCAGACCGTTGGAAAGGATAAGGGAGAGTCTTGGACAGGCTGTCACAACTGGAAAGTAAAAGCAAAAGGCATCAGCCAGCTAGAGAGGCCTCACACGGATGGCTCTCCTTATTGGATAGTTTTGAATTAGGCATTGACTCCACATGCTTACCTTATCCTCTTGTATACGAAAACCCTAGCTCTCTCCTTCATATAAATATGTAAACTCTCTCATTAATAAGATTAAGCAAGTTATGAGTCTCTCTTAGTCTTTATTCTCACAATGATTCTATGCTAGACTCCTAATCTCATTTCATACTCAAATCTCTTCTAAAACACTTCTAGTCTTTCTTATTTACTCAGATTACTCTACTCAATCCTAAAAGTGATATAGCATACACACCCAAATACTCGTAGGTGATCAATAAAAGGCTTGCTCTTATTCAGCACCTCAAATGGAGACAGATTCTTCAGTATCTTGGTTGGGACCCGGTTGATGAGATAGCAAGCAGTCTGTACAGCATCTCCCCAAAAACGTTTTGGGACATTTGCATGAAACATCATCGACCTAGAAACCTCCATCAAGTGCCTATTCTTCCTCTCAGCTACACCATTCTGCTGTGGTGTGTAGGGACAACTGGTCTGATGCACAATCCCATGCTTGGTTAGATGACTCTTAAAGGCATTGCTGATGTATTCACCTCTGTTGTCTGATCTCAGTACCTTAACAGTGTCATTGTATTGATTAGATACATATGCTTGGAAGTTCATAAAAGCTTCTAGCACCCTATCTTTAGATGGAAGCAATGTGAGCCATGTATACTTAGACTTCTCATCAATGAATGTCACAAAGTATTTATGGCTGTCTCTAGACATGCATGGAGCGGTCCACACATCCGAGTGAACTAGATCAAAGCAATGCTCATAACTAGTCTCAGATGTTGGGAAAACAGTCCTACAATGCTTTCCTAATATGCATGCTTCACAATTCAAGTGATTGAATGACATATTAGGGATTATCAATTTAATGGCACGAGCATGAGGATGTCCTAATCTAGCATGCCAAGTAATACTATCAATCTTCTCAGCAGTACTACTCAAGCAAATATAATCAAAGGGATTAGAGGTCTTAGCCAAGTTGAGGTGGTATAGCTGATTCTTGCTGTCTCCTCTGCCAATGACTCTTCCAGTCTTCAAATCTTGAAACTCCACTTCATCAGGTCTGAATACTACTTGACAATCAAGATCAATGGTAGCTTTCTTCACAGATGATAGATTTGAAGTGAACTGAGGCATGTAGAAGGCAGCCGTGTCCTTCTCAAATAGTTTTAGCTTTCCCGCTCCTTCTATTGGGATCATGGCACCATTAGCTATCATAACACTCCCTGTTGCAGCCTTGATCTCACTTATAAGCCTCCTATCACTGATCATATGATGACTTGCTCCAGAATCAATCACAATGGGTTTAGAAGCTCCGGATTGTATAGCATGCTTCATGCTTGCTGCTAAGGCTTGTACTTGTTCCATGAACACTCTCCATTCCTTCCTGGTGATGCGATCATCAGCTCCACTCCCTTTCTCCTGCTCTTTTAACACCCCACTGTCTTCTACTGATTCCCCCATGTAGGCTGAGTAAGAACACTCTCCCACAACTCTCTTCCTACCCTTTCCTATGTTGATAGAAGCTTTGGATAGCATTCTGCACCTTCTCTTCTTCCGGAAGCCCTCACTCCTACTCCCGGTTAGCCTCCATGAGCTCTCACTCCTACTCATGGTTAGCTTCTGGAAGCTCTCACTCCTACTCCCAGTTGGCTTCCATGAGCTCTCACTCCTACTCATGGTTAGCCTCTCATCATCTCTCATTATCTCATACGCCCTTCTTATAAGCACACAGACCTCTTCCATTTCCGGAAGCTGTTCCCCTCTTAGAACCATCTCCACCAGCCACCCATATGATGACTCCATGCTCGCCAAGAGCTTCAAGACTGTCGCTTGCTCTTGTGTAGTATCCCCATCCACATGGGATCTCAACCCTTGTAGTTCAACCCACAAATGTTGTAGCTTCCTCACATGGTTATTAAACCCTTCTCTTCCTGGTTTAACTTCACTAATCACCTTCTTGACTTCATACACTCTCCTAAGACTGATCTTGTTCTCATAAACATCTTCAATCTTCTCAAGCAGTGTACTTTCTTCAAGACTAAAGCAATCTCCACTTGTTTCTCTTGCTGTCTGATCTTTCTCAGCAGCTTTACCCTTCAAAGACTCTTCCTTCTCATGGTTTCTCCAAACTCCACACCTTTTCAGAGTTGTTTTCATTTGTGAGAACCACCCCCACTCATTCCCTCTCTCTTTCTTCTCTTCACGCCTTGTTGTACCAGATTGAAGCAGCTCCATTTTCTTTAGCCTAGATCTTCCCTCAAATGCTTCTAATCTCTCACGCCAAGCTTAACCACAAGCTAGACACCTCTTCTGACCTTGTCAAACACCTAAAGGGACTCCCTTGAAGCTGACTCTCCAAAAGAAACACCAACAGACACAAACTTGACTTTTAAAGGATCTAGCTCTTGAAAAAATCTCAAGAACTCTCAAGAACACTCAAGAACACTCAAGAACATTTGGAAAAACGAAATCACTCTCTCCTTTTAAAGGAACCTGGCTCTGATACCATATTAGATTTTGTGATTTAAAGAGTGATTAAGTTTAATCTGAGAATTAAAGAGATTGGAGATTAAGAACAAGAGAGAGAGAGACTCAAAACTCCATTAGATTGATTAATGAGAGAGTTTACAACATATATAGATAAGAGATACACTAAAACGTCCAGGTTCAGTCTAGCTAGGATAAGAAGCATGTGTAGTCAAAGATGCTTGATTTAAACTAGCCAATAAGGTTCCTCACATGCTTGGGTATCTTGCTTTAACTTTCCAGCTAGTGCCAGCCTGTCTAAAGCTCTCTAGCATTGACCAGACCTTATCCAAACTCCTCCTTGCTTATCCAGACTCCTCCTGGCGTGTTTCACTCTCCAAATGGATGCAAGGTAACTTCCAAAGCCTTTTAACTTAGTTACCACAGTAACAATTAAGTTACTGTGGTAAATCTCCAAAGTTACTGTCTGCTCCAACTCTCTTCCTCTATCCATGTATCAACTCTTCATCACTTCATCTCAACACTTTATTCTCTCATCTCAACATAGCTTAGCTCTTTGATTTCGAAAACCCTTATGATCTCACACTATATATTGTAACTCTTGTCATTAATAATAAATCATACAGTTCTGAGTTTATCTCTCTAAGTTCATACTCTCTTAATCATGATTCTAGTCTAATCTCTTCATAATCTCTCATTATGTTCCTTAATCTTCTCTAAATCATTTCATTCTCTTAATCTTTCACCTGGTGATTCTCCACCACTTTATGTATCAAAATCAAGCTTCTCACAAAGTGATTCATCCTGGTTTGATTGGAACGACGAAGAAGCTGTGCTATTCCCAAACTGGGAAACTGGAATCACCTGATTTGAAAGTGGGATAACTTCTTCATGCCAACTCCTATGAGATTTATTCAACTTCCTGGTGATTCTCCACCACTTTATGTATCCAAATCAAGCTTTTCACAAAGAGATTCATCCTGGTTTGATTGGAACGACGAAGAAGCTGTGCTATTCCCAAACTGGGAAACTGGAATCACCTGATTTGAAAGTGGGATAACTTCTTCATGCCAACTCCTATGAGATTTATTCAACTTCCTGGTGATTCTCCACCACTTTATGTATCCAAATCAAGCTTCTTACAAAGTGATTCATCCTGGTTTGATTGGAACGACGAAGAAGCTGTGTATTCCCAAACTGGGAAACTGGAATCACCTGATTTGAAAGTGGGATAACTTCTTCATGCCAACTCCTATGAGATTTATTCAACTTCCTGGTGATTCTCCACCACTTTATGTATCCAAATCAAGCTTCTCACAAAGTGATTCATCCTGGTTTGATTGGAACGACGAAGAAGCTGTGCTATTCCCAAACGGGGAAACTGGAATCACCTGATTTGAAAGTGGGATAACTTCTTCTGCCAACTCCTATGAGATTTATTCAACTTCCTGGTGATTCTCCACCACTTTATGTATCCAAATCAAGCTTCTTACAAAGTGATTCATCCTGGTTTGATTGGAACGACGAAGAAGCTGTGCTATTCCCAAACTGGGAAACTGGAATCACCTGATTTGAAAGTGGGATAACTTCTTCATGCCAACTCCTATGAGATTTATTCAACTTCCTGGTGATTCTCCACCACTTTATGTATCCAAATCAAGCTTTTCACAAAGTGATTCATCCTGGTTTGATTGGAACGACGAAGAAGCTGTGCTATTCCCAAACTGGGAAACTGGAATCACCTGATTTGAAAGTGGGATAACTTCTTCATGCCAACTCCTATGAGATTTATTCAACTTCCTGGTGATTCTCCACCACTTTATGTATCCAAATCAAGCTTCTTACAAAGTGATTCATCCTGGTTTGATTGGAACGACGAAGAAGCTGTGCTATTCCCAAACTGGGAAACTGGAATCACCTGATTTGAAAGTGGGATAACTTCTTCATGCCAACTCCTATGAGATTTATTCAACTTCCTGGTGATTCTCCACCACTTTATGTATCCAAATCAAGCTTTTACAAAGAGATTCATCCTGGTTTGATTGGAACGACGAAGAAGCTGTGCTATTCCCAAACTGGGAAACTGGAATCACCTGATTTGAAAGTGGGATAACTTCTTCATGCCAACTCCTATGAGATTTATTCAACTTCCTGGTGATTCTCCACCACTTTATGTATCCAAATCAAGCTTTTCACAAAGTGATTCATCCTGGTTTGATTGGAACGACGAAGAAGCTGTGCTATTCCCAAACTGGGAAACTGGAATCACCTGATTTGAAAGTGGGATAACTTCTTCATGCCAACTCCTATGAGATTTATTCAACTTCCTGGTGATTCTCCACCACTTTATGTATCCAAATCAAGCTTCTTACAAAGTGATTCATCCTGGTTTGATTGGAACGACGAAGAAGCTGTGCTATTCCCAAACTGGGAAACTGGAATCACCTGATTTGAAAGTGGGATAACTTCTTCATGCCAACTCCTATGAGATTTATTCAACTTCCTGGTGATTCTCCACACTTTATGTATCCAAATCAAGCTTTTCACAAAGAGATTCATCCTGGTTTGATTGGAACGACGAAGAAGCTGTGCTATTCCCAAACTGGGAAACTGGAATCACCTGATTTGAAAGTGGGATAACTTCTTCATCCCAACTCCTATGAGATTTATTCAACTTCCTGGTGATTCTCCACCACTTTATGTATCCAAATCAAGCTTCTCACAAAGTGATTCATCCTGGTTTGATTGGAACGACGAAGAAGCTGTGCTATTCCCAAACGGGGAAACTGGAATCACCTGATTTGAAAGTGGGATAACTTCTTCATCCCAACTCCTATGAGATTTATTCAACTTCCTGGTGATTCTCCACCACTTTATGTATCCAAATCAAGCTTTTCACAAAGTGATTCATCCTGGTTTGATTGGAACGACGAAGAAGCTGTGCTATTCCCAAACTGGGAAACTGGAATCACCTGATTTGAAAGTGGGATAACTTCTTCATGCCAACTCCTATGAGATTTATTCAACTTCCTGGTGATTCTCCACCACTTTATGTATCCAAATCAAGCTTTTCACAAAGTGATTCATCCTGGTTTGATTGGAACGACGAAGAAGCTGTGCTATTCCCAAACTGGGAAACTGGAATCACCTGATTTGAAAGTGGGATAACTTCTTCATGCCAACTCCTATGAGATTTATTCAACTTCCTGGTGATTCTCCACCACTTTATGTATCCAAATCAAGCTTTTCACAAAGAGATTCATCCTGGTTTGATTGGAACGACGAAGAAGCTGTGCTATTCCCAAACTGGGAAACTGGAATCACCTGATTTGAAAGTGGGATAACTTCTTCATGCCAACTCCTATGAGATTTATTCAACTTCCTGGTGATTCTCCACCACTTTATGTATCCAAATCAAGCTTTTCACAAAGTGATTCATCCTGGTTTGATTGGAACGACGAAGAAGCTGTGCTATTCCCAAACTGGGAAACTGGAATCACCTGATTTGAAAGTGGGATAACTTCTTCATGCCAACTCCTATGAGATTTATTCAACTTCCTGGTGATTCTCCACCACTTTATGTATCCAAATCAAGCTTCTTACAAAGTGATTCATCCTGGTTTGATTGGAACGACGAAGAAGCTGTGCTATTCCCAAACTGGGAAACTGGAATCACCTGATTTGAAAGTGGGATAACTTCTTCATGCCAACTCCTATGAGATTTATTCAACTTCCTGGTGATTCTCCACCACTTTATGTATCCAAATCAAGCTTTCACAAAGTGATTCATCCTGGTTTGATTGGAACGACGAAGAAGCTGTGCTATTCCCAAACTGGGAAACTGGAATCACCTGATTTGAAAGTGGGATAACTTCTTCATGCCAACTCCTATGAGATTTATTCAACTTCCTGGTGATTCTCCACCACTTTATGTATCCAAATCAAGCTTCTTACAAAGTGATTCATCCTGGTTTGATTGGAACGACGAAGAAGCTGTGCTATTCCCAAACTGGGAAACTGGAATCACCTGATTTGAAAGTGGGATAACTTCTTCATGCCAACTCCTATGAGATTTATTCAACTTCCTGGTGATTCTCCACCACTTTATGTATCCAAATCAAGCTTTTCACAAAGTGATTCATCCTGGTTTGATTGGAACGACGAAGAAGCTGTGCTATTCCCAAACTGGGAAACTGGAATCACCTGATTTGAAAGTGGGATAACTTCTTCATGCCAACTCCTATGAGATTTATTCAACTTCCTGGTGATTCTCCACCACTTTATGTATCCAAATCAAGCTTCTTACAAAGTGATTCATCCTGGTTTGATGGAACGACGAAGAAGCTGTGCTATTCCCAAACTGGGAAACTGGAATCACCTGATTTGAAAGTGGGATAACTTCTTCATGCCAACTCCTATGAGATTTATTCAACTTCCTGGTGATTCTCCACCACTTTATGTATCCAAATCAAGCTTTTCACAAAGTGATTCATCCTGGTTTGATTGGAACGACGAAGAAGCTGTGCTATTCCCAAACTGGGAAACTGGAATCACCTGATTTGAAAGTGGGATAACTTCTTCATGCCAACTCCTATGAGATTTATTCAACTTCCTGGTGATTCTCCACCACTTTATGTATCCAAATCAAGCTTCTTACAAAGTGATTCATCCTGGTTTGATTGGAACGACGAAGAAGCTGTGCTATTCCCAAACTGGGAAACTGGAATCACCTGATTTGAAAGTGGGATAACTTCTTCATGCCAACTCCTATGAGATTTATTCAACTTCCTGGTGATTCTCCACCACTTTATGTATCCAAATCAAGCTTTTCACAAAGTGATTCATCCTGGTTTGATTGGAACGACGAAGAAGCTGTGCTATTCCCAAACTGGGAAACTGGAATCACCTGATTTGAAAGTGGGATAACTTCTTCATGCCAACTCCTATGAGATTTATTCAACTTCCTGGTGATTCTCCACCACTTTATGTATCCAAATCAAGCTTTCACAAAGTGATTCATCCTGGTTTGATTGGAACGACGAAGAAGCTGTGCTATTCCCAAACTGGGAAACTGGAATCACCTGATTTGAAAGTGGGATAACTTCTTCATGCCAACTCCTATGAGATTTATTCAACTTCCTGGTGATTCTCCACCACTTTATGTATCCAAATCAAGCTTTCACAAAGTGATTCATCCTGGTTTGATTGGAACGACGAAGAAGCTGTGCTATTCCCAAACTGGGAAACTGGAATCACCTGATTTGAAAGTGGGATAACTTCTTCATGCCAACTCCTATGAGATTTATTCAACTTCCTGGTGATTCTCCACCACTTTATGTATCCAAATCAAGCTTCTTACAAAGTGATTCATCCTGGTTTGATTGGAACGACGAAGAAGCTGTGCTATTCCCAAACTGGGAAACTGGAATCACCTGATTTGAAAGTGGGATAACTTCTTCATGCCAACTCCTATGAGATTTATTCAACTTCCTGGTGATTCTCCACCACTTTATGTATCCAAATCAAGCTTTTCACAAAGTGATTCATCCTGGTTTGATTGGAACGACGAAGAAGCTGTGCTATTCCCAAACTGGGAAACTGGAATCACCTGATTTGAAAGTGGGATAACTTCTTCATGCCAACTCCTATGAGATTTATTCAACTTCCTGGTGATTCTCCACCACTTTATGTATCCAAATCAAGCTTCTTACAAAGTGATTCATCCTGGTTTGATTGGAACGACGAAGAAGCTGTGCTATTCCCAAACTGGGAAACTGGAATCACCTGATTTGAAAGTGGGATAACTTCTTCATGCCAACTCCTATGAGATTTATTCAACTTCCTGGTGATTCTCCACCACTTTATGTATCCAAATCAAGCTTTTCACAAAGTGATTCATCCTGGTTTGATTGGAACGACGAAGAAGCTGTGCTATTCCCAAACTGGGAAACTGGAATCACCTGATTTGAAAGTGGGATAACTTCTTCATGCCAACTCCTATGAGATTTATTCAACTTCCTGGTGATTCTCCACCACTTTATGTATCCAAATCAAGCTTCTTACAAAGTGATTCATCCTGGTTTGATTGGAACGACGAAGAAGCTGTGCTATTCCCAAACTGGGAAACTGGAATCACCTGATTTGAAAGTGGGATAACTTCTTCATGCCAACTCCTATGAGATTTATTCAACTTCCTGGTGATTCTCCACAACTTTATGTATCCAAATCAAGCTTTTCACAAAGTGATTCATCCTGGTTTGATTGGAACGACGAAGAAGCTGTGCTATTCCCAAACTGGGAAACTGGAATCACCTGATTTGAAAGTGGGATAACTTCTTCATGCCAACTCCTATGAGATTTATTCAACTTCCTGGTGATTCTCCACCACTTTATGTATCCAAATCAAGCTTCTTACAAAGTGATTCATCCTGGTTTGATTGGAACGACGAAGAAGCTGTGCTATTCCCAAACTGGGAAACTGGAATCACCTGATTTGAAAGTGGGATAACTTCTTCATGCCAACTCCTATGAGATTTATTCAACTTCCTGGTGATTCTCCACCACTTTATGTATCCAAATCAAGCTTTCACAAAGTGATTCATCCTGGTTTGATTGGAACGACGAAGAAGCTGTGCTATTCCCAAACTGGGAAACTGGAATCACCTGATTTGAAAGTGGGATAACTTCTTCATGCCAACTCCTATGAGATTTATTCAACTTCCTGGTGATTCTCCACCACTTTATGTATCCAAATCAAGCTGATCTTCCTGGTTTGATGGAACGACGGAATTCCCAAACTGGGAAACTGAATTGATTTGAAAGTGGTAACTTCTTCATCCCAACTCCTATGAGTTTATTTTCCTGGTGATTCTCCACCACTTTATATCCAAATCAAGGATTCATCCTGGTTTGATTGGAACGACGAAGAAGCTGTGCTAAACTTGGTCACCATGAATTTTCCTGGTGATTCTCCAACTGGAATCAAGCTTCTTACAAAGTGATTTGAAAGTGGGATGATTTGAAAGTGGTAACTTTCATGCCAACTTATGAGATTTATTCAACTCCTGGTGATTCACTTTACCAAATCAAGCTTCTCACAAAGTGATTCATCCTGGTTTGATTGGAACGACGAAGAAGCTGTGCTATTCCCAACTGGGAAACTGGAATCACCTGATTTGAAAGTGGGATAACTTCTTCATGCCAACTCCTATGAGATTTATTCAACTTCCTGGTGATTCTCCACCACTTTATGTATCCAAATCAAGCTTCTCACAAAGTGATTCATCCTGGTTTGATTGGAACGACGAAGAAGCTGTGCTATTCCCAAACTGGGAAACTGGAATCACCTGATTTGAAAGTGGGATAACTTCTTCATGCCAACTCCTATGAGATTTATTCAACTTCCTGGTGATTCTCCACCACTTTATGTATCCAAATCAAGCTTCTTACAAAGTGATTCATCCTGGTTTGATTGGAACGACGAAGAAGCTGTGCTATTCCCAAACTGGGAAACTGGAATCACCTGATTTGAAAGTGGGATAACTTCTTCATGCCAACTCCTATGAGATTTATTCAACTTCCTGGTGATTCTCCACCACTTTATGTATCCAAATCAAGCTTCTTACAAAGTGATTCATCCTGGTTTGATTGGAACGACGAAGAAGCTGTGCTATTCCCAAACTGGGAAACTGGAATCACCTGATTTGAAAGTGGGATAACTTCTTCATCCCAACTCCTATGAGATTTATTCAACTTCCTGGTGATTCTCCACCACTTTATGTATCCAAATCAAGCTTTTCACAAAGTGATTCATCCTGGTTTGATTGGAACGACGAAGAAGCTGTGCTATTCCCAAACTGGGAAACTGGAATCACCTGATTTGAAAGTGGGATAACTTCTTCATGCCAACTCCTATGAGATTTATTCAACTTCCTGGTGATTCTCCACCACTTTATGTATCCAAATCAAGCTTTTCACAAAGTGATTCATCCTGGTTTGATTGGAACGACGAAGAAGCTGTGCTATTCCCAAACTGGGAAACTGGAATCACCTGATTTGAAAGTGGGATAACTTCTTCATCCCAACTCCTATGAGATTTATTCAACTTCCTGGTGATTCTCCACCACTTTATGTATCCAAATCAAGCTTCTTACAAAGTGATTCATCCTGGTTTGATTGGAACGACGAAGAAGCTGTGCTATTCCCAAACTGGGAAACTGGAATCACCTGATTTGAAAGTGGGATAACTTCTTCATGCCAACTCCTATGAGATTTATTCAACTTCCTGGTGATTCTCCACCACTTTATGTATCCAAATCAAGCTTCTCACAAAGTGATTCATCCTGGTTTGATTGGAACGACGAAGAAGCTGTGCTATTCCCAAACTGGGAAACTGGAATCACCTGATTTGAAAGTGGGATAACTTCTTCATGCCAACTCCTATGAGATTTATTCAACTTCCTGGTGATTCTCCACCACTTTATGTATCCAAATCAAGCTTCTCACAAAGTGATTCATCCTGGTTTGATTGGAACGACGAAGAAGCTGTGCTATTCCCAAACTGGGAAACTGGAATCACCTGATTTGAAAGTGGGATAACTTCTTCATGCCAACTCCTATGAGATTTATTCAACTTCCTGGTGATTCTCCACCACTTTATGTATCCAAATCAAGCTTCTCACAAAGTGATTCATCCTGGTTTGATTGGAACGACGAAGAAGCTGTGCTATTCCCAAACTGGGAAACTGGAATCACCTGATTTGAAAGTGGGATAACTTCTTCATCCCAACTCCTATGAGATTTATTCAACTTCCTGGTGATTCTCCACCACTTTATGTATCCAAATCAATCTTTTACAAAGTGATTCATCCTGGTTTGATTGGAACGACGAAGAAGCTGTGCTATTCCCAAACTGGGAAACTGGAATCACCTGATTTGAAAGTGGGATAACTTCTTCATGCCAACTCCTATGAGATTTATTCAACTTCCTGGTGATTCTCCACCACTTTATGTATCCAAATCAAGCTTTTCACAAAGAGATTCATCCTGGTTTGATTGGAACGACGAAGAAGCTGTGCTATTCCCAAACTGGGAAACTGGAATCACCTGATTTGAAAGTGGGATAACTTCTTCATGCCAACTCCTATGAGATTTATTCAACTTCCTGGTGATTCTCCACCACTTTATGTATCCAAATCAAGCTTTTCACAAAGTGATTCATCCTGGTTTGATTGGAACGACGAAGAAGCTGTGCTATTCCCAAACTGGGAAACTGGAATCACCTGATTTGAAAGTGGGATAACTTCTTCATGCCAACTCCTATGAGATTTATTCAACTTCCTGGTGATTCTCCACCACTTTATCTATCCAAATCAAGCTTCTTACAAAGTGATTCATCCTGGTTTGTATGGAACGACGAAGAAGCTGTGCTATTCCCAAACTGGGAAACTGGAATCACCTGATTTGAAAGTGGGATAACTTCTTCATTCCAACTCCTATGTGTTGAGATAAGAGAATAAAGTGTTGAGATGAGGAGATGAAGAGTTGATACATGGATAGATGAAGGGATTTGGAGCAGGTAGTAACTTTGGAGATTTACCACAGTAACTTTATTGTTACTGTGGTAACTAAGTTAAAAGACTTGAGAAGTTACCTTGCATCCATTTGGAGAGTGGAACACGACATGGGGAGTCTGGATAAGCAAGGAGGAGTTTGGATAAGGTCTGGTCAAGGGAAGAGAGCTTTAGACAGGCTGGCACCAGCTGGAAAGCTAAAGCAAGATGCCCAAGCATGTGAGGAACCTTATTGGCTGGTTTGAATGAGGCATCTTTGACTACACATGCTTCTTATCCTAACTAGACTGAACCATCACGAAAATATGTATCTCTAATCTATATATGTTGTAAACTCTCTCATTAATCAAAAAAATGGAGTTTTGAGTCTCTCTCTCTCTCTTGTTCTTAATCTCCAATCTCTTTAATTCTCAGATTAAACTTCATCACTCTTTAAATCACTAAATCTAATATGGTATCAGAGCCAGGTTGCTTTAAAAGGAGAGAGTGATTTCGTGGTTCCAAATGTTCTTGAGTGTTCTTGAGTGTTCTTGAGAGTTCTTGAGATTTTTCAAGAGCTAGATCCTTTAAAAGTCAAGTTTGTGTCTGTTGGTGTTTCTTTTGGAGAGTCAGCTTCAAGGGAGTCTCTGTAGGCGTTTGACAAGGTCAGAAGAGGGGTCTAGCTTGTGGTTAAGCTTGGCGTGTGAGATTAGAAGCAGTTGAGTGAAGATCTAGGCTAAAGAAGATGGAGCTGCTTCAATCTGGTACAACAAGGTGTGAAGAGAAGAAAGAGAGAGGGAATGAGTGGGGGTGGTTCTCACAGATGAAAACAACTCTGAAAAGGTGTGGAATTTGGAGAAACCATGAGAAGGAAGAGTCTTTGAAGGGTAAAGCTGCTGAGAAAGATCAGACAGCAAGAGAAACAAATGGAGATTGCTTTAGTCTTGAAGAAAGTACACTGCTTGAGAAGATTGAAGATGTTTATGAGGACAAGATCAGTCTTAGGAGAGTGTATGAAGTCAAGAAGGTGATTAGTGAAGTTAAACCAGGAAGAGAAGGGTTTAATAACCATGTGAGGAAGCTACAACATTTGTGGGTTGAACTACAAGGGTTGAGATCCCATGTGGATGGGGATACTACACAAGAGCAAGCGATGGTGCTGAAGCTCTTGGCGAGTATGGAGTCATCATATGGGTGGCTGGTGGAGATGGTTCTAAGAGGGGAACAGCTTCCGGAAATGGAAGAGGTCTGTGTGCTTATAAGAAGGGCGTATGGGATAATGAGAGATGATGAGAGGCTAACCATGAGTAGGAGTGAGAGCTCATGGAAGCCAACTGGGAGTAGGAGTGAGAGCTTCCAGAAGCTAACCATGAGTAGGAGTGAGAGCTCATGGAGGCTAACCGGGAGTAGGAGTGAGGGCTTCCGGAAGAGGAGGAGGTGCAGAATGCTATCCAAAGCTTCTATCAACATAGGAAAGGGTAGAAAGAGAGTTGTGGGAGAGTGTTCTTACTCAGCCTACATGGGGGAATCAGTAGAAGACAGTGGGGTGTTAAAAGAGCAGGAGAAAGGGAGTGGAGCTGATGATCGCATCACCAGGAAGGAATGGAGAGTGTTCATGGAACAAGTACAAGCCTTAGCAGCAAGCAGGAAGCAGGCTATACAATCCGGAGCTTCTAAACCCATTGTGATTGATTCTGGAGCAAGTCATCATATGATCAGTGATAGGAGGCTTATAAGTGAGATCAAGGCTGCAACAGGGAGTGTTATGATAGCTAATGGTGCCATGATCCCAATAGAAGGAGTGGGAAAGCTAAAACTGTTTGAGAAGGACACGGCTGCCTTCTACATGCCTCAGTTCACTTCAAATCTATTATCTGTGAAGAAAGCTACCATTGATCTTGATTGTCAAGTAGTATTCAGACCTGATGAAGTTGAGTTTCAAGATTTGAAGACTGGGAGAGTCATTGGCAGAGGAGACAGCAAGAATCAGCTATACCACCTCGACTTGGCTAAGACCTCTAATCCCTTTGATTCTATTTGCTTGAGTAGTACTGCTGAGAAGATTGATAGTATTACTTGGCATGCTAGATTAGGACATCCTCATGCTCGTGCCATTGAATTGATAATCCCTAATATGTCATTCAATCACTTGAATTGTGAAGCATGCATATTAGGAAAGCATTGTAGGACTGTTTTCCCAACATCTGAGACTACTTATGAGCATTGCTTTGATCTAGTTCACTCGGATGTGTGGACCGCTCCATGCATGTCTAGAGACAGCCATAAATACTTTGTGACATTCATTGATGAGAAGTCTAAGTATACATGGCTCACATTGCTTCCATCTAAAGATAGGGTGCTAGAAGCTTTTATGAACTTCCAAGCATATGTATCTAATCAATACAATGCCACTGTGAAGGTACTGAGATCAGACAACGGAGGTGAATACATCAGCAATGCCTTTAAGAGTCATCTAGCCAAGCATGGGATTGTGCATCAGACCAGTTGTCCCTACACACCACAGCAGAATGGTGTAGCTGAGAGGAAGAATAGGCACTTGATGGAGGTTGCTAGGTCGATGATGTTTCATGCAAATGTCCCAAAACGTTTTTGGGGAGATGCTGTACAGACTGCTTGCTATCTCATCAACCGAGTCCCAACCAAGATACTGAAGAATCTGTCTCCATTTGAGGTGCTGAATAAGAGCAAGCCTTTTATTGATCACCTACGAGTATTTGGGTGTGTATGCTATGTCATGACTCCAGGAGAACAGAGAAACAAGCTGGAGGCAAAGAGTACTAAGGCTATGTTCATTGGATACTCTATCACTCAGAAGGGATACAAGTGCTATGATCCTGAAGCAAGGAGAGTGATGGTATCTAGAGAAGTGAAGTTTATTGAATCAAAAGGGTATTATGAAGAAAAGGAGTGGGAAAATCTGAAGGATTTGTCTCAAGCTCCATCTGATAGAGCAACAACACTGAGGGTGATGTTGGAGAAGCTAGGGATAGGGTTATCCCAGGATCAGGAATCTGGAAGAAGAGAGTCTTCCAATCCGACTAGTGAAGCTGAAAGAGCAACTCCTCTTGATCATGAGAGGGGGAATGGAACTGAATCTCATGAGCAAGTGCAAAATCAAGAAGATTCAGGCCAGCATAATCAAGAGGTGACACAGGAAGTAGAGACTGGTGCTCAGTCTAGTGGAGATGGGCAAAGAGAGTCTACTGGCTCAGATGAGAGTGGAGAGTGGGAAGGAGATCCTAATGGTTCAAATGAGAGTGGTGCTCAATCAAGTGAAGATGGGCAAGAGCCACAAGAAGAACAAGTTCAGGAGCTAAGGAGGAGCACAAGGGTGAAGAGAGATGCTTCCAACTGGGTAAACACGAGAGTGTACTACAATGCCCAGGCTGTGGAGCATCCTTCTCAAGCTATGTGTTCCTTTGCAGAGTTTCCGGACGAGCATACAGCCTTCACAGTAAGCTTGGATGAGAGCTATATTCCAAGGACATATGAAGAAGCTATGGCTTTAAAGGAGTGGAGAGATTCAGTTGCTGATGAGTCCGGAGCCATGATTAAGAATGAAACGTGGTATGAGAGTGAGCTGCCTAAAGGGAAGAAGGCAGTGACTAGTAAATGGGTGTTCACAATCAAGTTTCATCCTGATGGGAGAATAGAGAGGCGCAAGTCTAGGTTGGTGGCAAGAGGATTTACTCAGACATATGGTGAGGACTATGTTGAGACCTTTGCTCCTGTGGCTAAACTTCATACTATCAGGATTGTATTATCTTTAGCTGTGAATCTTGAGTGGGATTTGTGGCAAATGGATGTGAAGAATGCATTCCTTCAAGGAGAGTTGGAAGATGAAGTATACATGCATCCACCACCAGGTCTTGAACATCTAGTAAAGAAGGGTAATGTGTTGAGGTTGAGGAAAGCTATCTATGGTCTCAAGCAGTCTCCAAGGGCGTGGTACAACAAGTTGAGTACTACACTGAATGGGAGAGGGTTCAGAAAGTCAGAATTGGATCACACTCTCTTTACCCTAACCACCTCATCTGGTATTGTGGTGTTGCTTGTGTATGTGGATGATATCATCATCACAGGCAGTGATAAGGAAGGCATCAAGGCTACAAAGGAGTATCTCAAGGCAAGCTTTGAGATTAAAGACTTGGGGGAAATGAAGTATTTTCTTGGGATTGAGATATGCAGATCAAAGGAAGGATTGTTTATGTCCCAAAGGAAGTATGTGATTGATCTCTTGAAGGGAGCAGATGCCTATGGAGGAAAGACAGCCAAGATGCCAATGGAGGATGGTTACAAGGTTCCACGTGAGGGGGAGATTGAGGATAGCAAGCCGTTCCATGATCCTAAGCTATATAGGAAGCTGGTGGGGAAGTTGATTTATCTTACCATTACTAGACCTGATGTGTGTTTTGCGGTGAATCAAGTCAGTCAACACATGCAAGTTCCTAAGGAGCACCATTGGCGGATGGTGGAAAGGATCTTGATGTATCTGAATGGAACTACTGGTCTTGGAGTATGGATGGGATGTAACAAGAGTACTGAGGTTGTAGGCTATTGTGATGCAGATTGGGCTGGAGACCGAGCAGACAGAAGATCAACCACAGGCTATTGTACATTCATTGGTGGTAACTTGGTCACTTGGAAGAGTAAGAAGCAGAAGGTAGTGTCTTGCTCCAGTGCTGAGGCCGAGTATAGAGCAATGCTGAAGCTTACAAATGAGCTAGTGTGGATAAAAGGGATTTTGAAGCATCTGGAGATTATTCAAGCAACGCCAATGACAATGCATTGTGATAATCAAGCAGCTATCCACATTGCATCTAATTCTGTGTTCCATGAGAGAACAAAGCACATTGAGGTTGATTGTCACAAGGTGAGGCAGATGATGATTCTTGGGGTGATTCTACCTTGTTATACTCGGAGTGAGGATCAGTTAGCAGATGTGTTCACAAAGGCAGCAAGGCAAAAGACAATGGAGTCCATACACATCAGGTTAGGACTCATTGATCTCTCGCCTAAGGACTAGTCTATACACTCTCCTGATCATGTGATCTCTACTCTTTCCTCATTAAGGTTTTGTCCCAATGGGTTTTCCTTAATGAGGTTTTAATGAGGGAGATCTCATGGTTCTTCCAAGCTTGACTTGTTTCACATGGTCAAGCTTGAGGGGGAGTGTTGAGATAAGAGAATAAAGTGTTGAGATGAGGAGATGAAGAGTTGATACATGGATAGATGAAGGGATTTGGAGCAGGTAGTAACTTTGGAGATTTACCACAGTAACTTTATTGTTACTGTGGTAACTAAGTTAAAAGACTTGAGAAGTTACCTTGCATCCATTTGGAGAGTGGAACACGACATGGGGAGTCTGGATAAGCAAGGAGGAGTTTGGATAAGGTCTGGTCAAGGGAAGAGAGCTTTAGACAGGCTGGCACCAGCTGGAAAGCTAAAGCAAGATGCCCAAGCATGTGAGGAACCTTATTGGCTGGTTTGAATGAGGCATCTTTGACTACACATGCTTCTTATCCTAACTAGACTGAACCATCACGAAAATATGTATCTCTAATCTATATATGTTGTAAACTCTCTCATTAATCAAAAAAATGGAGTTTTGAGTCTCTCTCTCTCTTGTTCTTAATCTCCAATCTCTTTAATTCTCAGATTAAACTTCATCACTCTTTAAATCACTAAATCTAATACTATGAGATTTATTAAACTTCCTGGTGATTCTCCACCACTTTATGTATCCAAATCAAGCTTCTCACAAAGTGATTCATCCTGGTTTGATTGGAACGACGAAGAAGCTGTGCTATTCCCAAACGGGGAAACTGGAATCACCTGATTTGAAAGTGGGATAACTTCTTCATGCCAACTCCTATGAGATTTATTCAACTTCCTGGTGATTCTCCACCACTTTATGTATCCAAATCAAGCTTCTTACAAAGTGATTCATCCTGGTTTTTGGAACGACGAAGAAGCTGTGCTATTCCCAAACTGGGAAACTGGAATCACCTGATTTGAAAGTGGGATAACTTCTTCATGCCAACTCCTATGAGATTTATTCAACTTCCTGGTGATTCTCCACCACTTTATGTATCAAAATCAAGCTTCTCACAAAGTGATTCATCCTGGTTTGATTGGAACGACGAAGAAGCTGTGCTATTCCCAAACGGGGAAACTGGAATCACCTGATTTGAAAGTGGGATAACTTCTTCATCCCAACTCCTATGAGATTTATTCAACTTCCTGGTGATTCTCCACAACATTATGTATCCAAATCAAGCTTTTCACAAAGTGATTCATCCTGGTTTGATTGGAACGACGAAGAAGCTGTGCTATTCCCAAACTAGGAAACTGGAATCACCTGATTTGAAAGTGGGATAACTTCTTCATGCCAACTCCTATGAGATTTATTCAACTTCCTGGTGATTCTCCACACTTTATGTATCCAAATCAAGCTTTTCACAAAGAGATTCATCCTGGTTTGATTGGAACGACGAAGAAGCTGTGCTATTCCCAAACTGGGAAACTGGAATCACGTTATTTGAAAGTTGGATAACTTCTTCATGTATCCAAATCAAGCTTCTTACAAAATTATTCATCCTGCTTTGGTTGGAACGACGAAGATGCTGTGGTATTCCCAAACTGGGAAACTGGAATCACCTGATTTGAAAGTGGGATAACTTCTTCATGCCAACTCCTATGAGATTTATTCAACTTCCTGGTGATTCTCCACCACTTTATGTATCCAAATCAAGCTTCTCACAAAGTGATTCATCCTGGTTTGATTGGAACGACGAAGAAGCTGTGCTATTCCCAAACTGGGAAACTGGAATCACCTGATTTGAAAGTGGGATAACTTCTTCTGCCAACTCCTATGAGATTTATTCAACTTCCTGGTGATTCTCCACCACTTTATGTATCCAAATCAAGCTTCTCACAAAGTGATTCATCCTGGTTTGTTTGGAACGACGAAGAAGCTGTGCTATTCCCAAACGGGGAAACTGGAATCACCTGATTTGAAAGTGGGATAATTTTCTCATGCCAACTCCTATGAGATTTATTCAACTTCCTGGTGATTCTCCACCACTTTATGTATCAAAATCAAGCTTCTCACAAAGTGATTCATCCTGGTTTGATTGGAACGACGAAGAAGCTGTGCTATTCCCAAACTGGGAAACTGGAATCACCTGATTTGAAAGTGGGATAACTTCTTCATCCCAACTCCTATGAGATTTATTCAACTTCCTGGTGATTCTCCACACTTTATGTATCCAAATCAAGCTTTTCACAAAGTGATTCATCCTGGTTTGATTGGAACGACGAAGAAGCTGTGCTATTCCCAAACTGGGAAACTGGAATCACCTGATTTGAAAGTGGGATAACTTCTTCATGCCAACTCCTATGAGATTTATTCAACTTCCTGGTGATTCTCCACAACTTTATGTATCCAAATCAAGCTTTTCACAAAGAGATTCATCCTGGTTTGATTGGAACGACGAAGAAGCTGTGCTATTCCCAAACTGGGAAACTGGAATCACCTGATTTGAAAGTGGGATAACTTCTTCATGCCAACTCCTATGAGATTTATTCAACTTCCTGGTGATTCTCCACCACTTTATGTATCAAAATCAAGCTTCTCACAAAGTGATTCATCCTGGTTTGATTGGAACGACGAAGAAGCTGTGTTATTCCCAAACTGGGAAACTGGAATCACCTGATTTGAAAGTGGGATAACTTCTTCATCCCAACTCCTATGAGATTTATTCAACTTCCTGGTGATTCTCCACCACTTTATGTATCCAAATCAAGCTTTTCACAAAGTGATTCATCCTGGTTTGATTGGAACGACGAAGAAGCTGTGCTATTCCCAAACTGGGAAACTGGAATCACCTGATTTGAAAGTGGGATAACTTCTTCATGCCAACTCCTATGAGATTTATTCAACTTCCTGGTGATTCTCCACCACTTTATGTATCCAAATCAAGCTTCTTACAAAGTGATTCATCCTGGTTTGATTGGAACGACGAAGAAGCTGTGCTATTCCCAAACTGGGAAACTGGAATCACCTGATTTGAAAGTGGGATAACTTCTTCATGCCAACTCCTATGAGATTTATTCAACTTCCTGGTGATTCTCCACCACTTTATGTATCCAAATCAAGCTTCTCACAAAGTGATTCATCCTGGTTTGATTGGAACGACGAAGAAGCTGTGCTATTCCCAAACTGGGAAACTGGAATCACCTGATTTGAAAGTGGGATAACTTCTTCATCCCAACTCCTATGAGATTTATTCAACTTCCTGGTGATTCTCCACAACATTATGTATCCAAATCAAGCTTTCCACAAAGTGATTCATCCTGGTTTGATTGGAACGACGAAGAAGCTGTGCTATTCCCAAACTGGGAAACTGGAATCACCTGATTTGAAAGTGGGATAACTTCTTCATGCCAACTCCTATGAGATTTATTCAACTTCCTGGTGATTCTCCACAACTTTATGTATCCAAATCAAGCTTTTCACAAAGTGATTCATCCTGGTTTGATTGGAACGACGAAGAAGCTGTGCTATTCCCAAACTGGGAAACTGGAATCACCTGATTTGAAAGTGGGATAACTTCTTCATGCCAACTCCTATGAGATTTATTCAACTTCCTGGTGATTCTCCACCACTTTATGTATCCAAATCAAGCTTCTCACAAAGTGATTCATCCTGGTTTGATTGGAACGACGAAGAAGCTGTGCTATTCCCAAACTGGGAAACTGGAATCACCTGATTTGAAAGTGGGATAACTTCTTCATCCCAACTCCTATGAGATTTATTCAACTTCCTGGTGATTCTCCACAACTTTATGTATCCAAATCAAGCTTTTCACAAAGTGATTCATCCTGGTTTGATTGGAACGACGAAGAAGCTGTGCTATTCCCAAACTGGAAACTGGAATCACCTGATTTGAAAGTGGGATAACTTCTTCATGCCAACTCCTATGAGATTTATTCAACTTCCTGGTGATTCTCCACCACTTTATGTATCCAAATCAAGCTTCTTACAAAGTGATTCATCCTGGTTTGATTGGAACGACGAAGAAGCTGTGCTATTCCCAAACTGGGAAACTGGAATCACCTGATTTGAAAGTGGGATAACTTCTTCATGCCAACTCCTATGAGATTTATTCAACTTCCTGGTGATTCTCCACAACTTTATGTATCCAAATCAAGCTTTTCACAAAGTGATTCATCCTGGTTTGATTGGAACGACGAAGAAGCTGTGCTATTCCCAAACTGGGAAACTGGAATCACCTGATTTGAAAGTGGGATAACTTCTTCATGTATCCAAATCAAGCTTCTTACAAAGTTATTCATCCTGCTTTGATTGGAACGACGAAGAAGCTGTGCTATTCCCAAACTGGGAAACTGGAATCACCTGATTTGAAAGTGGGATAACTTCTTCATGCCAACTCCTATGAGATTTATTCAACTTCCTGGTGATTCTCCACCACTTTATGTATCCAAATCAAGCTTCTCACAAAGTGATTCATCCTGGTTTGATTGGAACGACGAAGAAGCTGTGCTATTCCCAAACTGGGAAACTGGAATCACCTGATTTGAAAGTGGGATAACTTCTTCTTGCCAACTCCTATGAGATTTATTCAACTTCCTGGTGATTCTCCACCACTTTATGTATCCAAATCAAGCTTCTCACAAAGTGATTCATCCTGGTTTGATTGGAACGACGAAGAAGCTGTGCTATTCCCAAACGGGGAAACTGGAATCACCTGATTTGAAAGTGTGATAATTTTCTCATGCCAACTCCTATGAGATTTATTCAACTTCCTGGTGATTCTCCACCACTTTATGTATCCAAATCAAGCTTCTCACAAAGTGATTCATCCTGGTTTGATTGGAACGACGAAGAAGCTGTGCTATTCCCAAACGGGGAAACTGGAATCACCTGATTTGAAAGTGGGATAACTTCTTCATCCCAACTCCTATGAGATTTATTCAACTTCCTGGTGATTCTCCACACATTATGTATCCAAATCAAGCTACAAAGTGATTCATCCTGGTTTGATTGGAACGACGAAGAAGCTGTGCTATTCCCAAACTGGGAAACTGGAATCACCTGATTTGAAAGTGGGATAACTTCTTCATGCCAACTCCTATGAGATTTATTCAACTTCCTGGTGATTCTCCACCACTTTATGTATCCAAATCAAGCTTTTCACAAAGTGATTCATCCTGGTTTGATTGGAACGACGAAGAAGCTGTGCTATTCCCAAACTGGGAAACTGGAATCACCTGATTTGAAAGTGGGATAACTTCTTCATGCCAACTCCTATGAGATTTATTCAACTTCCTGGTGATTCTCCACCACTTTATGTATCCAAATCAAGCTTCTCACAAAGTGATTCATCCTGGTTTGATTGGAACGACGAAGAAGCTGTGCTATTCCCAAACTGGGAAACTGGAATCACCTGATTTGAAAGTGGGATAACTTCTTCATCCCAACTCCTATGAGATTTATTCAACTTCCTGGTGATTCTCCACCACTTTATGTATCCAAATCAAGCTTTTCACAAAGTGATTCATCCTGGTTTGATTGGAACGACGAAGAAGCTGTGCTATTCCCAAACTGGGAAACTGGAATCACCTGATTTGAAAGTGGGATAACTTCTTCATGCCAACTCCTATGAGATTTATTCAACTTCCTGGTGATTCTCCACCACTTTATGTATCCAAATCAAGCTTCTTACAAAGTGATTCATCCTGGTTTGATTGGAACGACGAAGAAGCTGTGCTATTCCCAAACTGGGAAACTGGAATCACCTGATTTGAAAGTGGGATAACTTCTTCATGCCAACTCCTATGAGATTTATTCAACTTCCTGGTGATTCTCCACCACTTTATGTATCCAAATCAAGCTTCTCACAAAGTGATTCATCCTGGTTTGATTGGAACGACGAAGAAGCTGTGCTATTCCCAAACTGGGAAACTGGAATCACCTGATTTGAAAGTGGGATAACTTCTTCATCCCAACTCCTATGAGATTTATTCAACTTCCTGGTGATTCTCCACCACTTTATGTATCCAAATCAAGCTTTCCACAAAGTGATTCATCCTGGTTTGATTGGAACGACGAAGAAGCTGTGCTATTCCCAAACTGGGAAACTGGAATCACCTGATTTGAAAGTGGGATAACTTCTTCATGCCAACTCCTATGAGATTTATTCAACTTCCTGGTGATTCTCCACCACTTTATGTATCCAAATCAAGCTTTTCACAAAGTGATTCATCCTGGTTTGATTGGAACGACGAAGAAGCTGTGCTATTCCCAAACTGGGAAACTGGAATCACCTGATTTGAAAGTGGGATAACTTCTTCATGCCAACTCCTATGAGATTTATTCAACTTCCTGGTGATTCTCCACCACTTTATGTATCCAAATCAAGCTTCTCACAAAGTGATTCATCCTGGTTTGATTGGAACGACGAAGAAGCTGTGCTATTCCCAAACTGGGAAACTGGAATCACCTGATTTGAAAGTGGGATAACTTCTTCATCCCAACTCCTATGAGATTTATTCAACTTCCTGGTGATTCTCCACCACTTTATGTATCCAAATCAAGCTTTTCACAAAGTGATTCATCCTGGTTTGATTGGAACGACGAAGAAGCTGTGCTATTCCCAAACTGGAAAACTGGAATCACCTGATTTGAAAGTGGGATAACTTCTTCATGCCAACTCCTATGAGATTTATTCAACTTCCTGGTGATTCTCCACCACTTTATGTATCCAAATCAAGCTTCTTACAAAGTGATTCATCCTGGTTTGATGGAACGACGAAGAAGCTGTGCTATTCCCAAACTGGGAAACTGGAATCACCTGATTTGAAAGTGGGATAACTTCTTCATGCCAACTCCTATGAGATTTATTCAACTTCCTGGTGATTCTCCACCACTTTATGTATCCAAATCAAGCTTTTCACAAAGTGATTCATCCTGGTTTGATTGGAACGACGAAGAAGCTGTGCTATTCCCAAACTGGGAAACTGGAATCACCTGATTTGAAAGTGGGATAACTTCTTCATGCCAACTCCTATGAGATTTATTCAACTTCCTGGTGATTCTCCACCACTTTATGTATCCAAATCAAGCTTCTTACAAAGTGATTCATCCTGGTTTGATTGGAACGACGAAGAAGCTGTGCTATTCCCAAACTGGGAAACTGGAATCACCTGATTTGAAAGTGGGATAACTTCTTCATGCCAACTCCTATGAGATTTATTCAACTTCCTGGTGATTCTCCACCACTTTATGTATCCAAATCAAGCTTTTCACAAAGTGATTCATCCTGGTTTGATTGGAACGACGAAGAAGCTGTGCTATTCCCAAACTGGAAAACTGGAATCACCTGATTTGAAAGTGGGATAACTTCTTCATGCCAACTCCTATGAGATTTATTCAACTTCCTGGTGATTCTCCACCACTTTATGTATCCAAATCAAGCTTCTTACAAAGTGATTCATCCTGGTTTGATTGGAACGACGAAGAAGCTGTGCTATTCCCAAACTGGGAAACTGGAATCACCTGATTTGAAAGTGGGATAACTTCTTCATGCCAACTCCTATGAGATTTATTCAACTTCCTGGTGATTCTCCACCACTTTATGTATCCAAATCAAGCTTCTCACAAAGTGATTCATCCTGGTTTGATTGGAACGACGAAGAAGCTGTGCTATTCCCAAACTGGGAAACTGGAATCACCTGATTTGAAAGTGGGATAACTTCTTCTTGCCAACTCCTATGAGATTTATTCAACTTCCTGGTGATTCTCCACCACTTTATGTATCCAAATCAAGCTTCTTACAAAGTGATTCATCCTGGTTTGATTGGAACGACGAAGAAGCTGTGCTATTCCCAAACTGGGAAACTGGAATCACCTGATTTGAAAGTGGGATAACTTCTTCATGCCAACTCCTATGAGATTTATTCAACTTCCTGGTGATTCTCCACCACTTTATGTATCCAAATCAAGCTTTTCACAAAGTGATTCATCCTGGTTTGATTGGAACGACGAAGAAGCTGTGCTATTCCCAAACTGGGAAACTGGAATCACCTGATTTGAAAGTGGGATAACTTCTTCATGCCAACTCCTATGAGATTTATTCAACTTCCTGGTGATTCTCCACCACTTTATGTATCCAAATCAAGCTTCTTACAAAGTGATTCATCCTGGTTTGATTGGAACGACGAAGAAGCTGTGCTATTCCCAAACTGGGAAACTGGAATCACCTGATTTGAAAGTGGGATAACTTCTTCATGCCAACTCCTATGAGATTTATTCAACTTCCTGGTGATTCTCCACCACTTTATGTATCCAAATCAAGCTTCTCACAAAGTGATTCATCCTGGTTTGATTGGAACGACGAAGAAGCTGTGCTATTCCCAAACTGGGAAACTGGAATCACCTGATTTGAAAGTGGGATAACTTCTTCATGCCAACTCCTATGAGATTTATTCAACTTCCTGGTGATTCTCCACCACTTTATGTATCCAAATCAAGCTTCTTACAAAGTGATTCATCCTGGTTTGATTGGAACGACGAAGAAGCTGTGCTATTCCCAAACTGGGAAACTGGAATCACCTGATTTGAAAGTGGGATAACTTCTTCATCCCAACTCCTATGAGATTTATTCAACTTCCTGGTGATTCTCCACCACTTTATGTATCCAAATCAAGCTTCTTACAAAGTGATTCATCCTGGTTTGATTGGAACGACGAAGAAGCTGTGCTATTCCCAAACTGGGAAACTGGAATCACCTGATTTGAAAGTGGGATAACTTCTTCATGCCAACTCCTATGAGATTTATTCAACTTCCTGGTGATTCTCCACCACTTTATGTATCCAAATCAAGCTTCTCACAAAGTGATTCATCCTGGTTTGATTGGAACGACGAAGAAGCTGTGCTATTCCCAAACTGGGAAACTGGAATCACCTGATTTGAAAGTGGGATAACTTCTTCATGCCAACTCCTATGAGATTTATTCAACTTCCTGGTGATTCTCCACCACTTTATGTATCCAAATCAAGCTTCTTACAAAGTGATTCATCCTGGTTTGATTGGAACGACGAAGAAGCTGTGCTATTCCCAAACTGGGAAACTGGAATCACCTGATTTGAAAGTGGGATAACTTCTTCATGCCAACTCCTATGAGATTTATTCAACTTCCTGGTGATTCTCCACCACTTTATGTATCCAAATCAAGCTTTTCACAAAGTGATTCATCCTGGTTTGATTGGAACGACGAAGAAGCTGTGCTATTCCCAAACTGGGAAACTGGAATCACCTGATTTGAAAGTGGGATAACTTCTTCATGCCAACTCCTATGAGATTTATTCAACTTCCTGGTGATTCTCCACCACTTTATGTATCCAAATCAAGCTTTTCACAAAGAGATTCATCCTGGTTTGATTGGAACGACGAAGAAGCTGTGCTATTCCCAAACTGGGAAACTGGAATCACCTGATTTGAAAGTGGGATAACTTCTTCATGCCAACTCCTATGAGATTTATTCAACTTCCTGGTGATTCTCCACCACTTTATGTATCCAAATCAAGCTTCTTACAAAGTGATTCATCCTGGTTTGATTGGAACGACGAAGAAGCTGTGCTATTCCCAAACTGGGAAACTGGAATCACCTGATTTGAAAGTGGGATAACTTCTTCATGCCAACTCCTATGAGATTTATTCAACTTCCTGGTGATTCTCCACCACTTTATGTATCCAAATCAAGCTTCTCACAAAGTGATTCATCCTGGTTTGATTGGAACGACGAAGAAGCTGTGCTATTCCCAAACTGGGAAACTGGAATCACCTGATTTGAAAGTGGGATAACTTCTTCTTGCCAACTCCTATGAGATTTATTCAACTTCCTGGTGATTCTCCACCACTTTATGTATCCAAATCAAGCTTCTTACAAAGTGATTCATCCTGGTTTGATTGGAACGACGAAGAAGCTGTGCTATTCCCAAACTGGGAAACTGGAATCACCTGATTTGAAAGTGGGATAACTTCTTCATGCCAACTCCTATGAGATTTATTCAACTTCCTGGTGATTCTCCACCACTTTATGTATCCAAATCAAGCTTTTCACAAAGTGATTCATCCTGGTTTGATTGGAACGACGAAGAAGCTGTGCTATTCCCAAACTGGGAAACTGGAATCACCTGATTTGAAAGTGGGATAACTTCTTCATGCCAACTCCTATGAGATTTATTCAACTTCCTGGTGATTCTCCACCACTTTATGTATCCAAATCAAGCTTCTTACAAAGTGATTCATCCTGGTTTGATTGGAACGACGAAGAAGCTGTGCTATTCCCAAACTGGGAAACTGGAATCACCTGATTTGAAAGTGGGATAACTTCTTCATGCCAACTCCTATGAGATTTATTCAACTTCCTGGTGATTCTCCACCACTTTATGTATCCAAATCAAGCTTTTCACAAAGAGATTCATCCTGGTTTGATTGGAACGACGAAGAAGCTGTGCTATTCCCAAACTGGGAAACTGGAATCACCTGATTTGAAAGTGGGATAACTTCTTCATGCCAACTCTATGAGATTTATTCAACTTCCTGGTGATTCTCCACCACTTTATGTATCCAAATCAAGCTTCTCACAAAGAGATTCATCCTGGTTTGATTGGAACGACGAAGAAGCTGTGCTATTCCCAAACTGGGAAACTGGAATCACCTGATTTGAAAGTGGGATAACTTCTTCATGCCAACTCCTATGAGATTTATTCAACTTCCTGGTGATTCTCCACAACTTTATGTATCCAAATCAAGCTTTTCACAAAGTGATTCATCCTGGTTTGATTGGAACGACGAAGAAGCTGTGCTATTCCCAAACTGGGAAACTGGAATCACCTGATTTGAAAGTGGGATAACTTCTTCATGCCAACTCCTATGAGATTTATTCAACTTCCTGGTGATTCTCCACCACTTTATGTATCCAAATCAAGCTTCTCACAAAGTGATTCATCCTGGTTTGATTGGAACGACGAAGAAGCTGTGCTATTCCCAAACTGGGAAACTGGAATCACCTGATTTGAAAGTGGGATAACTTCTTCATGCCAACTCCTATGAGATTTATTCAACTTCCTGGTGATTCTCCACCACTTTATGTATCCAAATCAAGCTTCTCACAAAGAGATTCATCCTGGTTTGATTGGAACGACGAAGAAGCTGTGCTATTCCCAAACTGGGAAACTGGAATCACCTGATTTGAAAGTGGGATAACTTCTTCATGCCAACTCCTATGAGATTTATTCAACTTCCTGGTGATTCTCCACAACATTATGTATCCAAATCAAGCTTTTCACAAAGTGATTCATCCTGGTTTGATTGGAACGACGAAGAAGCTGTGCTATTCCCAAACTGGGAAACTGGAATCACCTGATTTGAAAGTGGGATAACTTCTTCATGCCAACTCCTATGAGATTTATTCAACTTCCTGGTGATTCTCCACCACTTTATGTATCCAAATCAAGCTTCTCACAAAGTGATTCATCCTGGTTTGATTGGAACGACGAAGAAGCTGTGCTATTCCCAAACTGGGAAACTGGAATCACCTGATTTGAAAGTGGGATAACTTCTTCATGCCAACTCCTATGAGATTTATTCAACTTCCTGGTGATTCTCCACCACTTTATGTATCCAAATCAAGCTTCTTACAAAGTGATTCATCCTGGTTTGATTGGAACGACGAAGAAGCTGTGGTATTCCCAAACTGGGAAACTGGAATCACCTGATTTGAAAGTGGGATAACTTCTTCATGCCAACTCCTATGAGATTTATTCAACTTCCTGGTGATTCTCCACCACTTTATGTATCCAAATCAAGCTTCTTACAAAGTGATTCATCCTGGTTTGATTGGAACGACGAAGAAGCTGTGCTATTCCCAAACTGGGAAACTGGAATCACCTGATTTGAAAGTGGGATAACTTCTTCATGCCAACTCCTATTGTGAGATTTTCAGAGTACAAGTGCTTGAGTGATGTAAGAACAGATGAGAGATTTGTGTATGATGAAGTATGAAGAATAGAAATGAGTTTAAGAGAATCAGAGAGAGTATGGGAGAGACTAAGAGATTAGGAACGTGTATGGGAGATTAGAGAGACTTAGTAACCAGAGAATAAGATCCAAGAACAAGTTTATGAAGAAGAGAAACTCTCTCAGCTTAAAAGTTACAAAATGATCCTAAGAGGCTTATTTATGCCTTTACACAACTCAGATCATAAACCTAGATCCTAAGGCTGTAAATTAAAGATAAATGGATGGTTAGGATGAGAGGAAGCTGGTCTTTGATGTTCTGGTGCTAGCTGGTCGTGGTTGGACTGAATGGAGGGCTCAGATTGCTTCATTTGAATTGGATGGATCAGATGAGTCAAGGCTGTAAAGGTAAAGCACCTTTACCTTTCCAGCTCATACCAACAGCTCACCTTATCCATTTGAATCTTCCTTTGCCTCCAAGACTCCCCAAAGGTCACATAAGGAAGGATAATCCACGCCCACACATTGCACATCACCAAACAAAGCTGATCCGGGTCTTTGGTCGATCCAGATGGGATGTACGGTCGATGTACGGCCTTGAGGTCCGTACACTCGCCCTATATCTTTACCTTCATCCAAACATCTTCTATGGTCGACCCATACACCTTCTTGGATCATCCTAGGCCGTACAGGGCCGTACCATGGCCGTACCACTCGCCCTAGCTTTGCACCTATGGCCATCTTCTCTCTAACTCCTCCAAACCTTCACATGATCAGTCTAAGTCTTTCCTAGACTTAACTTCTCAAGATAACTACTTCAGAACACTTCTGAAGCTTGATTGAACTCTTCTGGACATCTTCTAGAGCTTGCCCTATTATTGTACAAGCTCTATCTTCTCTTCAGTTCAACACTCCCCCTCAAGCTTGACTTTAGGAGATCCTAAGCCAAGCTTGGAACTCTGAAGAGTCTCCCTCATTAAAAACCTTACAAGGAAAACCCATTGGGACAAAACCTTGCAAGGGAAAAAGAGTAGAGCTCTCCAAAGCCTAGGGATTGGCCAGTGAGCTCTTGTGCCTTAGAACCAGTGTGGTTGGACACAAGAAGCTCTGGATCACGGCCTAATAGGTGCAGCAACTCTTCACAGCTTTGCGCACACTTCACACTTCAGCTTCACCTCTTCATGGAACCGGTTTGAAGTCTCCCCCTCTCAACTGACTTCACAGCCATCTTAGAGAAGCTAGGACACGACCAGATCATCTTCAAAACACCAGTAAGGCTGATCAACACTTCAAACTATGCTTGCCCTCTTCATAGAACTGGTTTGGATCTCCCCCTCTCAACAGACTTCACAGCCACCTTAGAGAAGCTAGGAAATGACCAGGAACATCTTTAGTGAGACTCAAGCAATGGTACCTGATACATTATCCCAAAGGTGCATCAGTACTTATCAAGAAACATCACACAATCCATTCAAACATTTTAAGTATCATTTCTAGACTTTGATTTGAAATGATGAATGTATTGAATTGAATTGAGCTTAGAACACTTCCCTTTTGTTTTGGTGAGTTCCCACTCGGCCATTGCACCATCTCCATGGCATCATCAACTTCTTGGAAAGGCAGAATGGATTCATCAGCTTCTCATCAATCACTTCACCATAGAAGCCGCTTTGATGAGTTCACCTTCACCCTTAGACTGCCTAGAATAGCTCCGGCTGATGATCCTTTGTAGGAGCCTTTGCAAAGACTTGTTACTGACCATGGATCATATGCATTAAGACTCCCCCTCAAGCTTAGAACCGAGACTAGAAGGAGCTAAGCTTGTGATGATCATATGCATCCCCATGGTCTTATAACTATCAGTCTTCCATGATAGCTTTCTTCTTGTGAGTTTACTCTCTTCCTTAACCAGGAACTAGGGTGTTTGAATCACCATAGAGAGCCTCACAAGACACACTTCTCATTGCATAATGACCCATGCTACACTTCCTGTAGACTTTGGACTGGATATTTCCAATGGTATTATGCAATGGCCATCTCTCATTGCATAATCAATCACACTACACTTCCTGTAGATTATGGACTAACATGTCCTAGTGATGATATGCAATGGCACTAGACCTTTGTCTCTACATTCTTGGCTGTTGGCGAGTTACATGTATCACTCCTTGTGTACCTAACACCACCACAACTCAATGCAAGATCAGATCATCCCATTGGGATCAAACTAAGATCTTCCATCCTGTTTGATCACCAATGCCACAGCAGTATATAATACTTGAAACAAGCCAGACAATCAAGGCAAGAACAAGTAAATTTCAATCTCTAAAATGACAATGCAAGCTCTAAACAATACATTGACATTCTAGGTTCATTTTTTCATTTTTCAGTTTTTTTTTTTTTAAGTTCTCTAAATGCAATGCAAGCTTACATCAATACATTTGCAATTTAGGTTCATTTTTAAATGCATCACTACATGAATGCACAATCTTAAAGCATTAGCTATATGAATGCAACAGGTTCAATCCATGAGACATATTAAAGCTATGCTCAACAGTTTCAATCAAAACCAATGATGCAAGCAACTTAGACAATTTCTAATTGATGCTAGACTTTCATTGATGGATTAAACATAGGCATTAGCATCAGTACACACTCGGATTGAACTTAGACAATATGAGACATGCTTATGTATGCAAAACAGCTTTTCAAACATGATGCAAGTAGTAGAGACATTCTACTCAATTCTACAACCCATTCATGATGATTCAAGCTATGGCAACACACAAGACAATGCAATAACCCAAAACATGAGATTCTGGGACTCTAGACACCACTCACAGCACAATAAATAAAGACACAAGCTCTTATTAAGGGTTAGGAGGTTTGCTTACAAACAAGAGATCCGAGCTGATCTCTTGAACCTCCATGGGCACGGTTCACTTGAACTTGGCAGGTTTGAGGCTTGGATTCAGTATCCAACACCTCTCCTTGGTGTGCCCATCCCTCTTGCAATGCTCACACTTCAGGCCTCTCCTATCCCCCTTCTTGTAAGGCGCCTTGTTGGGCTGAGAGCTTCTTTCAGCTTGAGAAGCAAAGGAGAGTGTTTCCTTTGTTCCAAACAACCCGATTGATCCCTCCTCCTTTTGGACTTGGGAACACACTTCTTCAAGTGTTGGGAGCTTCTCAGACCTCAAGATATGTTGAATCAAGGCGCTGTAGGAAGGGCTGAGGGTTAGTAGTAGGCCAAACACCTTGTCTTGCTCCCTTCTTTCAATCAACACCTCCGGATCAACAGATTGGGGTCTAAGCATCTCTAGCTCAGACCAAAGGGCTCTGAACTTGCCTAGATGCGCAGTGAACTCCTCATCTTCTTGGGATAGGATGTTGATGGACTTCTTGATCTCAAATACTCGGCTGATGTTGGAGATGTTCCCATATATCTTGTTAAGTGTACTCCAAAGGTCTTTAGCACTCTCACAGTATGAGTATGCTTCAAGGATGGATGGAGACAGTGAGCTATGGAGAATGGATAAGACCTTGAGGTCTTCTTGTTCCCACTTCTCCTCAGATACAGATTTGGAACCGGATTCACCATCTGCTGAGCTTTCATTTGAACCGGCAGTCTTGGAGAGCTTTGGAGCATCCGTGAGGCAATGGCTCCATAAGCCTCTCCCTCCTAGAGCTGTCTTCACCATGCGTGACCAGAGAAGGTAGTTGGGACCATTGAGAGTAACAGCAATGACAATGGTTCTTTTGGACTCCATGTTGAAGCCGGATGAACAAGACTGTCAAAGAACTCTTCAAGGTAGTATCTTGGGACAAGGTGAGCTGAATCTTCAAGGGCGTGAGCTTGGGAGCTTGTGGATGTTGCGGAAGCTTCTACCAGGAGTCTGAGCAACCTGGCTCTGATACCATGTGAGATTTTCAGAGTACAAGTGCTTGAGTGATGTAAGAACAGATGAGAGATTTGTGTATGATGAAGTATGAAGAATAGAAATGAGTTTAAGAGAATCAGAGAGAGTATGGGAGAGACTAAGAGATTAGGAACGTGTATGGGAGATTAGAGAGACTTAGTAACCAGAGAATAAGATCCAAGAACAAGTTTATGAAGAAGAGAGACTCTCTCAGCTTAAAAGTTACAAAATGATCCTAAGAGGCTTATTTATGCCTTTACACAACTCAGATCATAAACCTAGATCCTAAGGCTGTAAATTAAAGATAAATGGATGGTTAGGATGAGAGGAAGCTGGTCTTTGATGTTCTGGTGCTAGCTGGTCGTGGTTGGACTGAATGGAGGGCTCAGATTGCTTCATTTGAATTGGATGGATCAGATGAGTCAAGGCTGTAAAGGTAAAGCACCTTTACCTTTCCAGCTCATACCAACAGCTCACCTTATCCATTTGAATCTTCCTTTGCCTCCAAGACTCCCCAAAGGTCACATAAGGAAGGATAATCCACGCCCACACATTGCACATCACCAAACAAAGCTGATCCGGGTCTTTGGTCGATCCGGATGGGATGTACGGTCGATGTACGGCCTTGAGGTCCGTACACTCGCCCTATATCTTTACCTTCATCCAAACATATTCTATGGTCGACCCATACACCTTCTTGGATCATCCTAGGCCGTACAGGGCCGTACCATGGCCGTACCACTCGCCCTAGCTTTGCACCTATGGCCATCTTCTCTCTAACTCCTCCAAACCTTTCACATGATCAGTCTAAGTCTTTCCTAGACTTAACTTCTCAAGATAACTACTTCAGAACACTTCTGAAGCTTGATTGAACTCTTCTGGACATCTTCTAGAGCTTGCCCTATTATTGTACAAGCTCTATCTTCTCTTCAGTTCAACACTCCCCCTCAAGCTTGACTTTAGGAGATCCTAAGCCAAGCTTGGAACTCTGAAGAGTCTCCCTCATTAAAAACCTTACAAGGAAAACCCATTGGGACAAAACCTTGCAAGGGAAAAAGAGTAGAGCTCTCCAAAGCCTAGGGATTGGCCAGTGAGCTCTTGTGCCTTAGAACCAGTGTGGTTGGACACAAGAAGCTCTGGATCACGGCCTAATAGGTGCAGCAACTCTTCACAGCTTTGCGCACACTTCACACTTCAGCTTCACCTCTTCATGGAACCGGTTTGAAGTCTCCCCCTCTCAACTGACTTCACAGCCATCTTAGAGAAGCTAGGACACGACCAGATCATCTTCAAAACACCAGTAAGGCTGATCAACACTTCAAACTATGCTTGCCCTCTTCATAGAACTGGTTTGGATCTCCCCCTCTCAACAGACTTCACAGCCACCTTAGAGAAGCTAGGAAATGACCAGGAACATCTTTAGTGAGACTCAAGCAATGGTACCTGATACATTATCCCAAAGGTGCATCAGTACTTATCAGGAAACATCACACAATCCATTCAAACATTTTAAGTATCATTTCTAGACTTTGATTTGAAATGATGAATGTATTGAATTGAATTGAGCTTAGAACACTTCCCTTTTGTTTTGGTGAGTTCCCACTCGGCCATTGCACCATCTCCATGGCATCATCAACTTCTTGGAAAGGCAGAATGGATTCATCAGCTTCTCATCAATCACTTCACCATAGAAGCCGCTTTGATGAGTTCACCTTCACCCTTAGACTGCCTAGAATAGCTCCGGCTGATGATCCTTTGTAGGAGCCTTTGCAAAGACTTGTTACTGGCCATGGATCATATGCATTAAGACTCCCCCTCAAGCTTAGAACCGAGACTAGAAGGAGCTAAGCTTGTGATGATCATATGCATCCCCATGGTCTTATAACTATCAGTCTTCCATGATAGCTTTCTTCTTGTGAGTTTACTCTCTTCCTTAACCAGGAACTAGGGTGTTTGAATCACCATAGAGAGCCTCACAAGACACACTTCTCATTGCATAATGACCCATGCTACACTTCCTGTAGACTTTGGACTGGATATTTCCAATGGTATTATGCAATGGCCATCTCTCATTGCATAATCAATCACACTACACTTCCTGTAGATTATGGACTAACATGTCCTAGTGATGATATGCAATGGCACTAGACCTTTGTCTCTACATTCTTGGCTGTTGGCGAGTTACATGTATCACTCCTTGTGTACCTAACACCACCACAACTCAATGCAAGATCAGATCATCCCATTGGGATCAAACTAAGATCTTCCATCCTGTTTGATCACCAATGCCACAGCAGTATATAATACTTGAAACAAGCCAGACAATCAAGGCAAGAACAAGTAAATTTCAATCTCTAAAATGACAATGCAAGCTCTAAACAATACATTGACATTCTAGGTTCATTTTTTCATTTTTCAGTTTTTTTTTTTTTTAAGTTCTCTAAATGCAATGCAAGCTTACATCAATACATTTGCAATTTAGGTTCATTTTTAAATGCATCACTACATGAATGCACAATCTTAAAGCATTAGCTATATGAATGCAACAGGTTCAATCCATGAGACATATTAAAGCTATGCTCAACAGTTTCAATCAAAACCAATGATGCAAGCAACTTAGACAATTTCTAATTGATGCTAGACTTTCATTGATGGATTAAACATAGGCATTAGCATCAGTACACACTCGGATTGAACTTAGACAATATGAGACATGCTTATGTATGCAAAACAGCTTTTCAAACATGATGCAAGTAGTAGAGACATTCTACTCAATTCTACAACCCATTCATGATGATTCAAGCTATGGCAACACACAAGACAATGCAATAACCCAAAACATGAGATTCTGGGACTCTATACACCACTCACAGCACAATAAATAAAGACATAAGCTCTTATTAAGGGTTAGGAGGTTTGCTTACAAACAAGAGATCCGAGCTGATCTCTTGAACCTCCATGGGCACGGTTCACTTGAACTTGGCAGGTTTGAGGCTTGGATTCAGTATCCAACACCTATCCTTGGTGTGCCCATCCCTCTTGCAATGCTCACACTTCAGGCCTCTCCTATCCCCCTTCTTGTAAGGCGCCTTGTTGGGCTGAGAGCTTCTTTCAGCTTGAGAAGCAAAGGAGAGTGTTTCCTTTGTTCCAAACAACCCGATTGATCCCTCCTCCTTTTGGACTTGGGAACACACTTCTTCAAGTGTTGGGAGCTTCTCAGACCTCAAGATATGTTGAATCAAGGCGCTGTAGGCAGGGCTGAGGGTTAGTAGTAGGCCAAACACCTTGTCTTGCTCCCTTCTTTCAATCAACACCTCCGGATCAACAGATTGGGGTCTAAGCATCTCTAGCTCAGACCAAAGGGCTCTGAACTTGCCTAGATGCGCAGTGAACTCCTCATCTTCTTGGGATAGGATGTTGATGGACTTCTTGATCTCAAATACTCGGCTGATGTTGGAGATGTTCCCATATATCTTGTTAAGTGTACTCCAAAGGTCTTTAGCACTCTCACAGTATGAGTATGCTTCAAGGATGGATGGAGACAGTGAGCTATGGAGAATGGATAAGACCTTGAGGTCTTCTTGTTCCCACTTCTCCTCAGATACAGATTGGAACCGGATTCACCATCTGCTGAGCTTTCATTTGAACCGGCAGTCTTGGAGAGCTTTGGAGCATCCGTGAGGCAATGGCTCCATAAGCCTCTCCCTCCTAGAGCTGTCTTCACCATGCGTGACCAGAGAAGGTAGTTGGGACCATTGAGAGTAACAGCAATGACAATGGTTCTTTTGGACTCCATGTTGAAGCCGGATGAACAAGACTGTCAAAGAACTCTTCAAGGTAGTATCTTGGGACAAGGTGAGCTGAATCTTCAAGGGCGTGAGCTTGGGAGCTTGTGGATGTTGCGGAAGCTTCTACCAGGAGTCTGAGCAACCTGGCTCTGATACCATGTGAGATTTTCAGAGTACAAGTGCTTGAGTGATGTAAGAACAGATGAGAGATTTGTGTATGATGAAGTATGAAGAATAGAAATGAGTTTAAGAGAATCAGAGAGAGTATGGGAGAGACTAAGAGATTAGGAACGTGTATGGGAGATTAGAGAGACTTAGTAACCAGAGAATAAGATCCAAGAACAAGTTTATGAAGAAGAGAGACTCTCTCAGCTTAAAAGTTACAAAATGATCCTAAGAGGCTTATTTATGCCTTTACACAACTCAGATCATAAACCTAGATCCTAAGGCTGTAAATTAAAGATAAATGGATGGTTAGGATGAGAGGAAGCTGGTCTTTGATGTTCTGGTGCTAGCTGGTCGTGGTTGGACTGAATGGAGGGCTCAGATTGCTTCATTTGAATTGGATGGATCAGATGAGTCAAGGCTGTAAAGGTAAAGCACCTTTACCTTTCCAGCTCATACCAACAGCTCACCTTATCCATTTGAATCTTCCTTTGCCTCCAAGACTCCCCAAAGGTCACATAAGGAAGGATAATCCACGCCCACACATTGCACATCACCAAACAAAGCTGATCCGGGTCTTTGGTCGATCCAGATGGGATGTACGGTCGATGTACGGCCTTGAGGTCCGTACACTCGCCCTATATCTTTACCTTCATCCAAACATCTTCTATGGTCGACCCATACACCTTCTTGGATCATCCTAGGCCGTACAGGGCCGTACCATGGCCGTACCACTCGCCCTAGCTTTGCACCTATGGCCATCTTCTCTCTAACTCCTCCAAACCTTTCACATGATCAGTCTAAGTCTTTCCTAGACTTAACTTCTCAAGATAACTACTTCAGAACACTTCTGAAGCTTGATTGAACTCTTCTGGACATCTTCTAGAGCTTGCCCTATTATTGTACAAGCTCTATCTTCTCTTCAGTTCAACACTCCCCCTCAAGCTTGACTTTAGGAGATCCTAAGCCAAGCTTGGAACTCTGAAGAGTCTCCCTCATTAAAAACCTTACAAGGAAAACCCATTGGGACAAAACCTTGCAAGGGAAAAAGAGTAGAGCTCTCCAAAGCCTAGGGATTGGCCAGTGAGCTCTTGTGCCTTAGAACCAGTGTGGTTGGACACAAGAAGCTCTGGATCACGGCCTAATAGGTGCAGCAACTCTTCACAGCTTTGCGCACACTTCACACTTCAGCTTCACCTCTTCATGGAACCGGTTTGAAGTCTCCCCCTCTCAACTGACTTCACAGCCATCTTAGAGAAGCTAGGACACGACCAGATCATCTTCAAAACACCAGTAAGGCTGATCAACACTTCAAACTATGCTTGCCCTCTTCATAGAACTGGTTTGGATCTCCCCCTCTCAACAGACTTCACAGCCACCTTAGAGAAGCTAGGAAATGACCAGGAACATCTTTAGTGAGACTCAAGCAATGGTACCTGATACATTATCCCAAAGGTGCATCAGTACTTATCAGGAAACATCACACAATCCATTCAAACATTTTAAGTATCATTTCTAGACTTTGATTTGAAATGATGAATGTATTGAATTGAATTGAGCTTAGAACACTTCCCTTTTGTTTTGGTGGGTTCCCACTCGGCCATTGCACCATCTCCATGGCATCATCAACTTCTTGGAAAGGCAGAATGGATTCATCAGCTTCTCATCAATCACTTCACCATAGAAGCCGCTTTGATGAGTTCACCTTCACCCTTAGACTGCCTAGAATTGTTGAGATGAAGAGTGTCAAGTGAAGAATGGAGATGAGGGTTGAGTAGAATGAAGAAGAGGAAGGATAGGAAGGTTTGGGAGCTTTGGGATCAGCCTGTCCGTACAAGGCCGTACATGGCCGTACATGACAGGACAGGCCGTACAAGATAGGATCGACCAAAGCTCAACCAAACCTCACCATAAGTTATCCGAGTTACTTAAGTAAAGAGGATAAGTTACCTTGGCATTTGTGGATGGATCAGACCGTTGGAAAGGATAAGGGAGAGTCTTGGACAGGCTGGCACAGCTGGACACGGAAAAGCAAAAGGTATGAGCCAGCTAATGAAGGCTCACACGCGCGGCTCACCTCATTGGACGAGTTTGAAATGGCCATTGACTCCACATGCTTACCTTATCCTCTTAGCTACGAAAACCCTAGTCTCTTCTCTTATAAAGTTGTAAACACTCTCATTAATACAATCAAGCAAGTTATGAGTCTCTCTTAGTCTTTCTAAAACTCTCTCTAGACTCCAAATCTTATTTCAGACTTTAATCTTTTCTAAACTCATTCTAATCTTCTCTAAACACTCAGATTACTCTTAACATCATTAAAACTATCATGGTATCAGAGCCAGGTTAGTGAGAGCCTGAGGTCGTGTGAGATTCTTTGAAGTTACAAGTTTGAAGCTTTGAAGAAACTCTTGTGTGTTCTTGGGTGTTTGAGAGGTTCCGGGTACTTTTCAAGTTCAAGACTAGTTGTGGTGTGTTGTCTGAAGCTGCGTGGGTTGAAGATCGAGGCTGTGAGGGTTTCTACAAGTCATTCAACTCAAGATAGAGTTCCTGAAGCTTAGAGAGTTCATCATTCAACATGGAGAGTGGGATGAACATGAACATGAAGGTAGCCGTGTGTTTCAAGGGAAACAACTACTTGGTATGGTCAAGGATGGTGAGAACCACGGTGGGAAGCAAGGGGTTGTGGAAGCATATCAACCCCGGAGAAGCTCCAAAACTCATCACTCAAGGAGAGGATGATGGTGAGGCTGCAAGCAACGCGGCTGAGAAGTGGTATCAAGAGGACATGCTGGTGATGTCAGTGCTTCACGCATCCCTTGAGCCAGCAATCTTAGATGCCTACAGCTACTGTGAGTCTGCTAAGGAACTGTGGGACACACTGAAGAAGGTGTATGGGAATACATCAAACTTGAGCAGGGTGTTTGAGGTGAAGCAAGCGATTAACAACCTGGTACAAGAGGATATGGAGTTCACTAAACACCTTGGGAGATTCAGATCACTATGGTCCGAGATGGAGATGTTAAGGCCAAGCACTACAGATGCAGATGAGCTCAACAAGAGAAGAGAGCAAGACAAGGTCTTTGGCCTACTTCTCACCCTCAACCCGGCGTATAATGGTCTCATCCAGCACCTGCTTAGAGAAGACACTCTACCTGACCTTGAGGATGTGTGTGCGCGGATTCAGAAGGAGCAAGGCTCCATTGGGTTGTTTGCCAAGAAAGGAGACCTTTCCCTTGCAAGCCAAGCGACTCAAGAGGAAGGGAATGAAGCTACACAAGCAAATAAGGCTGCTGCGCATGGGAAGTATGAGGAGAGGAGGTTCAATGGGAACTGTGATCACTGCAAGAAGCATGGCCACAAGAAGAGTCAATGCTGGATCCTTCACCCACATCTCAAACCGGCAAAGTTCATGAAGGACCGTGAGGCAAGGGCTAATGTATCAGATGGAACGAGTGGAGCTGGTCCAAGCAAAGGAAAGGAGATAGATGGGCGTGAAGGAGGTGATGGGAAGTCTCTTGTAGCCTACACTGGAGCCCCAAGCAACCGTGGGAACTATGATCAAGAGTATCTAAGGAGATCCGACCTGGATGCTCTCATCAAGCTCTTTAAAGAGCATGGTAACACATTTGCTTATTCCTTTGGTGCTAGGGCTATAGAGAATGATGAGAATCTAACTAGAACTGATAGGATGCATGAAAGTGTGATTGAGATGTTAAACCAATCTAGAACGGCTAGTTTTGCTAGGAATGATCATGTATTCAAACCATCTAGTATCCTTGCTCATATTGCTAGTTCACATACCATTAAGCCTTTAGTAGTTGATTCTGGTGCATCTCATCATATGATAAGTGACACTAGTTTAATTAAAGACATTGTACCAATGAATGGTAATGTGATGATAGCTAATGGAGATAAGATACCTATTAGAGGAATAGGAAGTCTTAAACTGTTTGGTAAGGAGACTAAAGCCTTTTATATGCCTGAATTTACTTCAAACTTGTTATCTGTTAAGAAATGTGCTACTGATTTGCAATGCAATGTCATATTCAGTCCTAATGATGTGAAGTTTCAGGATATTAAAAGCAGCAAGATGATTGGAAAGGGAGTGACTAAAGGAGAATTGTATTTACTCAAAGATCTTGCTCCTGTTTCTAGTTATAGCTGCTCGTTTACTTCTGTTTCTGGTTCTAGTTTAAGTAAAAATGCATTGTGGCATGCTAGATTAGGACACCCTCATAATAAGGCTTTAAAACTGATGTTGCCAGGTGTTTCCTTTGAGAATAATGAGTGTGAAGCTTGCATCTTAGGCAAGCATTGTAGAACTGTCTTTACCAAGTCTACTACTGTTTATGAAAAATGTTTTGATCTTATTCATTCTGATGTTTGGACTGCACCTTGCCTTTCTAGAGACAATCATAAGTACTATGTAACTTTCATTGATGAAAAATCCAAATACACCTGGTTAACTTTAATTCCAACCAAAGATAGGGTACTTGATGCATTTAAAAACTTTCAAGCCTATGTGACTAACCATTACAATGCCAAGATAAAAATTTTTAGGTCAGATAATGGAGGAGAGTACACGGGACAAGCATTCAAGCTACATCTATCTCAACATGGAATACTTCATCAGACAAGCTGTCCCTATACACCACAACAGAATGGTGTGGCTGAAAGGAAGAACAGGCACTTGATGGAAGTAGCCAGGTCCATGATGTTTCAATCCAATGTGCCTAAGAAGTTTTGGAGTGATGCAGTTGCTACGGCTTGTTATCTCATCAACAGGACACCAACTCTGATCCTTCAAGGACAATCACCATTTGAGGTATTGAATCAGTACAAACCTTCACTCGAGCATATGAAGATCTTTGGATGTTTGTGTTTTGTGATGGTGCCTGGAGAGATAAGAAACAAGCTAGAAGCTAAGAGTTCAAAGGCAATGTTCATTGGATACTCATCAAGTCAGAAAGGATACAAGTGCTATGATCCTAACACAAGGAGAGTGTTAGTATCTAGAGAAGTAAAGTTTGTTGAAGAAAAAAAGATATTATGAAGAGCAGATTCAAGAAGATTTGAAGGATCTTACATCTGATAGAGCTGAAACCTTGAGGTTGATCCTAGAAGGGCTTGGAATCAACATGAATCAAGGACATCAGGGGGGGAGAAGCACAACTCCAGCACCGGATCATCAGACTTCCAACCTTGAGCATGAAGGGGGGAATGAAACAAGAACTCCAAACCTTGAGCGTGAAGAAACAAGTAGAGAAGAGAGTTCTGGCTCTCATGATCAAGCTGTGGAATCAGATGATCAACAAGAAGAAGCTAATGATCAGCTAAGGGAAGAGGGAGCTGAAGCAAGTCAGCTAGGAGAAGAAAGATCCGAAATGTTGTCACAAGAAGAAGAACAAGAGATGGCACAAGAAGGGCCAATGTTAAGAAGAAGTACAAGGCTGAGAAAGGACCCTTCCAGTTGGGTAAACACGAGAGTGTACTACAATGCCCAAGCTGTGGAGCATCCTACTCAGGCCGTGTGTTCTTTCAGTCAATATCCAGAAGCACATTGTGCATTTATGGTAAACTTGAATGAGAATCACATTCCAAGAAGCTATGAAGAGGCAATGGAGGATAAGGAGTGGAAGGAATCAGTAGGAGCTGAGGCAGGAGCTATGATAAAGAATGATACATGGTATGAGAGTGAACTACCAAAAGGGAAGAAGGCAGTGTCTAGTAGATGGATCTTTACAATCAAGTACAAGGCTGATGGGTCGATTGAGAGGAAGAAAACTAGACTAGTAGCAAGAGGGTTTACTCAGACATATGGAGAGGATTACATTGAGACATTTGCACCAGTAGCCAAGCTACACACAATTAGAATTGTTTTAAGCTTGGCTGTGAACCTTGGATGGGGATTGTGGCAAATGGATGTGAAGAATGCATTTCTACAAGGAGAACTTGAGGATGAAGTCTATATGTATCCTCCACCAGGTCTTGAACATCTAGTGAAGAGAGGGAATGTACTGAGGTTAAAGAAGGCTATCTATGGGCTGAAGCAATCACCAAGAGCATGGTACAACAAGCTGAGCACAACTCTGAATGGCCGAGGCTTTAGGAAGTCAGAATTGGACCATACTCTCTTTACCCTTACTACACCCTCAGGTATGGTTGCTCTCCTTGTGTATGTGGATGATATCATTATCACAGGAAGTGATAAAGAAGGTATCAAAGCAACCAAGGAGTTTCTAAAGTCTATGTTTGAAATAAAAGACTTGGGAGAAATGAAATACTTTCTTGGAATTGAGATTTGTAGATCCAAGGAAGGTTTGTTCATGTCCCAAAGGAAGTATACACTTGATCTTTTGAAAGATGCAGGTGCTTATGGAGGCAAGACAGCAAGGATGCCAATGGAGGATGGCTACAAAGTACCAAGAGAGGGGGAGATTGAAGACAGCAAGCCATTTCATGATCCTAAACTCTATAGAAAACTTGTTGGAAAATTGATTTATCTAACCATCACAAGACCTGATATATGCTTTGCTGTGAATCAGGTGAGTCAACACATGCAGCTTCCCAAGGAACATCATTGGCGTATGGTGGAGAGGCTGCTGATGTATCTAAATGGCTCGCCGGATCAAGGTGTATGGATGGGGTGCAATGGAAGCACAGAAGTGGTGGGCTATTGTGATGCTGATTGGGCAGGTGATAGAGCTGACAGAAGATCAACAACCGGCTATTGCACATTCATTGGAGGCAACTTGGTGACTTGGAAGAGTAAGAAACAGAAGGTGGTGTCATGCTCTAGTGCAGAAGCTGAATATAGAGCCATGCTGAAGCTTACAAACGAGCTAGTTTGGATCAAGGGCATCTTGAAGCATTTGGAGATAGCACAAGACACTCCAATGACAATGCATTGTGACAACCAGGCCGCCATTCACATAGCCTCCAACTCGGTGTTCCATGAGAGAACAAAGCACATTGAGGTTGATTGCCACAAGGTGAGGCAGATGATTGTCCTAGGAGTCATCTTGCCATGTTATACTAGGAGTGAAGATCAGTTGGATGATGTATTCACCAAGGCTGCAAGGCAAAAGACAATGGAGTCCATTCATATCAGATTGGGCCTCATTGATCTTGGGAAGAGAAGCAGCTGATCCCCTTAGTCATGAGATCTTTACTCTTTTTCCCTCATTAAGGTTTGGTCCCAATGGGTTTTCCTTAGTGAGGTTTTTAATGAGGAAGATCTCATGGCTGTCCAAGCTTAGTCTTTCACAAAGCTAAGCTTGAGGGGGAGTGTTGAGATGAAGAGTGTCAAGTGAAGAATGGAGATGAGGGTTGAGTAGAATGAAGAAGAGGAAGGATAGGAAGGTTTGGGAGCTTTGGGATCAGCCTGTCCGTACAAGGCCGTACATGGCCGTACATGACAGGACAGGCCGTACAAGATAGGATCGACCAAAGCTCAACCAAACCTCACCATAAGTTATCCGAGTTACTTAAGTAAAGAGGAGAAGTTACCTTGGCATTTGTGGATGGATCAGACCGTTGGAAAGGATAAGGGAGAGTCTTGGACAGGCTGGCACAGCTGGACACGGAAAAGCAAAAGGTATGAGCCAGCTAATGAAGGCTCACACGCGCGGCTCACCTCATTGGACGAGTTTGAAATGGCCATTGACTGACTCCACATGCTTACCTTATCCTCTTAGCTACGAAAACCCTAGTCTCTTCTCTTATAAAGTTGTAAACACTCTCATTAATACAATCAAGCAAGTTATGAGTCTCTCTTAGTCTTTCTTGTTAAGATGAAGACCAAGAAGTGAAGAGATGAAGCTTCGGGGATGAATGAAGTGAGACAGTAACTTTGGAGTTTTTACCACAGTAACTTTGGAGTTTCACCATTTCTGGATAAAGGTAACTGAGTTAGAGCTTGGGAAGTTACCTTACATCCATTTGGAGAGTAAAAACGTCCAAGGGTATTTGGAGAGGATAAGGAGCACATGGACAGGCTGTCTTGAGCTGGAAAGGGGAAAATGCTTTATTACTATAGCAAGCATGTGAGGAAACACAGCCAAGCATTTCAAAAGGAGTTCCAGCCTGTCCATTGACTCCACATGCTTATGGATTTCGAAATACACTTTATCAGCCTTATCTCTTCATATATATCTTGTATCTGAATCATTAAATCAATTAAATAGAGTTTTGAGTCTCTCTCTCTCTAGAATCTCTCTATTCTCTCTAATCTTTACTCTAATCTTCTCTGATTATTATTAAACACACTCTAAAACACAAAAGTGTTTATGGTATCAGAGCCAGGTTGCTCAAAAGGGGGTGAGTGTGTGATTTATTTTTCGCAAATCTGGGTTCTTTCTTGAGTGTTCTTAGTGTTCTTGGTGTTCTTGAGTGTTCTTGGTGTTCTTGAGTGTTCTTGGTGAGTCTGGGTTATGTTCTTCAGTCACTAGGCTCGTTTGGATCTTTCTGATGGAAACAAACAACCTAGTCATGGAGATGAAGCACAGATCTAGTATTCCATTGAAGCTTGAAGAGGAAACTGGTGGAAGTTGGTCAAGATGGGCAAAGGCAGTGTTCAGGAGCTGTGTGTTGTGGAGTAGTCATAAAAAGGGGAAGCCTTTAAGAAGAATGGCTATAGAAGCAGGTCAGGCGTGGAGTCTGAGGTATGTAGATAGAGTTGTTCAAGAAAACCCTACAAGATGTGGGATTGAAGCAGCTCATAGGAGTAAATCCGATCTGAAGAAGGTTTGTGGAGTCAAGAGAGCTAACACAGACCTGAGAAGAGGAAAGGAAGAACTCCATCAGCTTGTGGGCAAGCTGAAATACTTGTGGAGAGAGTTGGATTTGTTGAGATCAACAACATCAGATCCGGAGGTGATTCAAGAAAGGCTGGAACAAGATGTAGTCTTGAGCCTTCTAGTGAGCTTAAACTCATCATATGGTCAGCTGATTATACAAGTAGCCAAAGATGATGAGCGAGTAGATGTGGATGGGCTGTGTGGGCTTGTTCAGTCTTCATATAAAGTATATGAGAAGAGCAAGAGACTGATCAGGATCAGAGATGGTACAAGCTGTAAGAAGGGAAGGCTTAGAAAGCTTTCTAGAGTGTTGCTTAAGATGGGAAAGGCTTGGAAGAAGGACAGGGAGTCTGGGTATCTAAGTGATAAGATGAGCTTGAAGATGATCAAGGAGGTGGCTCAACAAGTGGTAAGAGGAGAGTGTTCTTACTCTGCCTATATGAGTAACTCAGTGGAGGATAGTATGGTTATGAAGGAGCAGGAGATCAAAGGAGCAGATGACCCTATCACAAAGAAAGAATGGGATGAGTTTGTCAAGTATGTGTATGCTTTGGCTACGACCCGGAGACAAGGTGCTCCTGCCTTAGCATCCACATCCAAACCCATTATCATTGATTCTGGAGCAACACATCATATGATCAGTGATAGAAGTCTGATAAGTGAAGTCAAGGCTGCAACAGGGAGTGTCATGATAGCTAATGGTGCTAGGATCCCAATAGAAGGCGTGGGAAACCTCAAGCTGTTTGAGAAGAGCTCACCTGCGTTCTATTTGCCTCAGTTCACTTCAAATCTGATATCAGTGAAGAAGGCCACAATTGATCTTGATTGTCAAGTAGTATTCAGGCCAAATGAGGTTGAGTTTCAAGACTTGAAGACTGGGAGAGTTATTGGTAGAGGGGACAGCAGGAATCAGTTGTATCATCTCCAAACAGCTAAGACCTCTAATCCTATTGATTCTGTATGCTTGAGTAGTACTGCTGATAGGTGTGACAGTATTACTTGGCATGCTAGATTAGGACATCCTCATGCTCGTGCAATTGAATTGATTAAACCTAATATGTCATTCAATCACTTGGAATGTGAAGCTTGCATCTTAGGGAAGCATTGTAGAACTGTTTTTCCCACATCAGAGACCATATATGCAAATTGCTTTGATCTTGTTCATTCTGATGTGTGGACAGCCCCTTGTATGTCCAGAGAAAACCAGAAGTACTTTGTGACATTCATAGATGAGAAGTCTAAGTATACATGGATCACATTGCTGCCATCTAAGGATAGAGTGTTTGAGGCTTTTGTCAACTTCCAAGCATATGTAACTAACCATTACAATGCTACTGTGAAGGTACTACGGTCTGATAATGGAGGAGAATACACCAGTCATGCCTTCAAGAATCACTTGGCTAAACATGGGATAGTGCATCAGACCAGTTGTCCTTACACACCACAGCAGAATGGGGTAGCTGAGAGGAAGAATAGGCATCTGATGGAGGTGGCTAGATCCATGATGTATCATGCTAATGTTCCAAAGAGGTTTTGGGGTGATGCTGTTCAGACTGCATGCTATCTTATCAATCGGATTCCAACTAAGGTATTGAAGAATCTGTCTCCTTTTGAGGTGCTGAACAAGAGCAAGCCATACATAGATCATCTGCGTGTCTTTGGATGTCTATGTTATGTCTGGGTTCCAGGAGAACAGAGAAACAAGTTGGAGGCAAAGAGCACTAAAGCAATGCTCATTGGATACTCAGTGACTCAGAAGGGGTACAAGTGCTATGATCCAGCAACCAGGAGAGTGTTGGTGTCTAGAGAGGTTAAGTTCATAGAGACCAAGGGGTATTATGAAGAAAAGAATTGGGAAGACTTGGAAGATCTGTCTCAAGAACCAAGAAACATGGCAGAGAATCTGAGGAACATATTGGAAAGGCTTGGGGTAAACATGTCCCAGGATAAGGTTAGAGAACCTGAAAGAACAACTCCCCTTGATCATGAGGGGGGAAATGAGTCTGAATCAAGAGTGCCAGAGCAGCACCAAGGGGATTCAGGTCATCATGATCAAGTGGTGACACAAGAAGTAGAGAATTTTCCTCAGGTCAGTGTGGATGAGCAAGGAGAGGTTCATGATCAAGAGGAGGTGAGTGAGACAGAAACAGAGGTTCAAGCAGAGGTTCATACTGAGGATCAGGTTCAACCATTGAGGAGGAGCACAAGGATAAAGAGGGATGCTTCCAACTGGGTAAACACGAGAGTGTACTACAATGCCCAGGCTGTGGAGCATCCTTCTCAAGCCGTGTGTTCCTTTGCAGAGTTTCCAGAAGAGCATTATGCCTTTATGATTAGTCTGGATGAGAGTTATGTACCAAGGACTTATGAAGAAGCTATGTTAGACAAGGAATGGAAAGAATCAGTGGGAGCTGAAGCAGGTGCTATGATCAAAAATGATACATGGTATGAGAGTGAGCTGCCTAAGGGAAAGAGGGCTGTATCTAGTAGATGGATCTTCACAATCAAGTATCTTGCAAATGGACAGATTGATAGGAAGAAGACCAGATTGGTTGCAAGAGGATTTACACAGACCTATGGAGAGGATTACATTGATACCTTTGCACCAGTAGCTAAGCTACATACAGTTCGGATTGTGTTGTCCATTGCAACAAACTTGGAGTGGGATTTGTGGCAGATGGATGTGAAGAATGCTTTCTTACAAGGTGAGCTAGAAGATGAGGTATACATGCTTCCTCCTCCTGGTCTTGAGCATCTAGTAAAGCCAGGGAATGTTTTGAGATTGAAGAAGGCAATATATGGGCTGAAACAATCACCTAGAGCTTGGTACAGGAAGCTGAGTACAACACTCAATGGGAGAGGCTTTAGGAAGTCTGAATTAGATCACACTCTCTTCACCTTGACAGGACCTTCAGGGATCATTGTGATTCTAGTGTATGTGGATGATTTGATTATCACAGGGAGTGATAAGGCAGGGATTCAAGCTACTAAGGAGTTTCTCAAATCTGTGTTTGACATCAAGGATTTGGGAGAGATGAAGTATTTTCTGGGCATTGAGATATGCAGATCAAAGGAGGGTTTGTTTATGTCTCAAAGGAAGTATACTATGGATATGTTGAAGGAGACTGATGTGCTTGGAGGAAAGATAGCTAAGACACCCCTCGAGGAGGGATATAAGGTTCTGCGTGAGGGGGGGGTTGAAGAGAAGCAGCTGTTTGAGGATCCTAAGCTATACAGGAAGATGGTTGGCAAGCTGATCTACTTGACCATCACTAGGCCAGATATATGCTTTGCGGTGAATCAAGTGAGTCAACATATGCAGGCGCCAAAGGTCCATCATTGGAAGATGGTTGATAGGATACTGAGGTATTTGAGTGGCACGTCTGGTCAAGGAGTTTGGATGGGTTGTAATGGCAGTACAGAAGTGGTTGGATATTGTGATGCTGATTGGGCAGGAGATAGAGTGGACAGGAGATCAACTACTGGGTATTGTACATTCATTGGAGGGAACTTGGTCACTTGGAAGAGTAAGAAGCAGAAGGTTATCTCCTGTTCAAGTGCTGAAGCTGAGTATAGAGCCATGTTGAAGCTGACAAACGAGTTGGTGTGGATCAAGGGGATCTTGAAGCATTTGGAGATTGAGCAGAGTACTCCTATGACAATGCATTGTGACAATCAAGCAGCTATCCACATTGCTTCTAACTCAGTCTTTCATGAGAGGACGAAGCATATAGAAGTTGATTGCCACAAGGTGAGGCAGATGATTATACTTGGAGTGATATTGCCATGTTATACAAGAAGTGAAGATCAGCTTGCAGATGTGTTTACTAAAGCAGCGAGATTAAAGACAATGGAGTCCATACTATCAAGACTTGGACTCATTGATCTTACTCCTAGGAGCTGAGCCCCTTAACCATGGAGTCTCCACTCTTTTTCCCTCATCAAGGTTTTATCCCATTGGGTTTTCTTTGGTGAGGTTTTTAATGAGGGAGGTCTTCATGGTTTCCAAGCTTGACTTGTTCTACATGGTCAAGCTTGAGGGGGAGTGTTGAGATGAAGACCAAGAAGTGAAGAGATGAAGCTTTGGGGATGAATGAAGTGAGACAGTAACTTTGGAGTTTCACCATTTCTGGATAAAGGTAACTAAGTTAGAGCTTGGGAAGTTACCTTACATCCATTTGGAGAGTAAAAACGTCCAAGGGTATTTGGAGAGGATAAGGAGCACATGGACAGGCTGTCTTGAGCTGGAAAGGGGAAAATGCTTTATTACTATAGCAAGCATGTGAGGAAACACAGCCAAGCATTTCAAAAGGAGTTCCAGCCTGTCCATTGACTCCACATGCTTATGGATTTCGAAATACACTTTATCAGCCTTATCTCTTCGTATATATCTTGTATCTGAATCATTAAATCAATTAAATAGAGTTTTGAGTCTCTCTCTCTCTAGAATCTCTCTATTCTCTCTAATCTTTACTCTAATCTTCTCTGATTATTATTAAACACACTCTAAAACACAAAAGTGTTTATTTCTAAAACTCTCTCTAGACTCCAAATCTTATTTCAGACTTTAATCTTTTCTAAACTCATTCTAATCTTCTCTAAACACTCAGATTACTCTTAACATCATTAAAACTATCAAGAATAGCTCTGGCTGATGATCCTTTGTAGGAGCCTTTGCAAAGACTTGTTACTGACCATGGATCATATGCATTAAGACTCCCCCTCAAGCTTAGAACCGAGACTAGAAGGAGCTAAGCTTGTGCTGATCATATGCATCCCCATGGTCTTATAACTATCAGTCTTCCATGATAGCTTTCTTCTTGTGAGTTTACTCTCTTCCTTAACCAGGAACTAGGGTGTTTGAATCACCATAGAGAGCCTCACAAGACACACTTCTCATTGCATAATGACCCATGCTACACTTCCTGTAGACTTTGGACTGGATATTTCCAATGGTATTATGCAATGGCCATCTCTCATTGCATAATCAATCACACTACACTTCCTGTAGATTATGGACTAACATGTCCTAGTGATGATATGCAATGGCACTAGACCTTTGTCTCTACATTCTTGGCTGTTGGCGAGTTACATGTATCACTCCTTGTGTACCTAACACCACCACAACTCAATGCAAGATCAGATCATCCCATTGGGATCAAACTAAGATCTTCCATCCTGTTTGATCACCAATGCCACAGCAGTATATAATACTTGAAACAAGCCAGACAATCAAGGCAAGAACAAGTAAATTTCAATCTCTAAAATGACAATGCAAGCTCTAAACAATACATTGACATTCTAGGTTCATTTTTTTCATTTTTCAGTTTTTTTTTTTTTTTTTTTTAAGTTCTCTAAATGCAATGCAAGCTTACATCAATACATTTGCAATTTAGGTTCATTTTTAAATGCATCACTACATGAATGCACAATCTTAAAGCATTAGCTATATGAATGCAACAGGTTCAATCCATGAGACATATTAAAGCTATGCTCAACAGTTTCAATCAAAACCAATGATGCAAGCAACTTAGACAATTTCTAATTGATGCTAGACTTTCATTGATGGATTAAACATAGGCATTAGCATCAGTACACACTCGGATTGAACTTAGACAATATGAGACATGCTTATGTATGCAAAACAGCTTTTCAAACATGATGCAAGTAGTAGAGACATTCTACTCAATTCTACAACCCATTCATGATGATTCAAGCTATGGCAACACACAAGACAATGCAATAACCCAAAACATGAGATTCTGGGACTCTAGACACCACTCACAGCACAATAAATAAAGACATAAGCTCTTATTAAGGGTTAGGAGGTTTGCTTACAAACAAGAGATCCGAGCTGATCTCTTGAACCTCCATGGGCACGGTTCACTTGAACTTGGCAGGTTTGAGGCTTGGATTCAGTATCCAACACCTCTCCTTGGTGTGCCCATCCCTCTTGCAATGCTCACACTTCAGGCCTCTCCTATCCCCCTTCTTGTAAGGCGCCTTGTTGGGCTGAGAGCTTCTTTCAGCTTGAGAAGCAAAGGAGAGTGTTTCCTTTGTTCCAAACAACCCGATTGATCCCTCCTCCTTTTGGACTTGGGAACACACTTCTTCAAGTGTTGGGAGCTTCTCAGACCTCAAGATATGTTGAATCAAGGCGCTGTAGGCAGGGCTGAGGGTTAGTAGTAGGCCAAACACCTTGTCTTGCTCCCTTCTTTCAATCAACACCTCCGGATCAACAGATTGGGGTCTAAGCATCTCTAGCTCAGACCAAAGGGCTCTGAACTTGCCTAGATGCGCAGTGAACTCCTCATCTTCTTGGGATAGGATGTTGATGGACTTCTTGATCTCAAATACTCGGCTGATGTTGGAGATGTTCCCATATATCTTGTTAAGTGTACTCCAAAGGTCTTTAGCACTCTCACAGTATGAGTATGCTTCAAGGATGGATGGAGACAGTGAGCTATGGAGAATGGATAAGACCTTGAGGTCTTCTTGTTCCCACTTCTCCTCAGATACAGATTTGGAACCGGATTCACCATCTGCTGAGCTTTCATTTGAACCGGCAGTCTTGGAGAGCTTTGGAGCATCCGTGAGGCAATGGCTCCATAAGCCTCTCCCTCCTAGAGCTGTCTTCACCATGCGTGACCAGAGAAGGTAGTTGGGACCATTGAGAGTAACAGCAATGACAATGGTTCTTTTGGACTCCATGTTGAAGCCGGATGAACAAGACTGTCAAAGAACTCTTCAAGGTAGTATCTTGGGACAAGGTGAGCTGAATCTTCAAGGGCGTGAGCTTGGGAGCTTGTGGATGTTGCGGAAGCTTCTACCAGGAGTCTGAGCAACCTGGCTCTGATACCATGTGAGATTTTCAGAGTACAAGTGCTTGAGTGATGTAAGAACAGATGAGAGATTTGTGTATGATGAAGTATGAAGAATAGAAATGAGTTTAAGAGAATCAGAGAGAGTATGGGAGAGACTAAGAGATTAGGAACGTGTATGGGAGATTAGAGAGACTTAGTAACCAGAGAATAAGATCCAAGAACAAGTTTATGAAGAAGAGAGACTCTCTCAGCTTAAAAGTTACAAAATGATCCTAAGAGGCTTATTTATGCCTTTACACAACTCAGATCATAAACCTAGATCCTAAGGCTGTAAATTAAAGATAAATGGATGGTTAGGATGAGAGGAAGCTGGTCTTTGATGTTCTGGTGCTAGCTGGTCGTGGTTGGACTGAATGGAGGGCTCAGATTGCTTCATTTGAATTGGATGGATCAGATGAGTCAAGGCTGTAAAGGTAAAGCACCTTTACCTTTCCAGCTCATACCAACAGCTCACCTTATCCATTTGAATCTTCCTTTGCCTCCAAGACTCCCCAAAGGTCACATAAGGAAGGATAATCCACGCCCACACATTGCACATCACCAAACAAAGCTGATCCGGGTCTTTGGTCGATCCGGATGGGATGTACGGTCGATGTACGGCCTTGAGGTCCGTACACTCGCCCTATATCTTTACCTTCATCCAAACATCTTCTATGGTCGACCCATACACCTTCTTGGATCATCCTAGGCCGTACAGGGCCGTACCATGGCCGTACCACTCGCCCTAGCTTTGCACCTATGGCCATCTTCTCTCTAACTCCTCCAAACCTTCACATGATCAGTCTAAGTCTTTCCTAGACTTAACTTCTCAAGATAACTACTTCAGAACACTTCTGAAGCTTGATTGAACTCTTCTGGACATCTTCTAGAGCTTGCCCTATTATTGTACAAGCTCTATCTTCTCTTCAGTTCAACACTCCCCCTCAAGCTTGACTTTAGGAGATCCTAAGCCAAGCTTGGAACTCTGAAGAGTCTCCCTCATTAAAAACCTTACAAGGAAAACCCATTGGGACAAAACCTTGCAAGGGAAAAAGAGTAGAGCTCTCCAAAGCCTAGGGATTGGCCAGTGAGCTCTTGTGCCTTAGAACCAGTGTGGTTGGACACAAGAAGCTCTGGATCACGGCCTAATAGGTGCAGCAACTCTTCACAGCTTTGCGCACACTTCACACTTCAGCTTCACCTCTTCATGGAACCGGTTTGAAGTCTCCCCCTCTCAACTGACTTCACAGCCATCTTAGAGAAGCTAGGACACGACCAGATCATCTTCAAAACACCAGTACGGCTGATCAACACTTCAAACTATGCTTGCCCTCTTCATAGAACTGGTTTGGATCTCCCCCTCTCAACAGACTTCACAGCCACCTTAGAGAAGCTAGGAAATGACCAGGAACATCTTTAGTGAGACTCAAGCAATGGTACCTGATACATTATCCCAAAGGTGCATCAGTACTTATCAGGAAACATCACACAATCCATTCAAACATTTTAAGTATCATTTCTAGACTTTGATTTGAAATGATGAATGTATTGAATTGAATTGAGCTTAGAACACTTCCCTTTTGTTTTGGTGAGTTCCCACTCGGCCATTGCACCATCTCCATGGCATCATCAACTTCTTGGAAAGGCAGAATGGATTCATCAGCTTCTCATCAATCACTTCACCATAGAAGCCGCTTTGATGAGTTCACCTTCACCCTTAGACTGCCTAGAATAGCTCCGGCTGATGATCCTTTGTAGGAGCCTTTGCAAAGACTTGTTACTGACCATGGATCATATGCATTAAGACTCCCCCTCAAGCTTAGAACCGAGACTAGAAGGAGCTAAGCTTGTGATGATCATATGCATCCCCATGGTCTTATAACTATCAGTCTTCCATGATAGCTTTCTTCTTGTGAGTTTACTCTCTTCCTTAACCAGGAACTAGGGTGTTTGAATCACCATAGAGAGCCTCACAAGACACACTTCTCATTGCATAATGACCCATGCTACACTTCCTGTAGACTTTGGACTGGATATTTCCAATTGTATTATGCAATGGCCATCTCTCATTGCATAATCAATCACACTACACTTCCTGTAGATTATGGACTAACATGTCCTAGTGATGATATGCAATGGCACTAGACCTTTGTCTCTACATTCTTGGCTGTTGGCGAGTTACATGTATCACTCCTTGTGTACCTAACACCACCACAACTCAATGCAAGATCAGATCATCCCATTGGGATCAAACTAAGATCTTCCATCCTGTTTGATCACCAATGCCACAGCAGTATATAATACTTGAAACAAGCCAGACAATCAAGGCAAGAACAAGTAAATTTCAATCTCTAAAATGACAATGCAAGCTCTAAACAATACATTGACATTCAAGGTTCATTTTTTTCATTTTTCAGTTTTTTTTTTTTTTTTTTTTTTAAGTTCTCTAAATGCAATGCAAGCTTACATCAATACATTTGCAATTTAGGTTCATTTTTAAATGCATCACTACATGAATGCACAATCTTAAAGCATTAGCTATATGAATGCAACAGGTTCAATCCATTAGACATATTAAAGCTATGCTCAACAGTTTCAATCAAAACCAATGATGCAAGCAACTTAGACAATTTCTAATTGATGCTAGTGTTAACTTGAAGAAAGGAATGGAGAAGCTAAAGGTGTTAAGTTGAGATGGAGCTTGTGCAAAGATAGGGCAAGAGCTTTAGAGAGTGCCTATCAAGAGTGGTGAAGTGTCTTAAGAGAGCTAGAGGTGATCTGATGGTTGTTCTAAGCAAGGAAAAAGTCTAGGAGAGACTTAGAAGAGTATTGAGGAGCAAATGGACGAGTGTACAAAGATAGGGCGAGGCTGGTACAGCCATGTACGGCCTAGTATGAATCAGTACGGATGGTGGACGTACCAAAGGTGTATACTCGGCCATTTGTGAGTCTTAAGGTTTGGTGCAAACTTAGGGTGCTTGTGTACGGACATTGAGTGATCCGTACATACTCTAAGGATTGTGATCAGCCTAACTTGAGTCCCAAGTAAGAAGAATGGCGTTGGCTGATTGTGTGAAGAAGCCAAGAGGCGCCAAAGTCTGAGTTTGAATGTTGGGACCAGTTATGGATAAGGCACAGCAAGAACCAGCTGGCGTGAGCTGTCCCTTGGCTGTGTATTGACCAAGAACCTGGACACAAGGGAGACTATGTTCATGTGCGCCTAAGATGATCCAATCAGAGGCCAGCCCTCCCTTTGACCAGATTCAAATCAACCAATCAAGCAACATCAGCCCTCAGCCAATCACAAGACATCACACAGATTGCAATACCAAGCTTACATCCTAGCCATCCATTCTCTCAAGTTAATATTATCCATTAGATTTAGGTTTCAGATTGTGTAAACCTATTGAGCTTATAAATAAGCATGTAAGGGGCGATTTTGAGCCTTAAGGGAGTTTGGGGGATTTCCCCTCTCCACTTCATAATAAAAGTGTGTTCTTGATCAGTTTCCCTTAATCTACCCCTTTCTTAGTCTCAAGTCTCTTAATCTCTCAAAGTCTCTTTGTTTCTGATTCAAGTTCATACTAGTTTCATCAGACCTCTTATTCAACTAATTCAAGACCTTATCTTTGCCTTTAATGGCTTTTCATACACATACACAGCCAGAGCTCTCAAATCTCACATGGTATCAGAGCCAGGTTCATCAGAACCTGAGCTGAGCTTCCGCAAATCCACAGCTCTTATCTCAGCTCAAACCAAACCCTTGAATTCATATCCATCCGAGTTCAACTCTTGAAGAAGAAGAGACTTGAAGCCGTGGAGTGTTATCCTGTCCCTTAAGCCGTTTCTGTCTGTACCTGATGGAGAGAGTCTCATTGGAAGCAAAGGAGGATGGAGATGCGTCATGAACCTCAAGCCAAAACTCCTTGTCCAAGAGCTTGTTACATCCGGCTACAAGAAAGATGAAGTGAAGTGAAGAGAAGCCGGCTTGATAGTATGGAGCAAGGAGGGGTCTTTGGGTGTGAGAAACAAGAAGGAGGCCATGAGTAGAAGGAGGAGAGGCTGGGTGACGATCCATACTCTCATGTCCAACAAAACCGTGAGCCAAAAGCCATTGGAGGTTCAAGGAACCAAACCGGTTCCTTGGCTGTAAGCTAATACTATATCCCTTCTTGATAATGAGCTTGTGTTGTGACTGTGCCTGGTTATTGTGATGTGTATTGATTGAAAAACCTGAGGATAATGTGTGATTGCTAAATAAAATTAGTTGAATCTGTACCAGGATGCTTTAAAGGCTTGTTTAGTGTTTAAAGAGTAAAATGCTTGCTCCTGTTAAGTAATGAGTTTGCTAAATGAAATGGTATTGTTTGAAGCTCATGAACTGAAAACAGATTGAAAGTAATGCATTGTCTGATGATAAGTGATGATAGTAATGCTTAGCCTAAGTTATAAATGAATGTGTGATGGATTGTATTGTTGCATTCATGAATTGAAACTGATTAAAGGTTAGTGCATACTGTCAAAAGGCTGTCTTACATTGAAGCATTAGATTCATGTCTAAATGCTGAGTAAAGAAGCTTTAAAATTGCCTAAGTAGCTTGTATTGAATCTGTTATGATCTTACTTGTGCTTAGAGAGTTTGCTTGCAAAGATTAGAACTTGAAAATTTCTAGTTTAATCTGTTGCATTGCTTAAAGACATTGGTGTTCAAACTTGATGATGCATCAAGGGTTGACCCAATGCACTTGTGTCTTATCTTTGCTGGAGTTTGAGTGATGTTTCAGGTTCACAAGAGGTGTTCTTGGTTCACCATCCATCCGAGTTGAAAGAGGAAGACTTTGCCCATTGTGTGGAGCAATGGAGAGTTAAGAAAGAAGTGGTGATGCGCCACTGGTGTGTAGTGTCACTGAAGCTCACTTGCAAGCTTGGACCTATACTCAATCCAAGCTTGAGGAGGGTGTTGAAGAGTTAAGTATAAAGATGTGAAGCACAAAGGGGGTTAAGACTGAAGGGAGTATGTTAAGCATTGGTGTGATGGGAGAGGTTCACAATGGCCTGACCGTACAAGGCCGTACAAGGCCGTACGGTCCGTACACATTCAGATAAGTGAAACCTCGACCACACGGTCACAAGAAGTTACCCGAGTAACTCATGTGGAAAGGAGAGGCTTTGGCTGATGGATCAGACCGTTGGAGGATAAGAAGAGGCGCGGCTTGACAGGCTGGCACAGCTGGAAAGGCAAGAGCATCTTGGTCCAAGATGCCAGATACTCCAAGCATGTGGAGAAGCTGATTGGCCGGTCTAAAGAAAGCTTATCCTCTCCTTGTTGACTTCACATGCTTAGCTTAGCTCTTTGATTTCGAAAACCCTTATGATCTCACACTATATATTGTAACTCTTGTCATTAATAATAAGATACACAGTTCTGAGTTTATCTCTCTAAGTTCATACTCTCTTAATCATGATTCTAGTCTAATCTCTTCATAATCTCTCATTCTGTTCCTTAATCTTCTCTAAATCATTTCATTCTCTTAATCTTTCATGGTATCAGAGCCAGGTTGCCCATTTCCTGGTTTCTAAATCTCAGTAATCTTCAGCTTCATTTCATTTACGGTTGTTCTTAAGCATTTGGAATGGAAGAAAGCAAGAGCAAGGCTCTCTCGGTTGCGGTTACGTTGAAGGGTGGTACTAACTACCTGTTGTGGTCTCGCTTGGTGAAAGCGGCAGTTGGGAGCAAGGGTTTATGGAGCCATATCTCAGATGGAGCTCCGAAACCAGTTGCTAAAGAAGGAGAAGGCGGTCAAGAGCTGATGGTGGTAGATCAAGAGAAGTGGGATCAAGATGACTTGAAGGTGCTTACTGTACTACATGGGTCACTTGAAGCTTCAATCCTGGAAGCCTACAGCTACTGTGAGACGCCAAAGGACCTGTGGGATACGCTCCAAAAGGTCTACGGTAACATCTCTAATCTGAGCCGTGTGTTTGAGTTGAAGAGATCAATCAACACACTTGTGCAAGAAGAGGTGGAGTTTACTAAACACTTGGGAAAGTTCAGAGCCTTATGGTCTGAGCTAGAGATGCTGAGGCCTAACACCACTGATCAAGATGTTCTCATGGAGAGAAGAGAGCAGGATCAAGTGTTCGGGTTGTTGCTCACCTTGAATCCGGTCTACAATGACCTCATCAAGCACATCTTGAGATCACCAAAGCTCCCTTCCCTTGAAGATGTATGTGCGCAGATACAAAGAGAGGAGGGATCAGTTGGGTTGTTTGGAGGAAAGGGGGAGCTTACACTCGCAAATCAAGCTGATGCTATCCAAGCAAACAAAGCGGCTTACAATGAAGGGAAGTTTGGAGGAAAGTGTGATCATTGCAAGAAGCAGGGCCATAAGAGGAGCCAATGCTGGATTCTACACCCTCACCTCAAGCCTACCAAGTTCATGAGGGATAGAGAGGCAAGGGCGCATCTGTCTGATGGAGCTAGTGAAGCTGGAACATCCGGAGCTGGACAGGCCATGCGAGAAGGTGAAGGGAAGGCCTTAACCACTCAGCACACTCCGGGGAAGAGCACTGATGGTGAGATGATAAGGAGATCAGACATTGATGCCCTTATCAAAGCTCTCAAGGAGAATGGTAACTGTATGAACACTCCTCTAGGATATTCTCTTGCTGCATCATACATAGATAGAACTCATGGTTATCTAAGTCATAACAGTGAGATAAATGATGCATCTAGATTTCTAAACAGCTTGAATGATTTGCCTAGAACACTTGCTGCTAAAAATGTGATAAAACCTTTGATTGTAGATTCAGGTGCATCACATCACATGATTAGTGACACTAGTCTCATTAAGGATATAGAACCTGCTTGTGGAAATGTGATGATTGCAAATGGTGATAGAATTGCAATTAAAGGGATAGGAAATCTAAATCTGTTTGATAAGGAGTCTAAAGCTTTCTATATGCCTGAATTCACATCAAATTTATTATCTGTTAAAAGATGTACTACTGATCTACATTGTAATGTTATCTTTAGTCCTAATGATGTGAAGTTTCAGGATATTGACACAAGAAAGATGATTGGCAAGGGAGTTACCAAAGGAGAGCTTTATATGCTAGAAGACATAGCTCCCATTTCAAATTCAAGTTTCTCGTTTAGTTCTATCTCTAGTTTGAATAATGATGCATTATGGCATGCTAGATTAGGTCATCCACATGTTAGGGCTTTAAGCTTAATGTTACCAGGTGTCATGTTTAAAAATAATGAATGTGAAGCATGTATCTTGGGCAAACATTGTAAGACAGTCTTTAAAAACTCAACTACTATATATGAGAAATGCTTTGATCTTGTGCATTCTGATGTTTGGACTGCTCCTTGCTTGTCTAGGGAAAATTATAAGTACTTTGTAACATTCATTGATGAAAAATCCAAATACACCTGGATAACACTCATTAAAACTAAGGATAGAGTTCTTGAAGCATTTAAAAACTTTCAAGCTTATGTATCTAACCATTATAATGCCAAGCTTAAGATTTTCAGATCAGATAATGGTGGGGAATATACAAGCAATGCCTTCAAGCAACATCTAGCCTTACACGGAATCCTTCATCAAACTAGCTGTCCTTACACTCCACAACAAAATGGTGTGGCTGAGAGAAAGAACAGACATCTAATGGAGGTTGCAAGATCAATGATGTTTCAAACCAATGTCCCAAAGAGATTTTGGAGTGATGCTGTGATCTCAGCCTGCTACTTGATCAACCGAATTCCTACAAGAGTCTTGGAAGATCAATCACCGTTTGAAGTACTGAATAAGGTCAAGCCATCTCTAAGCCATTTGAGAGTGTTCGGAAGCCTATGTTATGTGCTGATTCCAGGAGACATGAGGAACAAGTTGGAGCCTAAGAGTACCAAAGCCATGTTTGTGGGATACTCAACAACACAAAGAGGATACAAATGCTTTGATCCGCAAACAAGAAGACTTCTAGTTTCAAGGGACGTAAAGTTCATAGAAACTAAAGGTTACTATGAAGAAAGGAGCTGGGAAGATCTGGAAGATCTAGCTCAACCATCTGATAAGGCCGCGAGTCTTAGGATGATCTTGGATGGTCTTGGGATCAATACAACCCAGGATCCAAAAGGGCGAGAAGCACCAGTTCAAAATGAAGCTGAAGACACATCCCATGCTGATCATGAAGGGGGAAACAAGTCTGATACAGCTCATGAGAATGAAGGGAGCTCAAGTCCTGATCAACAAGTGATGCACAATGAAGATGCAACTGAAGAAAGAAGAGATCAGATGGAGATACAACCTGAAGAAAGGGAAGAGGTACTGAATGAAACGGCTATAGAGCCTGATGTGGTCAGTGAGCCACGTATGGAGACAGTGCCATTAAGAAGAAGTACGAGAGTAAGGAAGGATCCATCTAACTGGACCAATACCAGAGTCTATTACAATGCTCAAGCCGTTGCACATCCTAGTCAAGCTGTCTGTTCATTTGCCGAGTTCCCAAACGAGCATTGTGCCTTTATGACAAGTTTGGATACAAGCTACATACCAAGGACATATGAGGAGGCAATGAAAGACAAAGAGTGGAGAAACTCAGTTGCGGATGAGGCTGATGCTATGGTTAAGAATGGAACCTGGTATGAGAGTGAGCTGCCTCAAGGGAAGAAGGCAGTATCATGTAAATGGATATTTACAATCAAGTATAGACCAGATGGGACGGTTGATAGGAAGAAGACCAGGCTTGTGGCTAGAGGGTTTACACAGACATATGGAGAGGACTACATAGACACATTTGCTCCAGTAGCTAAGCTTCACACCATCAGAATCATCTTATCAATTGCTACTAACCTTGAATGGGGATTGTGGCAAATGGATGTGAAGAATGCATTTCTACAAGGGGAACTTGAAGATGAGGTGTATATGCAGCCTCCTCCGGGTCTTGAGAGTCTTGTGAAGCCAGGGAATGTCCTAAGATTGAAGAAGGCTATCTATGGATTGAAGCAATCACCTAGAGCCTGGTACCACAAGCTGAGTACTACACTGAATGGAAAAGGCTTCAGGAAGTCTGAACTGGACCATACCTTGTTCACTCTAAACACAACCTCAGGTATCATCTGTCTATTGGTCTATGTTGATGACATTATCATTACTGGGAGTGATAAGGTTGGAATACAAGAAACCAAAGACTATCTCAAGTCTGTGTTTGAGATTAAAGATCTTGGAGAGATGAAATACTTTCTTGGGATTGAGATTTGTAGATCCAAGGAAGGATTATTCATGTCCCAAAGAAAATATACACTTGATCTTTTGAAAGATGCAGGTAAATTTGGAGGACAAACCGCGAAAATGCCAATGGAGGATGGGTACAAAGTACCAAGAGAGGGGGAGCTTGAAGACAGCAAGCTGTTCCATGACCCTAAGCTTTATAGGAAGCTAGTGGGTAAGCTAATCTACCTAACAATCACACGACCTGATATCTGCTTTGCTGTGAATCAGGTGAGTCAACACATGCAAGCTCCAAAGGATCACCATTGGAGAATGGTAGATAGAGTGCTAAGCTACCTCAACGGATCACCAGGCCAAGGAGTCTGGATGGGATGCAATGGGAGTACAGAAGTTGTTGGCTACTGTGATGCAGATTGGGCTGGAGATAGAGCAGACAGAAGATCTACAACCGGCTACTGCACCTTCATTGGAGGGAACCTTGTGACTTGGAAGAGCAAGAAGCAGAAGGTGGTCTCATGTTCTAGTGCGGAGGCAGAGTATAGAGCAATGCTGAAGCTCACTAATGAGTTGGTATGGATCAAGGGGATCTTGAAGCACATTGAGATTGAGCAAGTGGCGCCAATGACAATGCATTGTGATAACCAAGCCGCAATCCACATTGCCTCCAACTCAGTCTTCCATGAGAGAACCAAGCACATTGAAGTGGATTGTCACAAGGTGAGGCAGATGATAGTCTTGGGAGTGATTCTGCCATGCTATACAAGGAGTGAGGATCAACTGGCTGATGTGTTCACAAAAGCGGCAAGGATGAAGACAATGGAGTCCATCTACATCAGGTTGGGACTCATTGATCTTTCACCTAGGAGCTGAGCCCCTTACTATGAGGTCTTTACTCTTTTTCCCTCATCAAAGTTTTGTCCCAATGGGTTTTCTTTGGTGAGGTTTTTAATGAGGAAGATCTCATAGTGTCCAAGCTTAGACTTCACAAAGCTAAGCTTGAGGGGGAGTGTTGAAGAGTTAAGTATAAAGATGTGAAGCACAAAGGGGGTTAAGACTGAAGGGAGTATGTTAAGCATTGGTGTGATGGGAGAGGTTCACAATGGCCTGACCGTACAAGGCCGTACAAGGCCGTACGGTCCGTACACATTCAGATAAGTGAAACCTCGACCACACGGTCACAAGAAGTTACCCGAGTAACTCATGTGGAAAGGAGAGGCTTTGGCTGATGGATCAGACCGTTGGAGGATAAGAAGAGGCGCGGCTTGACAGGCTGGCACAGCTGGAAAGGCAAGAGCATCTTGGTCCAAGATGCCAGATACTCCAAGCATGTGGAGAAGCTGATTGGCCGGTCTAAAGAAAGCTTATCCTCTCCTTGTTGACTTCACATGCTTAGCTTAGCTCTTTGATTTCGAAAACCCTTATGATCTCACACTATATATTGTAACTCTTGTCATTAATAATAAGATACACAGTTCTGAGTTTATCTCTCTAAGTTCATACTCTCTTAATCATGATTCTAGTCTAATCTCTTCATAATCTCTCATTCTGTTCCTTAATCTTCTCTAAATCATTTCATTCTCTTAATCTTTCAGAGGGGAGTTTAGTGAGCTATCAGTCGGACCAAGAAGGTTCAGAAGGTCCATTGCAAGCAACTGAAGAAGAAGGAGCCATCCGGGTCTAGGCAGTGGCGTGTCTAGGCAAGAGAGTGTTCAGAGCACTCTTGGCTGTGAGAAGATGAAGACTCTATCAGTGCGGCTTCTAGTGTGAGGTGGCTGAAGAGGTAGCTGAAGCTTCCACAAGCACTCCATGAAGATGGTGAGTTCAGAAGGTGTTGCAAAGGAGTAATGGTGCAGATCATGAAGCTATCCATCCAAGCTTGTTCCTGTGAGAGTCTCAAGCTTGAGGGGGAGTGTTGAAGCTTACATGATCTGAGAGTACTTGGTGGTTATTCAAGAAGAGGAGCAGATCAGTTATGAAGCATAATGAAGGATGAAGAAGCGATCTCCAATGCGGCCTCTAGAGTGAGGTGATTGGTACTACAGTCTTAAGCATCCTGTCATGAAGGTTTCAGTAACATGGTGGTGACTCATGAAGAAGAAGCAGCCAAGACTCAGCTTGTATCTATCAAGGAAGATCTGGTAGTCCGAGCACTTGATCACAACAAGAAGGTTGTGAGAAAGGGGGATAGTGTTGAACTGAAGAGAAGATGGAGCTTGTACAATGATAGGGCAAGCTCTAGAATGTTAACTTGAAGAATAGAAATGGAGTGAAAGGAGAAGTATGGAGCAGTTTGGTTCTAGTGCAAAGAGAGGGCAAGTCTTACAGAGATTGTCTGTCAAGCTTCAGGAGGGTCTTAAGAAGTCAAGAAGTGATCTTATGGCTGTGCAAGATTGGGTTTAAGTCCAGGAGGGACTTAGACACCATTTGGAGAATATTTGGTTGAGACAGTAACTCCAAAGTTACCACAGTAACTTTGGAGAGTTACCACAGTAACTTTGGAGAGTTACCACAGTAAGAGAACACAAAACTCTTAAGAGAAGAAGACAAAACTCTTAAGAAAAGAAGACAAAGGAGAGGCTGGCAAGTGACAGGCTGGAAAGGAGAGTCCCTTGCTGTAAAGTAAAAGCAAAAGGAGACCATGTATCTAGCAAAAGAAGTGGGCAGATTCATGGGAGCCTTTAGCTAGCCAATACGGAGCCAGCCTTCCCTTGACCAGATTCAAATGGACCAATTATCCATCAGGAAGAGTCAGCCACGACCAAGACCATCTTTCCATCTCATCCATCCATTTAAATTCAAGTTATAACAGCCCTTAGATTTAGGTTTATGATTGCAAGTTGTAAAGAGCATATATAAGCTCATAAGTGATGTTTTGTAACTCTTAAGTGAGTAAGGGGGTTTCCCTTCTCCTTCTCAAATCTGAAACACTTTCTCTTAGTCTCTCTAGTCTCTCATCCTGAATCTCTATACACGTTCTCAGTCTGGTCACTAATCTCTTAAACACTTAGACACACAAACACTCATTAAACTTCCTTTCTCTCAAATCGCTTCCAAGCTCTCTCTCTCTCTTTACCCATTTGGGTTTCATACACACATACAACCTGAGTACTCTTAAATCTCATATGGTATCAGAGCCAGGTTCATTAGAACTTGGTTCCAGCTTCCGCTAAGCTCAAAGCTCACTCCCATGCCATTTCCAAACCAAGAAGAAGCTTCATGTTCATTTGGCTGTTCAACCTCTTCAAGAAGAAGGTGTGCTCATCAATGGCGTCCAGAAGCTGTTCTTGGTCGTTCTCCACTCTCTCATGGTCGTCCTGAAGAAAGAAGGCCATTGGAAGCATGTCCAAGCCATTCCCATTCACTGTCCAAGAAGAAAGGTGAAAGCTTTCAACTTGTACCTGGTATGGCGACTCAAAAATGAAGAGAGGAGATGTCTTAGGCATGGTGGGTTCAAGAGAAAGGTCCATGAAAGAAGGAGATGTAGGAGTTGACACCAACAGCTCGGATCTTCCCATGTACTAAGGAGTTTCAAGGAACTAACACTAGTTCCTTGGCTGTAAGGAAATCTCTTTCTCTTGTATAAAGCTTGAGTGTATGAACAGGTTGTGATGTTGTGATGTGATTGAAAACTTGTGGATGTTTAAAGATTGCTAGATATGAAATGTTTAGAATCTGTCCCAAGATACTTGAGAGTTGTGAATGGTGATTGAGAGTTGTAAAGCTTGCCTCGGTTCTACAATGATTGTATAGGATACTAGATGTGTCTGATCCTGGTTACTTTCATTGATTGAAACCGAGTAGTATAATAAAGCTTAGAGTGTTGTTGCTGCCTTAGGTTGATGCACTTGGATTCAAGTCTAAGATGCAGTTAAGGCAGAAGTTAAAATTGCCTAAGTAACTTGTATTGAATCTGTTTAAATCTTGCATATACTTAGAGAAATTGCTTGCAAAGATTAGAACTTGAATATGTCTTGTGTAATCTGTTGCAATGCTTGTGATATTGGTGATCAACCTTGATGATATTTCAAGGATTGATTCCAATACCTTTGTGTCTTATCTTTGCTGGAGTTTGAGTGGTGTTTCAGGTTCACAAGAAGTGTTCTTTGCTCACCATCCATCCAAGTAGAAGAGGAAGACTTTGCCATTGTTAAAGCAAAGGAGAAAGACTTGTGTGTATGGCCGGTTAAGATAGCGCAGCTAGTGATAGTGATGTGCTCCTGGTTCATGGAGACACACAAGTAAAGGTCATCACCTAAGTCTTGGGGAGACTGATGACCTGAAGGCATTGGAGCTGAAGGCAATGGCAGATCGGTTGGGTTAAGCGCAGCTGTAGGTAGTGATGCGCTCCCGGTTTGAAGTCTCATTGAGGCTCACTTCAAGCTTGCACCTACACTAAGTCAAGTTTGAGGTGAGGATTCAAGTGAGCTACCAGAAGATCCTCTAAGCTCAATGACCTGGTTCCTCAAGGCCATTGCAAGCTGATCATGTGTAGATGCAGCCGAAGTAGAGGGAAAAAGAAAGAGACTCAATGAGCTTCTAATAAGAAGTACTTGGAGAGTAAGCTGAGGTATCTCCTCAGTGCAATGGTCGTTAAGTGGGGAAGTAAGCATCAAGTCTGAAGAAGATGGAGGTGTTCCCAGAAGGTTGTTAGTGAGCTTGTGTGATGAAAGGAGAAGCTGTTAAGCTTAGCAAGTGAGGACTCAAGTGGCGAAATGAAGAGACCACTCCTCACCATCTTAAACAAGGGAGTAAACCTAGTCTCATCTATTTTAATATGTCTTGATAGGTCTATCTCTTGATTATACTCTGTGCTTTCCCTAATTTACATTAAGAGTTTATAGCTTCTAGTAGAATGTCTAGGCTAATTGTTTTGAAAATATTTTGCTGCTGCATTGTCTTATTGATATTAAGTAATGTCTAGAGTCCCAAAATCTCATGTTCTGTTCATTGCATTGTCTTGTGTATTGCCATAGCTTGAAATCATCATGAATGTGTTGTAGAATTGAGTAGAATGTCTCTATTGCTTGCATCATGATTGATAAGCTATTTTGCATACATAAGCACGTCTCATACTGTCTAAGTTCAATCCTGTTGTTATCTGTTACTATTGCCTATGTTTAATCCATTGATGAAAGTCTTGCATCAATTAGAAATTGTCTAAGTTGCTTGCATCATTGGTTTTGATTGAAACTATTGTGCATAGCCTTGATATGGCTCATGGATTGAACCTGTTGCATTCATATAGCTAATGCTTTAAGATTGTGCATTCATGTAGTAATGCATTTAAAAATGAACCTAAATTGCAAATGTACTGATGTAAGCTTGCATTGCAGTTAGAGAACTTAATAATAATAATAACCTAGGATGTCAATGTATTGTCTAGAACTTACATTGTCATTGTTAGAGATTGAAATTTACTTGTCTTGACTCAGTCCAGTTCTGATTGATGCTATGCCATAGTTGAATCCATCAGTGATGTCTTATAAGCATTTAGAAGTATGTCTAAGCTACTTGAATCATTAGCTTTGATAAAACTAGTGAGCATAAGCATGAATTGAGTCACTCTTTGCATAAGTATCATCTAAGACTTGTGTTTCATTTGAATTGAATCTGTTTCATTCATATAGTTAGTGTGTAACCTAATGCATTAATCTATTGTTGCATTTAAAAAAAAAATAACTGAATTGAACCTAAAAGATCAGTGTATTGTTGAAAGCATACATTGTCATTGCTTATTCTTGTCTTGATTGTCTACCTTGTTTCAAGTATCATATATTATTGTGGCATTGGTGATCAAACAGGATAAATGATCTTGGTTTGATCCCAATGGGATGATCTGATCTTGCATTGAGTTGTGGTGGTGTTAGGTACACAAGGGAAGTGATACATGTAACTCGCCATCAGCCAAGAATGTAGAGACAAAGGTCTTGTGCCATTGCATATCATCACTAGGACATGTTAGTCCATAATCTACAGGAAGGGTAGTGTGATTGATTATGCAATGAGAGATGGCCATTGCATAATACCATTGGGCATATCTAGTCCTTAGTCTACAGGAAGTGTAGCATGGGTCATTATGCAATGAGAGGTGTGTCTTGTGAGACTCTCTATGGTGATTCCAACACCCTAGTACCTGGGTAAGGAAGAGAGTGAACTCACAAGAAGAAAGCTATCATGAAAGATGATAGTTATTAGACCATGGAGATGCATAGGATCATCACAAGCTTAGCTCCTTCTAGTCTCGGTTCTAAGCTTGAGGGGGAGTCTTAATGCATATGATCCATGGTCAGTAACAAGTCTTTGCAAAAGCTTCTAAAAGGATCATCAACCGGCCAAGTCAGTGGCGTGTCTAGGCAAGAGGCTGTTCAGAGCAGCCTTGGCAAGTGAGGAAGAAGGCTCTCCATCAATGCGGCTTCAATGAGAGGTGATTAAGGAGAAGCTGATGAATCCATTCTGCCTTTCCAAGAAGTTGATGATGCCATGAAGATGGTGCATTGGCCGAGTTAGGAAACTCACAAAAATACAAGGGAAGTTCCCTTAGACTTTTAAAACTCTTTTCAATCTTTTTCATTCATCTTATTCATTGCTTGTGCTTGAAAAGATACTTAAAATGATTATGATTGAATTGTGAGATTGTGCGCATCAAGTGTGATGCAGGATATTCATTTTCTTGTTTTTGATAGGTACTGATGCACCTTTGGGATAATGTATCAGGTACCATTGCTTGAGCCTCACTAAAGGTGTTCCTGGTCATTTCCTATCAACTCTAAGGTGGCTGTGAAGTCTGTTGAGAGGGGGAGATTCAAACCAGTTTTATGAAGAGGGCAAGCCGTGTGTGAAGTGTTGATCAGCCTCACTGGTGTTTTGAAGATGATCTGGTCGTGTCCTAGCTTCTCTAAGATGGCTGAGAAGTCAGTTGAGAGGGGGAGACTTCAAACCGGTTCCATGAAGAGGTGAAGCTGAAGTGTGAAGTGTGCGCAAAGCTGTGAAGAGTTGCTGCACCTATTAGGCCGTGATCCAGAGCTTCTTGTGTCCAACCACACCGGTTCTAAGGCACAAGAGCTCACTGGCCAATCCCTAGGCTTTGGAGAGCTCTACTCTTTTTCCCTTGCAAGGTTTTGTCCCAATGGGTTTTCCTTGTAAGGTTTTTAATGAGGGAGACTCTTCAGAGTTCCAAGCTTGGCTTAGGATCTCCTAAAGTCAAGCTTGAGGGGGAGTGTTGAACTGAAGAGAAGATGGAGCTTGTACAATGATAGGGCAAGCTCTAGAATGTTAACTTGAAGAATAGAAATGGAGTGAAAGGAGAAGTATGGAGCAGTTTGGTTCTAGTGCAAAGAGAGGGCAAGTCTTACAGAGATTGTCTGTCAAGCTTCAGGAGGGTCTTAAGAAGTCAAGAAGTGATCTTATGGCTGTGCAAGATTGGGTTTAAGTCCAGGAGGGACTTAGACACCATTTGGAGAATATTTGGTTGAGACAGTAACTCCAAAGTTACCACAGTAACTTTGGAGAGTTACCACAGTAACTTTGGAGAGTTACCACAGTAAGAGAACACAAAACTCTTAAGAGAAGAAGACAAAACTCTTAAGAAAAGAAGACAAAGGAGAGGCTGGCAAGTGACAGGCTGGAAAGGAGAGTCCCTTGCTGTAAAGTAAAAGCAAAAGGAGACCATGTATCTAGCAAAAGAAGTGGGCAGATTCATGGGAGCCTTTAGCTAGCCAATAAGGAGCCAGCCTTCCCTTGACCAGATTCAAATGGACCAATTATCCATCAGGAAGAGTCAGCCACGACCAAGACCATCTTTCCATCTCATCCATCCATTTAAATTCAAGTTATAACAGCCCTTAGATTTAGGTTTATGATTGCAAGTTGTAAAGAGCATATATAAGCTCATAAGTGATGTTTTGTAACTCTTAAGTGAGTAAGGGGGTTTCCCTTCTCCTTCTCAAATCTGAAACACTTTCTCTTAGTCTCTCTAGTCTCTCATCCTGAATCTCTATACACGTTCTCAGTCTGGTCACTAATCTCTTAAACACTTAGACACACAAACACTCATTAAACTTCCTTTCTCTCAAATCGCTTCCAAGCTCTCTCTCTCTCTTGACCCATTTGGGTTTCATACACACATACAACCTGAGTACTCTTAAATCTCATAGAGAGACCAAGATCTGTCTAAAGAAGATTACAAGAAGTGTTGATGATGAGCAAGAGGAGTGGGTTCTATCTTGCATCAAATGAGGGCCATGATCCAGAGTCTTTGTGTCCCTTACATTGCTGGTAAGGCACAAAGACTCACTGGCCAATCCCTAGGCCTTGGAGGCTTTACTCTTTTTCCCTCATCAAGGCTTTGTCCCAAAGGGTTTTCCTTGGTGAGGTTTTTAATGAGGAAGTTCTTCAAGGTTCCAAGCTTGACTTAGGATCAGCTAAAGTCAAGCTTGAGGGGGAGTGTTAACTTGAAGAAAGGAATGGAGAAGCTAAAGGTGTTAAGTTGAGATGGAGCTTGTGCAAAGATAGGGCAAGAGCTTTAGAGAGTGCCTATCAAGAGTGGTGAAGTGTCTTAAGAGAGCTAGAGGTGATCTCATGGTTGTTCTAAGCAAGGACAAAGTCTAGGAGAGACTTAGAAGAGTATTGAGGAGCAAATGGACGAGTGTACAAAGATAGGGCGAGGCTGGTACAGCCATGTACGGCCTAGTATGAATCAGTACGGATGGTGGACGTACCAAAGGTGTATACTCGGCCATTTGTGAGTCTTAAGGTTTGGTGCAAACTTAGGGTGCTTGTGTACGGACATTGAGTGATCCGTACATACTCTAAGGATTGTGATCAGCCTAACTTGAGTCCCAAGTAAGAAGAATGGCGTTGGCTGATTGTGTGAAGAAGCCAAGAGGCGCCAAAGTCTGAGTTTGAATGTTGGGACCAGTTATGGATAAGGCACAGCAAGAACCAGCTGGCGTGAGCTGTCCCTTGGCTGTGTATTGACCAAGAACCTGGACACAAGGGAGACTATGTTCATGGGTGTTGAGATGAGGAGATGAAGAGTTGATACATGGATAGAGGAAGGGATTTGGAGCAAGCAGTAACTTTGGTGATTTACCACAGTAACTTTATTGTTACTGTGGTAACTGAGTTATAAGACTTGGGAAGTTACCTTGCACCTATTTGGAGGGTGAAACACGCCAGGGGGAGTATGGATAAGCAAGGAGGAGTTTGGATAAGGTCTGGTCAAGGGAAGAAAGCTTTAGACAGGCTGGCACAGCTGGAAAGCTAAAGCAAGATACCCAAGCATGTGAGGAACCTTATTGGCTAGTTTGAATAAGGCATCTTTGACTACACATGCTTCTTATCCTAGCTAGACTGAACCTGGACGTTTTTATGTATCCCTACTCTATATATGTTGTAAACTCTCTCATTAATCAATCTAATGGAGTTTTGAGTATTCTCTCTTGTTCTTTATTCTCTTAGTCTCTCTTAAATCTCCAAATCTACACTAATCATCTCTTGATATTTATTCATCACTCTACATACACAAAAGTGTATATGGTATCAGAGCCAGGTTGGCAAGGAAGGGAGTGGTGATTTGCGAGAATCTGTTGTGTGTTCTTGGTGTTCTTGAGCTGTTCTTGAGCTGTTCTTCAGTTTCTGGGTATTTGGGAGGTTGTCTGGTCGATTCAAGCAACCTCAACAGGAGATGAAGCACAGGTTTAGTAAATCTTTGGGGCGTGAAGAAGAAATGGATGGAGTGTGTTCAAGATGGATAAAGGGAGCTTTGGAAAGCTGTGGGTTATGGAGCAGTCATGGAAAGGGGAAACCTTTCATGGAAATGGCTACTGAAGAAGGTCAGACAAGAGGTCTGAATCTGGGAAATGAAGTTGTTCAAGGAGACACTACAAAGAGTGAGATTGAAGCAACTTTAGGCAAGTCCAAGCCTGTAAGAGTCGTTGAGGACAAAGGGATGATCCGCGGCTTGAGACAAGGAAGGGATGAGTGTTATCAGCTTGTGGGAAGGCTGAGAGAAGTATGGTCAGAGTTAGATGTGGTGAAGGCACACACATCAAATCCGAGATGTGGTCAAGAAAGGAGGAAGCAAGATGTGATCTTTGGCTTCCTTATGGAAGAGGTATGTGAGCTTGTTAAACACACTTGTGATGTGTGGGAGATGAACAGGAAACCAGAAAGATGGAAGGGAGGTACAAGCTGTAAGAAGGGAAGGTTGAGAAAACTTTCTAAGGAGTGGTTAATGAAGAGAAGGGCATGGAGAAAGGGTAGCGAGTCTGAGCACTTAAGTGACAGGATGAGTGTGATCTTGAAGAGAATCAAGGATATACTTCAGCAGATGGTTATAGGAGAGTGTTCATACTCAGCTTACTTGGGAGAATCAGTAGAAGATGGTGTAAGTACAAGGAGGCAGGAGACCAAAGGAGGAGAGGATCCAATCACAAAGAAAGAATGGGATGAGTTTGTTAAGTGTGTGTATGAACTGGTTGCAAGAAAGAAGCAAGGTGCTCTAGCTGCAAGTGAGAAGCAAAGCGATTCCTACACAGCCTCTAAACCTATCATAATTGATTCTGGAGCAACACATCATATGATCAGTGATAGGAGTCTGATAAGTGATGTCAGGGCTGCAACAGGGTGTGTTACCATAGCTAATGGCGCTCAGATCCCAATAGAAGGAATGGGAAACCTCAAGCTGTTTGAGAAGAGCTCAACCGCCTTATATCTGCCTCAGTTCACTTCAAATCTGATATCTGTTAAGAAAGCTACAATTGATCTGGATTGTCAAGTAGTATTCAGGCCAAATGAAGTTGAGTTTCAAGATTTGAAGACTGGAAGAGTTATTGGCAGAGGGGACAGCAAGCATCACTTATATCATCTCCAAACAGCTAAGACTCTTAATCCCATTAACTCTATGTGCCTGAGTAGTGCTGCTGATAGGTGTGATAGTATGACTTGGCATGCTAGATTAGGACATCCTCATGCTCGTGCAATTGAGTTAATCATGCCTAATATGTCATTTAATCACTTGGAGTGTGAAGCATGCATATTAGGAAAGCATTGTAGGACTGTCTTTCCAGCATCAGAGACTATATATGAGCATTGCTTTGATCTAGTTCACTCAGATGTGTGGACATCTCCGTGTGAGTCTAGGGATAGCCAGAAGTACTTTGTAACTTTTATTGATGAGAAATCAAAGTATACATGGGTCACTTTGATTCCCTCTAAAGATAGAGTCCTAGAAGCCTTTATGAACTTCCAAGCATATGTAACTAATCAATACAATGCTACTGTGAAGGTGCTAAGATCTGATAATGGAGGAGAATACACTAGCAATGCTTTCAAGAGTTATCTAGCAAAGCATGGGATTGTGCAGCAGACAAGCTGTCCTTACACACCACAGCAGAATGGGGTGGCTGAGAGAAAGAATAGGCACTTGATGGAGGTAGCAAGGTCAATGATGTTTCATGCAAATGTTCCAAAGAGGTTTTGGGGGGATGCTGTTCAGACTGCATGCTATCTCATCAACAGAGTTCCGACCAAGATCCTAAAGAATCTGTCTCCCTTTGAGGTATTGAACAAGACTAAACCACACCTTGATCATTTGAGAGTCTTTGGGTGTTTATGTTATGTGATGGTTCCCGGAGAGAGGAGGAACAAGCTAGAAGCAAAGAGTACTAAAGCTATGTTCATTGGGTACTCAATCACTCAGAAAGGGTACAAATGTTATGATCCAATAACCAGGAGGGTTTTGGTATCCAGAGAAGTGAAGTTTGTGGAGTCTAAAGGATATTATGAGGAGAAGAAATGGGAAGACCTAGAGGATCTGTCCCGAGCTCCAACAGAGAAGGCAACAACACTGAGAGTGTTGTTGGAGAGGCTAGGGATAGGATTATCCCAAGATCAGAAACCAGGAAGGAGAGAACCTTCTAACCAAGCTGGAGAAGCTGGAGAAACAACCCCTCTTGATCATGAGAGGGGGAATGGATCTGAATCAGAGGAGCAGAAGCAAAACCAAGAGGATTCAGGACAGCATGATCATGAGGAGACACATGAAGTAGAGAATGTTGTTCAGTCTACTGGTACAGAGGAGAGTGAGGATCAGTCAGATGGAAATGAGCAGGGAGAACCTACTGGCTTAGGAGAAGAAACACAAGATAATATTCAGGCTGAAGAACACGTTGAGACCCTGCGGAGGAGCACAAGGATAAAGAGGGATCCTTCCAACTGGGTAAACACGAGAGTGTACTACAATGCCCAGGCTGTGGAGCATCCTTCTCAAGCTGTGTGTTCCTTTGCTGAGTTTCCAGAGGAGCATCATGCCTTTATGATTAGTCTGGATGAGAGTTATGTACCAAGGACTTATGAAGAAGCTATGTTAGACAAGGAATGGAAAGAATCAGTGGGAGCTGAAGCAGGTGCTATGATCAAAAATGATACATGGTATGAGAGTGAGCTGCCTAAGGGAAAGAGGGCTGTATCTAGTAGATGGATCTTCACAATCAAGTATCTAGCAAATGGACAGATTGATAGGAAGAAGACCAGATTGGTTGCAAGAGGATTTACACAGACCTATGGAGAGGATTACATTGATACCTTTGCACCAGTAGCTAAGCTACATACAGTTCGGATTGTGTTGTCCATTGCAACAAACTTGGAGTGGGATTTGTGGCAGATGGATGTGAAGAATGCTTTCTTACAAGGTGAGCTAGAAGATGAGGTATACATGCTTCCTCCTCCTGGTCTTGAGCATCTAGTAAAACCAGGAAATGTTTTGAGATTGAAGAAGGCAATCTATGGGCTGAAGCAGTCTCCTAGAGCTTGGTACAGGAAGCTGAGTACAACCCTGAATGGCAGAGGATTCAGGAAGTCTGAACTGGATCATACACTCTTCACCTTGGTTACTCCATCAGGGATCATTGTGATACTGGTATATGTGGATGATTTGATTATCACAGGGAGTGATAAGGCTGGGATTAAAGCCACTAAAGAGTTCCTCAAGTCTGTGTTTGACATCAAAGACTTGGGAGAGATGAAGTATTTCTTGGGGATTGAGATATGCAGATCCAAGGAGGGTTTGTTTATGTCTCAAAGGAAGTATACAATGGATATGCTGAAGGAGACTGATGTACTTGGAGGAAAGGTAGCAAAGACACCTCTTGAGGAGGGGTATAAGGTCTTGCGTGAGGGGGAGGTTGAAGAGAAGCAGTTGTTTGAGGATCCTAAGCTATACAGGAAGATGGTTGGCAAGTTGATCTACTTGACCATCACACGGCCAGATATATGTTTTGCAGTGAACCAAGTGAGTCAGCATATGCAGGCGCCAAAGGTACATCATTGGAAGATGGTTGATAGGATACTGAGGTATTTGAGTGGCACGCCTGGTCAAGGAGTTTGGATGGGTTGCAATGGCAGTACAGAAGTGGTTGGGTATTGTGATGCTGATTGGGCAGGAGATAGAGTGGACAGGAGATCAACTACTGGATATTGTACATTCATTGGAGGGAACTTGGTTACTTGGAAGAGTAAGAAGCAAAAGGTTATCTCTTGTTCAAGTGCTGAAGCTGAGTATAGAGCCATGTTGAAGCTGACAAACGAATTGGTGTGGATCAAGGGGATCTTGAAGCATCTAGAGATTGAGCAGAGTACTCCTATGACTATGCATTGTGATAATCAAGCAGCTATCCACATTGCCTCCAACTCAGTGTTTCATGAGAGAACAAAGCACATAGAGGTGGATTGTCATAAGGTGAGGCAGATGATTATCTTAGGAGTGATTCTGCCATGTTATACAAGGAGTGAAGATCAGCTTGCAGATGTGTTTACCAAGGCAGCGAGATTGAAGACAATGGAGTCCATACTATCCAGGCTTGGACTCATCGATCTTACTCCCAGGAGCTGAGCCCCTTAACCATGGAGTCTCCACTCTTTTTCCCTCATCAAAGTTTTATCCCAATGGGTTTTCTTTGGTGAGGTTTTTAATGAGGGAGGTCTTCATGGTTTCCAAGCTTGACTTGTTCCACATGGTCAAGCTTGAGGGGGAGTGTTGAGATGAGGAGATGAAGAGTTGATACATGGATAGAGGAAGGGATTTGGAGCAGGCAGTAACTTTGGTGATTTACCACAGTAACTTTATTGTTACTGTGGTAACTGAGTTATAAGACTTGGGAAGTTACCTTGCACCTATTTGGAGGGTGAAACACGCCAGGGGGAGTATGGATAAGCAAGGAGGAGTTTGGATAAGGTCTGGTCAAGGGAAGAAAGCTTTAGACAGGCTGGCACAGCTGGAAAGCTAAAGCAAGATACCCAAGCATGTGAGGAACCTTATTGGCTAGTTTGAATAAGGCATCTTTGACTACACATGCTTCTTATCCTAGCTAGACTGAACCTGGACGTTTTTATGTATCCCTACTCTATATATGTTGTAAACTCTCTCATTAATCAATCTAATGGAGTTTTGAGTATTCTCTCTTGTTCTTTATTCTCTTAGTCTCTCTTAAATCTCCAAATCTACACTAATCATCTCTTGATATTTATTCATCACTCTACATACACAAAAGTGTATAGTAAGAAGCTTGATTTGGATAGATAAAGTGGTGGAGAATCACCAGGAAGTTGAATAAATCTCATAGGAGTTGGCATGAAGAAGTTATCCCACTTTCAAATCAGGTGATTCCAGTTTCCCAGTTTGGGAATAGCACAGCTTCTTCGTCGTTCCAATCAAACCAGGATGAATCTCTTTGTGAAAAGCTTGATTTGGATACATAAAGTGGTGGAGAATCACCAGGAAGTTGAATAAATCTCATAGGAGTTGGCATGAAGAAGTTATCCCACTTTCAAATCAGGAGATTCCAGTTTCCCAGTTTGGGAATAGCACAACTTCTTCGTCGTTCCAAACAAACCAGGATGAATCACTTTGTAAGAAGCTTGATTTGGATACATAAAGTGGTGGAGAATCACCAGGAAGTTGAATAAATCTCATAGGAGTTGGCATGAAGAAATTATCCCACTTTCAAATCAGGTGATTCCAGTTTCCCAGTTTGGGAATAGCACAGCTTCTTCGTCGTTCCAATCAAACCAGGATGAATCACTTTGTGAAAAGCTTGATTTGGATACATAATGTTGTGGAGAATCACCAGGAAGTTGGATAAATCTCATAGGAGTTGGCATGAAGAAGTTATCCCACTTTCAAATCAGGTGATTCCAGTTTCCCAGTTTGGGAATAGCACAGCTTCTTCGTCGTTCCAATCAAACCAGGATGAATCTCTTTGTGAAAAGCTTGATTTGGATACATAAAGTGGTGGAGAATCACCAGGAAGTTGAATAAATCTCATAGGAGTTGGCATGAAGAAGTTATCCCACTTTCAAATCAGGAGATTCCAGTTTCCCAGTTTGGGAATAGCACAACTTCTTCGTCGTTCCAAACAAACCAGGATGAATCACTTTGTAAGAAGCTTGATTTGGATACATAAAGTGGTGGAGAATCACCAGGAAGTTGAATAAATCTCATAGGAGTTGGCATGAAGAAATTATCCCACTTTCAAATCAGGTGATTCCAGTTTCCCAGTTTGGGAATAGCACAGCTTCTGCGTCGTTCCAATCAAGCCAGGATGAATCACTTTGTGAAAAGCTTGATTTGGATACATAATGTTGTGGAGAATCACCAGGAAGTTGGATAAATCTCATAGGAGTTGGCATGAAGAAGTTATCCCACTTTCAAATCAGGTGATTCCAGTTTCCCAGTTTGGGAATAGCACAGCTTCTTCGTCGTTCCAAACAAACCAGGATGAATCACTTTGTGAGAAGCTTGATTTGGATACATAAAGTGGTGGAGAATCACCAGGAAGTTGAATAAATCTCATAGGAGTTGGCATGAAGAAGTTATCCCACTTTCAAATCAGGTCATTCCAGTTTCCCAGTTTGGGAATAGCACAGCTTCTTCGTCGTTCCAAACAAACCAGGATGAATCACTTTGTAAGAAGCTTGATTTGGATACATAAAAGTGGTGGAGAATCACCAGGAAGTTGAATAAATCTCATAGGAGTTGGCATGAAGAAGTTATCCCACTTTCAAATCAGGTGATTCCAATTTCTGTTGAGATAAGGAGATGAAGAGTTGATACATGGATAGAGGAAGGGATTTGGAGCAGGCAGTAACTTTGGAGATTTACCACAGTAACTTTATTGTTACTGTGGTAACTGAGTTAAAAGACTTGGAAAGTTACCTTGCATACTTTTGGAGAGTGAAACACGCCAGGAGGAGTCTGGATAAGCAAGGAGGAGTTTGGATAAGGTCTGGTCAAGACTAGAGAGCTTTAGACAGGCTGGCACCAGCTGGAAAGCTAAAGCAAGATACCCAAGCATGTGAGGAACCTTATTGGCTAGTTTGAATGAAGCATCTTTGACTACACATGCTTCTGATCCTAGCTAGACTGAACCTGGACGTTTCTATGTATCCCTACTCTATATATGTTGTAAACTCTCTCATTAATTAATCTAATGGAGTTTTGAGTCTCTCTCTTTATTCTCTCACTAAAATCTCTTAATCTCTTTAATCTCTTCATCTGATTATCCCTGTTTGGTTGAATCATGCTCTAATACACAAAAGTGTATATGGTATCAGAGCCAGGTTGCGCAAAGTGGGAGAGTGTGATTTCGTTTTCTTAAAAATCTTGAGTGTTCTTGGTGTTCTTAACTTCTGGGTTTCACTATCTTGGTGGCGTGAGAGTTTCTGGTGAATCCAAATCATCTCAACATGGAAATGGAACACAGACCTGAGTTAACTGTGAAGACTGAAGAGGAGAGGCATGGCGAATGGTCAAGGTGGGCCAAAAGAGCTTTGGAAAGCTGTGGGTTATGGAGCAGTCATGGAATGGAGAAGCCTTTACAAGAAATGACTGCAAATGAAGGTCAGGCGTGGAGCCTGAGGTCTGAAGAAAGAGCTGTTCAAGGAAATCACACAAGATGTGAGTTTGGAGCAGTTTGTGGGAGTATATCTGGTCTGAAGAAGGGCTGTGAGGTCAAGGGAACTCGCAGCAGTCTTAAAAGAGGAGCAGAAGAACTTCATCAGCTTGTGGGAAAGCTGAAATACCTGTGGAAGGAGTTGAGTGTCTTGAGAACAAGGGCATCAGACCCGGAGATGATACAAAAGAGGATGGAGCAAGATGTAGTCTTGAGTCTTCTAGTCATCTTAAACTCATCATATGGTCAGCTGATTATGCAAGTGATCAAAGGTGAAGAGCAAGCAGATGTGGATGGGTTGTGTGACTTGAATCAATCAGCTTATGATGTTCATGAGAAGAACAAGAAGCGGATCAAGAGGGGGAATGGTACAAAGTGTAAGAGAGCAAGCCTGAGGAGATTGTCCAAGATATGGATCCGAGGAAGAAAGACTAGGATGAAGAGGAGACAACTTGAAGTGGAACTGGAAGTGATCAAGGAGATTCAGCAACTGATGGTGTTGGGAGAATGCTCCTACTCAGCATACATGGGAGAAACAGTAGGAGACAGTGCGGATATGAGAGGAATGGATACCAAGAGGGCAGATGAGTGTGTGACAAGAAAGGAATGGGATGAGTTTATTAAGCATGTGTATGCTTTGGCTACGACCCGGAGTCTGGGTGCTCCTGCCAAAGCATCCACATCTAAACCCATCATCATTGACTCTGGAGCAACACACCACATGATCAGTGACAAGAGCCTAATAAGTGAGGTTACAGCAGCAACAGGGAGTGTAGTGATAGCCAATGGTACCAGGATCCCAATAGAAGGAGTGGGAAACCTCAAGCTGTTTAAGAAGAACTCCACTGCCTTCTACCTACCTCAGTTTACATCCAATCTAATCTCAGTTAAGAAGGCTACAGTTGATTTGGATTGTCAAGTGGTTTTCAGACCAAATGAAGTTGAGTTCCAGGATTTGAAGACTGGAAGGGTTATTGGCAGAGGAGACATCAAGCATTAGCTCTATCATCTCCAAACAACTGAGGCATCTAGTCCTGTGGGGTCTGTGTGTTTAAGCAGCACAACGGATAGGTGTGATAATCTCACATGGCATGCAAGGCTGGGACATCCTCATGCCAAGGCAATTGAACTGATTCTACCTAGTATGGCGTTCAATCACTTGGAGTGTGAAGCTTGTATACTTGGAAAGCACTGTAGGACTGTCTTCCCAACATCAGAAACCAGATATGAGAATTGCTTTGATCTGGTGCATTCAGACGTGTGGACAGCTCCCTGTATGTCTAGAGACAGCCATAAGTACTTTGTGACATTCATTGATGAGAAGTCAAAGTACACATGGATCACCATGATTCCCTCCAAAGACAGAGTCCTAGAAGCCTTCATGAACTTCCAATCATATGTTACTAACCAGTACAATGCCACTGTGAAGATTCTGAGGTCTGATAATGGAGGAGAATACACTAGCAATGCTTTCAAGAGTCATCTTGCAAAGCATGGGATTGTGCAACAAACTAGCTGTCCTTACACACCACAACAAAATGGGGTGGCTGAGAGGAAGAACAGACATTTGATGGAGGTTGCGAGATCAATAATGTTCCACATGAATGTCCCTAAAAGTTTTTGGAGTGATGCTGTTCAGACCGCTTGCTATCTCATCAATAGAGTGCCAACCCGTGTCTTGAAGAAACTGTCTCCCTTTGAAGTATTGAACAAGACCAAGCCACACATTGATCATTTGAGAGTCTTTGGGTGCTTATGTTATGTGATGATCCCCGGAGAAAGAAGGAACAAGCTAGAAGCAAAGAGTACTAAAGCTATGTTCATTGGGTACTCAATCACTCAGAAAGGCTACAAATGTTATGATCCAATAACTAGGAAGGTTATGGTATCTAGAGAAGTGAAGTTTGTTGAGTCTACAGGGTATTATAAGGAGAAGAAATGGGAAGACCTAGAGGATCTGTCCCAAGTTCCATCAGAGAAGGCAACAACATTGAGAGTGTTGTTGGAGAGGCTAGGGATAGGATTATCCCAAGATCAGGAACCAGGAAGAACAGGACCTTCTAATCAAGCTGGAGAAGCTGGAGGAACAACCCCTCTTGATCATGAGAGGGGGAATGGATCTGAATCAGGGGAGCAGGAGCATAACCAAGAGGATTCAGGTCAGCATGATCAGGAGGAGACACAGGAAGTAGAGAATGTTGCTCAGTCTAGTGGAGATAAGCAAGGAGAGTCTACTGGTACAGAAGAGAGTGAAGCTCAGTCAGGTGGAAATGAGCAGGGAGAACCTTCTGGTTTAAGAGAGGAAGCACAAGAGAATGTTCAGGCTCAAGAACAGGTTGAGACCTTGCGGAGGAGCACAAGGATAAGGAGGGATCCTTCCAACTGGGTAAACACGAGAGTGTACTACAATGCCCAGGCTGTGGAGCATCCCTCTCAAGCCATGTGTTCCTTTGCAGAATATCCAGAAGAGCACATGGTGTTTATGAGTAACTTGGATGAGAATGAGATACCAAGATCTTATGAAGAAGCTATGAAGCACAAGGTGTGGAGAGATTCAGTAGGAGATGAAAGGGATGCAATGATCAGGAATGACACTTGGTATGAAAGTGAGTTACCTAGAGGAAAGAAGGCAGTTTCAAGCAAGTGGATTTTCACCATCAAATATCTTGCAAATGGGGAGATAGACAGGCACAAGACCAGGCTGGTTGCAAGAGGATTTACACAGACTTATGGAGAAGATTACATTGATACTTTTGCACCAGTGGCCAAGCTTCACACAGTTCGAATTGGGTTATCCATTGCAACAAACTTGGAGTGGGATTTGTGGCAGATGGATGTGAAGAATGCTTTCTTGCAAGGTGAGCTAGAAGATGAGGTATATATGCTTCCTCCTCCTGGTCTTGAGCATCTAGTGAAGCCAGGAAACGTTTTGAGATTGAAGAAAGCTATATATGGGTTAAAGCAATCTCCTAGAGCCTGGTACAGGAAGCTGAGTACAACACTCAATGGGAGAGGGTTCAGGAAGTCTGAACTAGATCACACACTCTTCACACTGGTCGGACCATCAGGGATCATTGTGATTCTAGTGTATGTGGATGATTTGATTATCACATGAAGTGATAAGGCTGGGATTAAAGCCACTAAAGAGTTTCTCAGGTCAGTTTTTGATATCAAAGACTTGGGAGAGATGAAGTATTTCTTGGGTATTGAGATATGCAGATCAAAGGAGGGTTTGTTCATGTCTCAAAGAAAGTATACCATGGACATGCTGAAGGAAACTGATGTATTTGGAGGAAAGATAGCTAAGACACCTCTTGAGGAGGGGTATAAGGTCTTGCGTGAGGGGGAGGTTGAAGAGAACAAAGTGTTTGAGGATGCTAAGCTGTATAGGAGGATGGTTGGAAAGCTGATCTACTTGACGATTACAAGACCTGATATATGCTTTGCAGTGAATCAGGTGAGCCAGCATATGCAGGCACCAAAGGTTCATCATTGGAAGATGGTTGATAGGATACTGAGGTATTTGAGTGGCACGTCTGGTCAAGGAGTTTGGATGGGTTGTAATGGCAGTACAGAAGTGGTTGGATATTGTGATGCTGATTGGGCAGGAGATAGAGTGGACAGAAGATCAACTACTGGGTATTGTACATTCATTGGAGGGAACTTGGTCACTTGGAAGAGTAAGAAGCAGAAGGTTATATCCTGTTCAAGTGCTGAAGCTGACAAACGACTTGGTGTGGATTAAGGGGATCTTGAAGCATTTGGAGATTGAGCAAAGCACTCCTATGACAATGCATTGTGACAATCAAGCAGCTATCCACATTGCTTCTAACTCAGTCTTTCATGAGAGGACGAAGCATATAAAAGTTGATTGCCACAAGGTGAGACAGATGATTATACTTGGAGTGATATTGCCATGTTATACAAGAAGTGAAGATCAGCTTGCAGATGTGTTTACTAAGGCAGCGAGAGTAAAGACAATGGAGTCCATACTATCAAGACTTGGACTCATTGATTTTAGTCCTATGAGCTGAGCCCCTTAACCATGGAGTCTCCACTCTTTTTCCCTCATCAAGGTTTTATCCCATTGGGTTTTCCTTGGTGAGGTTTTTAATGAGGGAGGTCTTCATGGTTTCCAAGCTTGACTTGTTCTACATGGTCAAGCTTGAGGGGGAGTGTTGAGATAAGGAGATGAAGAGTTGATACATGGATAGAGGAAGGGATTTGGAGCAGGCAGTAACTTTGGAGATTTACCACAGTAACTTTATTGTTATTGTGGTAACTGAGTTAAAAGACTTGGAAAGTTACCTTGCATACATTTGGAGAGTGAAACACGCCAGGAGGAGTCTGGATAAGCAAGGAGGAGTTTTGATAAGGTCTGGTCAAGACTAGAGAGCTTTAGACAGGCTGGCACCAGCTGGAAAGCTAAATTAAGATACCCAAGCATGTGAGGAACCTTATTGGCTAGTTTGAATGAAGCATCTTTGACTACACATGCTTCTGATCCTAGCTAGACTGAACCTGGACGTTTCTATGTATCCCTACTCTATATATGTTGTAAACTCTCTCATTAATTAATCTAATGGAGTTTTGAGTCTCTCTCTTTATTCTCTCACTAAAATCTCTTAATCTCTTTAATCTCTTCATCTGATTATCCCTGTTTGGTTGAATCATGCTCTAATACACAAAAGTGTATAATTTCCCAGTTTGGGAATAGCACAGCTTCTTCGTCGTTCCAATCAAACCAGGATGAATCACTTTGTGAGAAGCTTTATTTGTGTTAACTTGAAGAAAGGAATGGAGGAGCTAAAGGTGTTGAGTTGAGATGGATCTTGTACAAAGATAGGGCAAGAGCTTTAGAGATTGCCTATCAAGAGTTATGAAGTGTCTAAAGGTGTCCAGAAGTCATCTGAGGGATGTTCTAAGCAAGGGCAAAGTTTAGGAGAGACTTAGAAGAGTGTTGAGGAGCAAATGGGCGAGTGTGCAATGTTAGGGTGAGGTAGTACGGATTTGGTACGGACGTGTACGGACCGTACGGATCCGTACGTACCAGGTCGATCCCAAAGTGCATAACTCGACCATTTAAGAAGATATGAAGTTGGTGCAAAAATAGGGCGTAGCCAGACATCCCGGGAAGCTTTTGCTAAGTCTGTGCAAGAATAGGGCAGCATAAGAGTGTGCTGGACGAAGGGATAAGGTTCTGATCCTAAGGCATCAAAGGAGTATCAAGAAGATCCCTTTGGAGGGTGATTGGCTACTTTAGTAAAGAAACAGGCTGGCTGTTGCTGTAAAGGAAGAGCAGCCTTGACTATGAATCTGGACAGTAACATGGGAAGATAAAGAGGAGCCTAAGGAGAGCCAATCAGAGATCAGGCGCCAGCTTGCCTTGGTTTGAATTAAAGTGAACAGCCAGCTAACCTTATCCATAACACTTCAGATATTACAAACAAGACCAGCTCATCTACACTATCCATTTCCCTTAAGTTAATTGTAGCCATCAGATATAGGTTTATGAGATTGCAATAATGTAAAGCCTATATAAGGATGTGTCTTGGACGTTTTGTAATCTCCAAGAGAGTATGGGGGGGTTTCCCCATCTCCTTCATAATTATAAAAGTGTGTTCTTGATCCGATTCCCTTAATCTACCCCTTTCTTAGTCTCTAATCTCTTAATCTCTCAAAGTCTCTTTGTTTCTGATTCAAGTTCATACTAGTTTCATCATACCTCTTATTTAACTAGTTCAAGACCTTATCTTTGCCTTTAATGGCGTTTTCATACACATACATAGCCAGGGCTCTGAAAATCTCACATGGTATCAGAGCCAGGTTCATCAGAACCTGAGCTGAGCTTCCGCATTCAAGTCACAAGTCTGTCTCACCGTGAAGCCAAACCATGAAGATCTATCCAGCCAGCTCTCTCGCTTCAAGAAGGAGATGTCTGAAGCTATTATGGAGGTTTATCATGGCGGTTCCTTCCTGTTCTAGTCTATACAAGTCGTGCCTGTTGAACTGAAGAGAAGATAGAGCTTGTACAATAATAGGGCAAGCTCTAGAAGATGTCCAGAAGAGTTCAATCAAGCTTCAGAAGTGTTCTGAAGTAGTTATCTTGTGAAGTTAAGTCTAGGAAAGACTTAGACTGATCATGTGAAGGCTTTGGAGGAGTTTGGGAGAAGATGGCAGTATGGTGCAAAGCTAGGGCATTCAGGACGGGCATGTACGGCCTAGGGCAAGCCATGAAGATGTCTGGTGCAATCAAGAGGGAAGATAGGGCAATGTACAAAGATAGGGCAAGTGGTACGGATAGGAGGTCCGTACCAACGACCGTACAGCCCACTACTCTCGCCCAAGTCATCCGGTTAAGCCCAAATCAAGATGTGCAATGTGAGGGCGGTTTACTTTGATCCAATCCTTTCCTTATGTCCGTTGGGGAGTCTTGGAGGCAAAGGAAGAATCAAATGGATAAGGTGAGCTGTTGGTATGAGCTGGAAAGGTAAAGGTGCTTTACCTTTACAGCCTTGACTCATCTGATCCATCCAATTCAAATGAAGCAATCTGAGCCCTCCATTCAGTCCAACCACGACCAGCTAGCACCAGAACATCAAAGACCAGCTTCCTCTCATCCTAACCATCCATTTATCTTTAATTTACAGCCTTAGGATCTAGGTTTATGATCTGAGTTGTGTAAAGGCATAAATAAGCCTCTTAGGATCATTTTGTAGTTCTCAAGCTGAGAGAGTCTCTCTTCTTCATAAACTTGTTCTTGGATCTTATTCTCTGGTTACTAAGTCTCTCTAATCTCCCATACACGTTCCTAATCTCTTAGTCTCTCCCATACTCTCTCTGATTCTCTTAAACTCATTTCTATTCTTCATACTTCATCATACACAAATCTCTCATCTGTTCTTACATCACTCAAGCACTTGTACTCTGAAAATCTCACATGGTATCAGAGCCAGGTTGGTCAGACTCCTGGTAGAAGCTTCCGCAACATCCACAAGCTCCCAAGCTCACGCCCTTGAAGATTCAGCTCACCTTGTCCCAAGATACTACCTTGAAGAGTTCTTTGACAGTCTTGTTCATCCGGCTTCAACATGGAGTCCAAAAGAACCATTGTCATTGCTGTTACTCTCAATGGTCCCAACTACCTTCTCTGGTCACGCATGGTGAAGACAGCTCTAGGAGGGAGAGGCTTATGGAGCCATTGCCTCACGGATGCTCCAAAGCTCTCCAAGACTGCCGGTTCAAATGAAAGCTCAGCAGATGGTGAATCCGGTTCCAAATCTGTATCTGAGGAGAAGTGGGAACAAGAAGACCTCAAGGTCTTATCCATTCTCCATAGCTCACTGTCTCCATCCATCCTTGAAGCATACTCATACTGTGAGAGTGCTAAAGACCTTTGGAGTACACTTAACAAGATATATGGGAACATCTCCAACATCAGCCGAGTATTTGAGATCAAGAAGTCCATCAACATCCTATCCCAAGAAGATGAGGAGTTCACTGCGCATCTAGGCAAGTTCAGAGCCCTTTGGTCTGAGCTAGAGATGCTTAGACCCCAATCTGTTGATCCGGAGGTGTTGATTGAAAGAAGGGAGCAAGACAAGGTGTTTGGCCTACTACTAACCCTCAGCCCTGCCTACAGCGCCTTGATTTGTTGAGAAGAGGAAGCCATTATGAGAAGGAAAGGTAGAGCTAAGCAAGTGATGGGAAAGAGTACGGACAGTACGGCCTAGGTACGGACAGTACGGCCTATGTATGGATAGGGGCTTGGCCGTACATCTAAGGAAACATAAAGGGAGAAGGAGATGGGTGAGTAAAGCCTCTACAGCACACGGAGGGTCTCAAGACTGATCAGACCGTTTAGGGATAAGGGAGGGACGAGCCTTATCCATCCAGGCCGTGGACAGGCTGTAAAGGCAAAGGCAAAGTGTGTGAGCCTTACCGTCCATTCATTCAAAAGAAACGCTCCCTTTGGTCTTGACTACACATGCTTATGACTAGTGATGTTTTCCCTTAACTTGTAAACCCTAATGCCTCTTCTATAAATGATGTAACCTCATCTCATAATAAGATTAGACAGTTCTATCCTATCAATCTCTCTCTACACATTTCCATAATGATTCTCCATTAGTCACTAATCCTTTCTCTACTCAACCTAAATCATACTACTCTCTCATATACAACTCAGATTCTCTAAAACATTTCATGGTATCAGAGCCAGGTTGCAAAGGATCTGAGTTCTAGTTTGAAACGTTGAGAAACAAGTTTGAAGCTTTAAAGTCATCCGTGGAAGATCAAAGCTCAAAGGTGTTCATCTTTGTGTGTGTGTGGGTTCTAGACAAGTTCAGATCAGTTCTTACAAGACTCGTTGGATCAAGGTCTCATCTATCTCAAGCTTTTAAAGTCAAGCTGTGTAAAGATGGAGAACATGAAGATGAAGGTGGCGATTACCTTTAAGGGGAACAACTACCTGGTTTGGTCTCGGTTAGTGAAGACCATCGTTGGAAGTAAGGGCTTGTGGAGTCATGTCACAACCGGTGAAGCTCCAAAGCTCATTACTCAAGTAGAAGACCAAGGAGAGGTCTCAAGTGAAGCTGTAGAGAAGTGGCAGCAAGAAGACATGGTGGTGATGTCTGTTCTTCATGGGTCGTTGGAGCCGGCGATACTGGAGGCATACAGCTACTGTGAGTCAGCCAAGGAGCTGTGGGACACTTTGAAGAAAGTGTATGGGAACACTTCAAACCTGAGCCGGGTCTTTGAGGTGAAGCAAGCCATCAACAACCTAGTGCAAGAAGACATGGAGTTCACCAAACATTTGGGGAGGTTCAGGGCTTTGTGGTCCGAGCTAGAGATGTTGAGGCCAAGCACAACTGATCCAGATCAGTTGAATGAGAGGCGCGAGCAAGACAAGGTGTTTGGGTTACTACTCACGCTGAGTCCTGCCTACTCCGGTCTCATTCAGCATATGTTGAGGTCTGATAAGCTCCCTGATCTTGAGGATGTATGCTCACAGATTCAGAAAGAGCAAGGCTCCATTGGATTGTTTGGAGGCAAAGGAGGGCTCTCATTGGCCAATCAAGCTGCTCAAGCCGATCAGAATGAAGCCCCTCAAGCAAACAAGGCGGGGTATGGCAAGTATGAGGACAAGAGGTTCAATGGGAACTGTGATCATTGCAAGAAGTATGGGCACAAGAAGAGTCAGTGCTGGATCCTTCATCCTCACCTGAAGCCGACTAAGTTCTTGAAAGAAAAAGAAGCAAGGGCACACATGACCGAAAGCTCCTCGGGTGCTGGTTCATCAAGCAGGGCAAATGAAGGAGATACGCGTGATGTGGGTGATGGGAAGTCACTTGTGGCTTACACAGGAGGGCCAAGCAACAATGACTACATCCGGAGATCAGACATAGACGCCCTCATCAAGATGTTCAAAGACAATGGTAACAAAAGTAGTATCAACTATGGTTATTCTTTTGGCGCATCCCTGATTGATAACCTAACTGATAGTATTGCAAGTGATTCTAGAAATGCTAGGATTGAAAATGCATTCATCAACTTAAGGAATGAATGTAAACCGGCTAGGACTCCGTATCAAGCTCATACTGCTAGTAATAGGCCTAAAGCATTGATAGTTGATTCTGGTGCATCTCATCATATGATAAGTGACACTAGACTAATTAAGGATATTGAGCCTGCAAATGGAAATGTAATGATTGCTAATGGTGATAAAATTCCCATAAAAGGGATAGGAAAACTTAAGTTGTTTGAAAAAGAATCTAAGGCCTTCTACATGCCTGAGTTTACATCTAATCTATTGTCGGTTAAGAGATGTGCTACTGACTTGCAATGCAATGTTATATTCAGTCCTAATGATGTAAAGTTTCAGGATATTAAAAGCAACAAGGTGATTGGGAAAGGAGTTACTAAAGGAGAACTTTACTTACTTGAAGATCTTACTTCTGTTCCTAATCATTGCTGCTCATTTACTTTTGCTTCTGATTCTGTCTCTAGTTTGAATAAGAATGCATTATGGCATGCTAGACTAGGCCACCCTCATATTAAACCTTTGAATTTAATGGTACCAGGTGTTATTTATGAGAATAAAGATTGTGAAACTTGTATCCTAAGCAAGCATTGTAAGAATGTGTTTCCTAAATCTACAACAGTCTATGAGAATTGCTTTGATTTGATTCATTCTGATGTATGGACTGCTCCTTGTATGTCTAGGGATAATTTTAAGTACTTTGTCACATTCATTGATGAAAAATCCAAATACACCTGGTTAACCTTAATTCAAACCAAAGATAGGGTACTTGATGCATTTAAGAACTTTCAAGCTTATGTGACTAACCATTATCATGCCAAGATTAAAATTTTTAGATCAGATAATGGAGGAGAATACACAAGCTTGGCGTTCAAACAACATCTAGCTCAGCATGGAGTACTCCATCAGACTAGTTGTCCCTATACTCCTCAGCAAAATGGGGTGGCTGAGAGAAAGAATAGACATCTCATGGAGGTGGCAAGGGCTCTCATGCTTCAAGCACACGTTCCCAAAAGGTTTTGGAGTGATGCTGTCTCTACTGCATGCTACTTGATCAACAGAACTCCAACTAAGGTGTTAGGAGATCATGCTCCATTTGAAGTTCTAAACAAACACAAGCCAGTCCTTGACTACTTGAGAGTCTTCGGATGCTTGTGTTATGTGCTGATTCCGGGAAAGCTGCGCAACAAGCTTGAAGCTAGAAGCACCAAAGCCATGTTTATTGGTTATTCAACAACTCAAAAGGGGTATAGATGTTATGATCCGGTTACAAGGAGGGTTTTGACTTCTAGAGATGTGAAGTTCATTGAATCACGAGGATACTATGATGAGAAGAATCAGGAAGACTTGAAGGACATTACATCAGACAAGGCTGGTGTGCTGCGAATTATCTTGGAGAACCTAGGTATTAAGGTGTCTCAAGACCAAAATAGTGGAGGGAGCTGTCCGGGAACATCTCCACCATCTATGGAAACCACAGAACAACCCCACCTTCATCATGAGGGGGGAGAAGAAACAGGAGCTCAAGAAAGCTCAAGTGATAGAAGAGGAGAGGATTTGGCGTCACATGATCAAGGTGGTGTAGAAACAACACAAGATGGTGTGGAGACCGAATCAGTACCAATGGGAGAGTCATCAGGTGATGAGACTCAAGAAGAATTGAGAGAGCCGACACCTCCACAACAACAACTAAGAAGAAGTACAAGGCTGAGGAAGGATCCTTCCTCTTGGGTAAACACGAGAGTGTACTACAATGCCCAAGCTGTGGAGCATCCTTCTCAAGCTGTATGTTCATTTGCTCAATACCCTGAAAAACATTGTGCTTTTATGGTAAACTTGGATGAGAACTACATTCCAAGAAGCTATGAAGAGGCAATGATGGATAAAGAATGGAAGGAATCAGTTGGAGCTGAGGCAGGAGCTATGATCAAGAATGATACATGGTATGAGAGTGAGCTACCCAAAGGGAAGAAGGCTGTGACAAGTAGATGGATCTTCACAATCAAGTATAAGGCTGATGGAAAGGTTGAAAGGAAGAAGTCAAGACTGGTTGCAAGAGGCTTCACACAAACATATGGAGAAGATTACATTGAGACCTTTGCACCAGTAGCTAAACTACACACAATCCGAATTGTCTTAAGCTTGGCCGTGAACCTTGGATGGGGCTTATGGCAAATGGATGTGAAGAATGCCTTTCTACAAGGAGAACTTGAGGATGAAGTGTATATGCATCCACCTCCCGGCTTGGAACACTTAGTGAAGAGAGGGAATGTGTTGAGACTAAAGAAAGCTATCTATGGGTTAAAACAATCACCAAGAGCTTGGTACAACAAGCTAAGTACTACCCTAAATGGCCGAGGCTTCAAGAAGTCTGAACTTGATCACACCCTTTTCACTCTTACTACTCCCTCAGGTATGATTGCACTTCTTGTGTATGTTGATGATATCATTATCACAGGAAGTGATAAGGAAGGTATCATAGCAACCAAGGAGTTTCTTAAATCCATGTTTGAGATTAAAGATTTGGGAGAAATGAAATACTTTCTTGGAATTGAGATATGTAGATCCAAGGAAGGTTTGTTCATGTCCCAAAGGAAGTATACACTTGATCTTTTGAAAGATGCAGGGGCTTATGGAGGCAAGACAGCAAGGATGCCTATGGAGGATGGCTATAAAGTCCCACGAGAGGGGGAGAATGAAGACAGCAAACCTTATCAGGATCCTAAACTCTATAGAAAACTAGTTGGCAAATTGATCTATCTTACTATAACTAGACCTGACATTTGTTTTGCTGTGAACCAGGTGAGTCAACACATGCAAGTTCCTAAGGAACATCATTGGCGCATGGTGGAGAGGATCTTGATGTATCTCAACGGCTCACCTGATCAAGGAGTATGGATGGGCTGCAATGGAAGCACTGAAGTGGTTGGATACTGTGATGCAGATTGGGCTGGTGATAGAGCAGACAGGAGATCAACCACAGGCTATTGCACATTCATTGGAGGCAACTTGGTGACATGGAAGAGTAAGAAGCAGAAGGTGGTCTCTTGCTCAAGCGCAGAAGCTGAGTATAGAGCTATGCTGAAGCTTACCAACGAGTTGGTGTGGATCAAAGGCATCTTGAAGCATTTGGAGATTGATCAAGCCACGCCAATGACAATGCATTGTGATAACCAAGCAGCCATTCACATTGCATCCAACTCGGTGTTTCATGAAAGAACCAAGCACATTGAAGTTGATTGCCACAAGGTGAGGCAAATGATCATTCTAGGAGTCATCTTGCCATGTTATACGAGGAGTGAAGATCAGTTAGCTGATGTGTTCACCAAGGCTGCAAGACAGAAGACAATGGAGTCCATTCATATCAGGTTGGGCCTCATTGATCTTGGGAAGAGTAGGAGCTGATCCTCTTGGCTGTGAGGTCTTTACTCTTTTTCCCTCATCAAGGTTTTGTCCCAATGGGTTTTTCCTTGGTGAGGTTTTTAATGAGGAAGATCTCATGGCCATCCAAGCTTAGGCTTTCACAAAGCTAAGCTTGAGGGGGAGTGTTGAGAAGAGGAAGCCATTATGAGAAGGAAAGGTAGAGCTAAGCAAGTGATGGGAAAGAGTACGGACAGTACGGCCTAGGTACGGACAGTACGGCCTATGTACGGACAGGGGCTTGGCCGTACATCTAAGGAAACATAAAGGGAGAAGGAGATGGGTGAGTAAAGCCTCTACAGCACACGGAGGGTCTCAAGACTGATCAGACCGTTTAGGGATAAGGGAGGGACGAGCCTTATCCATCCAGGCCGTGGACAGGCTGTAAAGGCAAAGGCAAAGCGTGTGAGCCTTACCGTCCATTCATTCAAAAGAAACGCTCCCTTTGGTCTTGACTACACATGCTTATGACTAGTGATGTTTTCCCTTAACTTGTAAACCCTAATGCCTCTTCTATAAATGATGTAACCTCATCTCATAATAAGATTAGACAGTTCTATCCTATCAATCTCTCTCTACACATTTCCATAATGATTCTCCATTAGTCACTAATCCTTTCTCTACTCAACCTAAATCATACTACTCTCTCATATACAACTCAGATTCTCTAAAACATTTCATGATTCAACATATCTTGAGGTCTGAGAAGCTCCCAACACTTGAAGAAGTGTGTTCCCAAGTCCAAAAGGAGGAGGGATCAATCGGGTTGTTTGGAACAAAGGAAACACTCTCCTTTGCTTCTCATGCTGAAAGAAGCTCTCAGCCCAACAAGGCGCCTTACAAGAAGGGGGATAGGAGAGGCCTGAAGTGTGAGCATTGCAAGAGGGATGGGCACACCAAGGAGAGGTGTTGGATACTGAATCCAAGCCTCAAACCTGCCAAGTTCAAGTGAACCGTGCCCATGGAGGTTCAAGAGATCAGCTCGGATCTCTTGTTTGTAAGCAAACCTCCTAACCCTTAATAAGAGCTTGTGTCTTTATTTATTGTGCTGTGAGTGGTGTCTAGAGTCCCAGAATCTCATGTTTTGGGTTATTGCATTGTCTTGTGTGTTGCCATAGCTTGAATCATCATGAATGGGTTGTAGAATTGAGTAGAATGTATGAGATTTTAAGAGTACTCAGGTTATATGTGTGTGTGAAACCCAAATGGGTAAAGAGAGAGAGAGCTTGGGAGCGATTTGAGAAGAGGAGAGACTAATGAGTGTTTATGTGTCTAAGTGTTTATGTGTCTAGGTGTTTAGGTGTCTAAGAGTCTAAGAGATTGGTAACAAGTCTGAGAACGTGTATAGAGATTCAGAATGAGAGAATAGAGAGTTTAGAGAGACAAAGTATCATAAGATTATGAAGGAGGAGGGGAAATCCCCCTCTCTCTCTTAGAGATTACAAATTGCCCTCAAAGGGTCTTTAAATAGAAAATGGGTTACAAAACTCATGAAACCCTAAGCTAAGGATAAGAAATGGAGAGTGGAGATCCTTTGGTTTGAAATGGGCGGATGAGATGTAGTCAAGGATCTGATGCTAGCTGGCTGGTCTTTAATTTAAATGAAAAGCTCAGATTGCTCATTTTGAATGGATGGTGTAGATTGGTCTTGGCTGTAAAGGTAAAGCACCTTTACCTTTCCAGCTTGCATACACAGCTCATTTATCCCTTGGAATATTCCCATGCCTTATCCTCCAACGTCCATAATGATCAGACAAGCTTCTCTTGCACCCTAAGTTTGCACAACACCATTTTAGGTTGATCCGGAACATGTTGGTGCGCCCACATGGTTGTACGGTCATTGGTACGGACCTCCTGTCCGTACCACTCGCCCTATTCTTGCACATTGCCCTAACTCTCTTCTTGGTTGAACCAGACTCCTTTGTGAATCTCCCATGGCCGTACATAGCCGTACAAGGTCGTACATGGCCGTACTGTCCGTACGGCTGCCCTAGCTTTGTACCTTCGTCCATCTTCTCCCAAACTTCTCCAAAGCCTTCCTAAGATCAGTCTAAGTCCCTCCTGGACTTAACTTCACAATGATAGATACTTCAGGGCACTCCTGAAGCTTGATTGAACTCTTCTGGACATCTTCTGGAGCTTGCCCTATTAATTAACAAGCTCCATCTTCTCTTCAGTTCAACACTCCCCCTCAAGTTTGACTCTAGCAGATCCTAAGTCAAGCTTGGAACCCTGAAGAGTCTCCCTCATTAAAAACCTTACAAGGAAAACCCATTGGGACAAAACCTTGCAAGGGAAAAAGAGTAGAGATCTCCAAGGCCTAGGGATTGGCCATTGAGCCTTTGTGCCTTAGAACCAGTGTGGTTGGACACAAAGAACTCTGGATCGTGGCCTAACTGGTGCAGCAACTCTTCAAGGCTTGTGCACACTTCAAACACTTCTTGGCCTCTTCATGTAGCCGGGTTGATACTCCCCCTCTCAACTGACTTCACAGCCTCCTTAGAGAAGCTAGGGAACGACCAGGAACACTTCAGTGATGCCCAAGCAATGGTACCTGATACATTATCCCAAAGGTGCATCAGTACTTATCAAGACCCTTAAGATTACATCATTAATGCAGCACATTTTACTCAAAGTATTTTAAGTATCATCTTAAGCTTAAACAATGACATGATGAATGAATTGAATTGTCATGAGTTTAAGATACTTCCCTATTGTTTAGGTGAGGAGTGTTCCATGAACATTTTGGAGTTTCCCAAACAGCTTGACTTTCCACTAGATTCTTCTTCAAGTAGTCTCTGAACATACACAGCTTGACTCTCCACTTGAATCTCCCTCAAGTAGTCTCTGAAGGTATCACTTATATCTCCTAGGAGTTGCTTATCAAGATAACAAGTACCTGATACAATGTGAACACAATGCCTCAGTTCTTTAGGAAATAAACCTATCATTTCAGATTAAGCAACATTGTATCCAGTTCTTTCAAGGAAATAAGTCTATCATCTTAAGTAACATGATATCAGTCTTTATAAGCAAGATAGATAAGTAGACTTCCCTTTTTGTTTTGGTGAGTTTCCCACTCGGCCATTGCACCATTTAGTGGCAAGATCAGCTTCTTCTTCCTTAGATTGCCTAGAATAGCTCCAGCTGATGATCCTTTGTAGAAGACTGACCATGGATCATGTGCATTAAGACTCCCCCTCAAGCTTAGAACCGAGACTAGAAGGAGCTAAGCTTGTGATGATCCTATGCATCCCCATGGTCTTATAACCATCAATATTTCATGATAGCTTTCTTCTTGTGAGTGTACTCTCTTCCTTAACCAGGAACTAGGGTGTTTGAATCACCATAGAGAGACTCACAAGACACTTCTCTCATTGCATAATTACCCATGCTACACTTCCTGTAGACTAAGGACTAAACTTGTCCAATGGTATTATGTAATGGCCATCTCTCATTGCATAATCAATCACACTACACTTCCTGTAGATTATGGACTAACATGTCCTAGTGATGATATGCAATGGCACAAGACCTTTGTCTTTACACTTTGGTTTGGCTTGTCAATGTATCACTTCTTTGTGTACCTAACACCACCACAACTCAATGCAAGATCAGTTAATCCCATTGGGACCAAACCAAAATCATCCATCCGGTTTGATCTCCAATGCCACAACAATATATAAACTTAAAACAGCCAATCAATCAAGGCAAAAACATCAGCAAGTAGTTTTCAACAATTAATCAATCAAAGACAATGAATGTTTTCAGCAATACACTTGATCTTTTAAGTTTAATTCAATTTTTTTTTTTTTTTTTTTAAATGCAACACTAGATTAATGCATTAGATTAGACTCTAACAATGACTATATGAATGCAACAGATTCAATCCAAATGAAACACAAGACTAGATGACACTTATGCAATCTAGGCGACAAGAGTGAATCAGTACATGCTTATGCTCACTAGTTTAATCAAAGCCAATGATTCAAGTAGCTTAGACATACTTCTAAATGCTATAAGACATCAAGGATGGATTTAACTATGGCATAGCAACAATCTGAACTGGATTGAATCAAGACAATATGAAACAAGCTTATGTGAATGCAAAGTAGCCTTTCAAACATGATGCAAGCAGCAGAGACATTCTACTCAATTCTACAACACATTCATGATGATTCAAGCTATGTCAACACACAAAACACTGTAATAAACAAGATATGAGATTCTGGGACACTAGACATTACTTAATGTCAACAAGACAATGCAACAGCAACATAATTTCAGTATGCAATTAGCCTCTAGACATTCTACTAGAAGCTACCAACCATTAATGGAACTTTAGATATAGAAATCACAGAGCATAACCAAGAGATAGACCTATCAAGACATATTGAAATAGATAAGACTAGGCTTACTCCCTTGTTTAAGATGATAAGGAGTGGTTCTTAATGTCGCCACTTGAATCCTCACTTCTTCTTCTTCTCTCTAGGATCATAGAAGCTTCTTTAACACTCCCTCTTAAGCTTGGAACTAAGTCTAGTAAGAACCAAGCTTGGGCAGGTGAGAGTCTCTTGATCCGGAACAACAAACCATTGCAATCATCCTTCTGAATTCGCCACCATGATGGAATGCTTGTGGAAGTTTCAGCTACTTCTTCAATCACCTCACACTAGAAGCCACCTTGATAGAGTAGCCTTCTTCTTCACACAGCCAAGAGTGCTCTGTCTTAGTTTGAGCACTCTCTTGAATAGACACGCCACTGCCTAGACCCGGTTGGCTTCTTCTTCAGTTACTTGCAATGGTAAGGAGAAGAACAGGTCGCATAACTCCAAGGGTCGCTAGGTAGCTCACATAACCCCAGTGAGCTTATGTGAGTTTTAAAACCATCTGCCCTTTACCCTTCTTGTAACAACTCTCCATTGCACACATAAATGGACAAAGTCTTCCTCTTTTAACTTGGATGAATGGTGAGCTAAGAACACATCTTGTGAACCTGAAACAACACTCAAACTCCAGCAAAGATAAGACACAATAGTATTGGGATCAATCCTTGATTAATCATCAAGTTTGATTCCCAATATCACAAGCAATGCAACAGATTAAACAAGACAATATCAAGTTCTAATCTTTGCAAGCAAACTTTCTAAGTACAAGCAAGATCCTAACAGATTCAAGACAAGTTACTTAAGCATTTTTCTTTTTCTTTTAAAGCTCCTTTACTCAGCAATTTAGACATGAATCTAATGCTTCAATATAAGACAGCTACAAGACAATATGCATTAATCTTGATCAGTTTCTAACTCATGAATGCAAGCTGGATAAGACAGATTCTACTATCCTAACAAGTCATTTCATTTTAGAACTGGGATTAAGCATTTCAAACATTCTCAATCATCAAACAAGCCTCTTTAAGCATCCTGGGACAGTTTCTAAACAATTTTCATTTAGCAATCTTAAACATATCCTCAGGTTTTCAATCACATCACAACATCACAACCTGTTCATACACTCAAGCTTTATACAAGAGAAAGAGATTTCCTTACAGCCAAGAAACTAGTGTTAGTTCCTTGAAACTCCTTAGTACATGGGAAGATCTGAGCTTTTGGTGTCACTTCCAACATCTCCTTCTTTCATGGACTTCCTCTTGAACCCACCATGCCTAAGACACCTCTTCTCTTCATGTTTGAGTCGCCATAATCAGGTACAAGGTGAAAGCTTTCACCTTTCTCCTTGGACAGTGAATAGGAATGGCTTGGACATGCTTCCAATGGCCTTTCTTTCTTCAGGACGACCATGAGAGAGTGGAGAACAACCAAGGACAGCTTCTGGACGCCATGGATGAGTACATCTTCATCTTGAAGAGGTTAAACAACAGGCTGGACAGGAGCTCTTCATCAGCTTGGAAATGGCATGGGAGTGAGCTTGAGCTTGTACGGAAGCTAGAACCAAGTTCAGATGAACCTGGCTCTGATACCATATGAGATTTTAAGAGTACTCAGGTTATATGTGTGTGTGAAACCCAAATGGGTAAAGAGAGAGAGAGCTTGGGAGCGATTTGAGAAGAGGAGAGACTAATGAGTGTTTATGTGTCTAAGTGTTTATGTGTCTAGGTGTTTAGGTGTCTAAGAGTCTAAGAGATTGGTAACAAGTCTGAGAACGTGTATAGAGATTCAGAATGAGAGAATAGAGAGTTTAGAGAGACAAAGTATCATAAGATTATGAAGGAGGAGGGGAAATCCCCCTCTCTCTCTTAGAGATTACAAATTGCCCTCAAAGGGTCTTTAAATAGAAAATGGGTTACAAAACTCATGAAACCCTAAGCTAAGGATAAGAAATGGAGAGTGGAGATCCTTTGGTTTGAAATGGGCGGATGAGATGTAGTCAAGGATCTGATGCTAGCTGGCTGGTCTTTAATTTAAATGAAAAGCTCAGATTGCTCCTTTTGAATGGATGGTGTAGATTGGTCTTGGCTGTAAAGGTAAAGCACCTTTACCTTTCCAGCTTGCATACACAGCTCATTTATCCCTTGGAATATTCCCATGCCTTATCCTCCAACGTCCATAATGATCAGACAAGCTTCTCTTGCACCCTAAGTTTGCACAACACCATTTTAGGTTGATCCGGAACATGTTGGTGCGCCCACATGGTTGTACGGTCATTGGTACGGACCTCCTGTCCGTACCACTCGCCCTATTCTTGCACATTGCCCTAACTCTCTTCTTGGTTGAACCAGACTCCTTTGTGAATCTCCCATGGCCGTACATAGCCGTACAAGGTCGTACATGGCCGTACTGTCCGTACGGCTGCCCTAGCTTTGTACCTTCGTCCATCTTCTCCCAAACTTCTCCAAAGCCTTCCTAAGATCAGTCTAAGTCCCTCCTGGACTTAACCTCACAATGATAGATACTTCAGGGCACTCCTGAAGCTTGATTGAACTCTTCTGGACATCTTCTGGAGCTTGCCCTATTAATTAACAAGCTCCATCTTCTCTTCAGTTCAACAGAATGTCTCTACTACTTGCATCATGTTTGAAAAGCTGTTTTGCATACATAAGCATGTCTCATATTGTCTAAGTTCAATCCGAGTGTGTACTGATGCTAATGCCTATGTTTAATCCATCAATGAAAGTCTAGCATCAATTAGAAATTGTCTAAGTTGCTTGCATCATTGGTTTTGATTGAAACTGTTGAGCATAGCTTTAATATGTCTCATGGATTGAACCTGTTGCATTCATATAGCTAATGCTTTAAGATTGTGCATTCATGTAGTGATGCATTTAAAAATGAACCTAAATTGCAAATGTACTGATGTAAGCTTGCATTGCATTTAGAGAACTTAAAAAAAAAAAATGAAAAATGAACAAATGAACCTAGAATGTCACTGTATTGTTTAGAGCTTGCATTGTCATTGTAGAGATTGAAATTTACTTGTTCTTGCCTTGATTATCTGGTTTGTTTCAAGTATTATATACTGCTATGGCATTGGTGATCAAACATGATGGAAGATCTTAGTTTGATCCCAATGGGATGATCTGATCTTGCATTGAGTTGTGGTGGTGTTAGGTACACAAGGAGTGATACATGTAACTCGCCAACAGCCAAGAATGTAGAGACAAAGGTCTAGTGCCATTGCATATCATCACTAGGACATGTTAGTCCATAATCTACAGGAAGTGTAGTGTGATTGATTATGCAATGAGAGATGGCCATTGCATAATACCATTGGAAATATCCAGTCCAAAGTCTACAGGAAGTGTAGCATGGGTCATTATTAAACACTTTTGTGTTTTAGAGTGTGTTTAATAATAATCAGAGAAGATTAGAGTAAAGATTAGAGAGAATAGAGAGATTCTAGAGAGAGAGAGACTCAAAACTCTATTAATTGATTTAATGATTCAGATACAAGATATATATGAAGAGATAAGGCTGATAAAGTGTATTTCGAAATCCATAAGCATGTGGAGTCAATGGACAGGCTGGAACTCCTTTTGAAATGCTTGGCTGTGTTTCCTCACATGCTTGCTATAGTAATAAAGCATTTTCCCCTTTCCAGCTCAAGACAGCCTGTCCATGTGCTCCTTATCCTCTCCAAATATCCTTGGACGTTTTTACTCTCCAAATGGATGTAAGGTAACTTCCCAAGCTCTAACTTAGTTACCTTTATCCAGAAATGGTGAAACTCCAAAGTTACTGTGGTAAAAACTCCAAAGTTACTGTCTCACTTCATTCATCCCCAAAGCTTCATCTCTTCACTTCTTGGTCTTCATCTCAACACTCCCCCTCAAGCTTGACCATGTAGAACAAGTCAAGCTTGGAAACCATGAAGACCTCCCTCATTAAAAACCTCACCAAAGAAAACCCAATGGGATAAAACCTTGATGAGGGAAAAAGAGTGGAGACTCCATGGTTAAGGGGCTCAGCTCCTAGGAGTAAGATCAATGAGTCCAAGTCTTGATAGTATGGACTCCATTGTCTTTAATCTCGCTGCTTTAGTAAACACATCTGCAAGCTGATCTTCACTTCTTGTATAACATGGCAATATCACTCCAAGTATAATCATCTGCCTCACCTTGTGGCAATCAACTTCTATATGCTTCGTCCTCTCATGAAAGACTGAGTTAGAAGCAATGTGGATAGCTGCTTGATTGTCACAATGCATTGTCATAGGAGTACTCTGCTCAATCTCCAAATGCTTCAAGATCCCCTTGATCCACACCAACTCGTTTGTCAGCTTCAACATGGCTCTATACTCAGCTTCAGCACTTGAACAGGAGATAACCTTCTGCTTCTTACTCTTCCAAGTGACCAAGTTCCCTCCAATGAATGTACAATACCCAGTAGTTGATCTCCTGTCCACTCTATCTCCTGCCCAATCAGCATCACAATATCCAACCACTTCTGTACTGCCATTACAACCCATCCAAACTCCTTGACCAGAGGTGCCACTCAAATACCTCAGTATCCTATCAACCATCTTCCAATGATGGACCTTTGGCGCCTGCATATGTTGACTCATTTGATTCACCGCAAAGCATATATCTGGCCTAGTGATGGTCAAGTAGATCAGCTTGCCAACCATCTTCCTGTATAGCTTAGGATCCTCAAACAGCTGCTTCTCTTCAACCTCCCCCTCACGCAGAACCTTATATCCCTCCTCGAGGGGTGTCTTAGCTATCTTTCCTCCAAGCACATCAGTCTCCTTCAACATATCCATAGTATACTTCCTTTGAGACATAAACAAACCCTCCTTTGATCTGCATATCTCAATGCCCAGAAAATACTTCATCTCTCCCAAATCCTTGATGTCAAACACAGATTTGAGAAACTCCTTAGTAGCTTGAATCCCTGCCTTATCACTCCCTGTGATAATCAAATCATCCACATACACTAGAATCACAATGATCCCTGAAGGTCCTGTCAAGGTGAAGAGAGTGTGATCTAATTCAGACTTCCTAAAGCCTCTCCCATTGAGTGTTGTACTCAGCTTCCTGTACCAAGCTCTAGGTGATTGTTTCAGCCCATATATTGCCTTCTTCAATCTCAAAACATTCCCTGGCTTTACTAGATGCTCAAGACCAGGAGGAGGAAGCATGTATACCTCATCTTCTAGCTCACCTTGTAAGAAAGCATTCTTCACATCCATCTGCCACAAATCCCACTCCAAGTTTGTTGCAATGGACAACACAATCCGAACTGTATGTAGCTTAGCTACTGGTGCAAAGGTATCAATGTAATCCTCTCCATAGGTCTGTGTAAATCCTCTTGCAACCAATCTGGTCTTCTTCCTATCAATCTGTCCATTTGCAAGATACTTGATTGTGAAGATCCATCTACTAGATACAGCCCTCTTTCCCTTAGGCAGCTCACTCTCATACCATGTATCATTTTTGATCATAGCACCTGCTTCAGCTCCCACTGATTCTTTCCATTCCTTGTCTAACATAGCTTCTTCATAAGTCCTTGGTACATAACTCTCATCCAGACTAATCATAAAGGCATGATGCTCCTCTGGAAACTCAGCAAAGGAACACACAGCTTGAGAAGGATGCTCCACAGCCTGGGCATTGTAGTACACTCTCGTGTTTACCCAGTTGGAAGGATCCCTCTTTATCCTTGTGCTCCTCCGCAGGGTCTCAACGTGTTCTTCAGCCTGAATATTATCTTGTGTTTCTTCTCCTAAGCCAGTAGGTTCTCCCTGCTCATTTCCATATGACTGATCCTCACTCTCCTCTGTACCAGTAGACTGAACAACATTCTCTACTTCATGTGTCTCCTCATGATCATGCTGTCCTGAATCCTCTTGGTTTTGCTTCTGCTCCTCTGATTCAGATCCATTCCCCCTCTCATGATCAAGAGGGGTTGTTTCTCCAGCTTCTCCAGCTTGGTTAGAAGGTTCTCTCCTTCCTGGTTTCTGATCTTGGGATAATCCTATCCCTAGCCTCTCCAACAACACTCTCAGTGTTGTTGCCTTCTCTGTTGGAGCTCGGGACAGATCCTCTAGGTCTTCCCATTTCTTCTCCTCATAATATCCTTTAGACTCCACAAACTTCACTTCTCTGGATACCAAAACCCTCCTGGTTATTGGATCATAACATTTGTACCCTTTCTGAGTGATTGAGTACCCAATGAACATAGCTTTAGTACTCTTTGCTTCTAGCTTGTTCCTCCTCTCTCCGGGAACCATCACATAACATAAACACCCAAAGACTCTCAAATGATCAAGGTGTGGTTTAGTCTTGTTCAATACCTCAAAGGGAGACAGATTCTTTAGGATCTTGGTCGGAACTCTGTTGATGAGATAGCATGCAGTCTGAACAGCATCCCCCCAAAACCTCTTTGGAACATTTGCATGAAACATCATTGACCTTGCTACCTCCATCAAGTGCCTATTCTTTCTCTCAGCCACCCCATTCTGCTGTGGTGTGTAAGGACAGCTTGTCTGCTGCACAATCCCATGCTTTGCTAGATAACTCTTGAAAGCATTGCTAGTGTATTCTCCTCCATTATCAGATCTTAGCACCTTCACAGTAGCATTGTATTGATTAGTTACATATGCTTGGAAGTTCATAAAGGCTTCTAGGACTCTATCTTTAGAGGGAATCAAAGTGACCCATGTATACTTTGATTTCTCATCAATAAAAGTTACAAAGTACTTCTGGCTATCCCTAGACTCACACAGAGATGTCCACACATCTGAGTGAACTAGATCAAAGCAATGCTCATATATAGTCTCTGATGCTGGAAAGACAGTCCTACAATGCTTTCCTAATATGCATGCTTCACACTCCAAGTGATTAAATGACATATTAGGCATGATTAACTCAATTGCACGAGCATGAGGATGTCCTAATCTAGCATGCCAAGTCATACTATCACACCTATCATCAGCACTACTCAGGCACATAGAGTTAATGGGATTAAGAGTCTTAGCTGTTTGGAGATGATATAAGTGATGCTTGCTGTCCCCTCTGCCAATAACTCTTCCAGTCTTCAAATCTTGAAACTCAACTTCATTTGGCCTGAATACTACTTGACAATCCAGATCAATTGTAGCTTTCTTAACAGATATCAGATTTGAAGTGAACTGAGGCAGATATAAGGCGGTTGAGCTCTTCTCAAACAGCTTGAGGTTTCCCATTCCTGCTATTGGGATCTGGGCGCCATTAGCTATGGTAACACACCCTGTTGCAGCCCTGACATCACTTATCAGACTCCTATCACTGATCATATGATGTGTTGCTCCAGAATCAATTATGATAGGTTTAGAGGCTGTGTAGGAATCGCTTTGCTTCTCACTTGCAGCTAGAGCACCTTGCTTCTTTCTTGCAACCAGTTCATACACACACTTAACAAACTCATCCCATTCTTTCTTTGTGATTGGATCCTCTCCTCCTTTGGTCTCCTGCCTCCTTGTACTTACACCATCTTCTACTGATTCTCCCAAGTAAGCTGAGTATGAACACTCTCCTATAACCATCTGCTGAAGTATATCCTTGATTCTCTTCAAGATCACACTCATCCTGTCACTTAAGTGCTCAGACTCGCTACCCTTTCTCCATGCCCTTCTCTTCATTAACCACTCCTTAGAAAGTTTTCTCAACCTTCCCTTCTTACAGCTTGTACCTCCCTTCCATCTTTCTGGTTTCCTGTTCATCTCCCACACATCACAAGTGTGTTTAACAAGCTCACATACCTCTTCCATAAGGAAGCCAAAGATCACATCTTGCTGCCTCCTTTCTTGACCACATCTCGGATTTGATGTGTGTGCCTTCACCACATCTAACTCTGACCATACTTCTCTCAGCCTTCCCACAAGCTGAGAACACTCATCCCTTCCTTGTCTCAAGCCGCGGATCATCCCTTTGTCCTCAACGACTCTTACAGGCTTGGACTTGCCTAAAGTTGCTTCAATCTCACTCTTTGTAGTGTCTCCTTGAACAACTTCATTTCCCAGATTCAGACCTCTTGTCTGACCTTCTTCAGTAGCCATTTCCATGAAAGGTTTCCCCTTTCCATGACTGCTCCATAACCCACAGCTTTCCAAAGCTCCCTTTATCCATCTTGAACACACTCCATCCATTTCTTCTTCACGCCCCAAAGATTTACTAAACCTGTGCTTCATCTCCTGTTGAGGTTGCTTGAATCGATCAGACAACCTCCCAAATACCCAGAAACTGAAGAACAGCTCAAGAACAGCTCAAGAACAGCTCAAGAACACCAAGAACACACAACAGATTCTCGCAAATCACCACTCCCTTCCTTGCCAACCTGGCTCTGATACCATATACACTTTTGTGTATGTAGAGTGATGAATAAATATCAAGAGATGATTAGTGTAGATTTGGAGATTTAAGAGAGACTAAGAGAATAAAGAACAAGAGAGAATACTCAAAACTCCATTAGATTGATTAATGAGAGAGTTTACAACATATATAGAGTAGGGATACATAAAAACGTCCAGGTTCAGTCTAGCTAGGATAAGAAGCATGTGTAGTCAAAGATGCCTTATTCAAACTAGCCAATAAGGTTCCTCACATGCTTGGGTATCTTGCTTTAGCTTTCCAGCTGTGCCAGCCTGTCTAAAGCTTTCTTCCCTTGACCAGACCTTATCCAAACTCCTCCTTGCTTATCCATACTCCCCCTGGCGTGTTTCACCCTCCAAATAGGTGCAAGGTAACTTCCCAAGTCTTATAACTCAGTTACCACAGTAACAATAAAGTTACTGTGGTAAATCACCAAAGTTACTGCCTGCTCCAAATCCCTTCCTCTATCCATGTATCAACTCTTCATCTCCTCATCTCAACACTTACAAAGTGATTCATCCTGGTTTGTATGGAACGACGAAGAAGCTGTGCTATTCCCAAACTGGGAAACTGGAATCACCTGATTTGAAAGTGGGATAACTTCTTCATGCCAACTTGATATGATCATGGACCAGCCAAACAAAGAAGATGATGAGAGCATGGATGTTCCAACTGATGGAGGAGCTCTAGCCATATCTGAAGGTCATATGACTCGAGCCAGAAGCAAGCAACTCAAAGAAGCCATTGGAGGATTACTTAAGACATCACTGAAGCAAGAAGAGAGTCTTGGAAGAAGCTTGATCAACCAAGACACACTTGCCACAATTCATGCCATCTCAGCTCCAAGATAGACATCAAATGAGCAAGTAACATATGTGTGCTCTTTTTCCCTATCTTTGGTTTTGTCCCACTGGGTTTTCCAAAGATAGGTTTTTAATGAGGCCATATGTTGCTTTCCTATCACTCATTTGATGATCTCAGTTCAAGACTTTATTTTAATTATTTATCTTTGTTAACATGAAGCAGAATTAGGCTGCTAAACTTGAGAATTAAGCTGCCAGACTTGAGAACCCTTATATGGTTTTATAAGGTTTTTTATAAGGTTTTATAAGGTTTATTTTTAAGGCTCATTTAGAGACCAAGGAGCCTGTTATGAGTTTTAGTAATGTTTAGAGTAATCTGAGTGTTTAGGAAAGACTAGAAACGATTTAGTGAAGATTAGAGTATGGAATGAGATTAGGAGTCTAATATGGAACCATTGAGATTTAAAGACTAAGAGAGAGTCTCAAAACTTGCTTAACTTATTAATGAGTGAGGTTACATATTTATAAGGGAGACACAAGGGTTTACAAGAAGGGAAATCGCCACTGTTTAACCGTGTGGAGTCAATGGGAGCCTTTTGAATGATTGGCCAGGATGGCTCACATGCTTATGGCATCTTGGACTACTTTCCAGCCTGTTCCAGCCTGGCACGCGCGTCCCTTATCCTCCTACCAGTCTTATCCCTTCACTAAGCCCTTAAGGTAACTTCTACCTTGTTACGGTTTCACTTGGTCAGGTTGGGTAACTTCTGGTCGAGGCATTTAGTACGGACGGTACGGCCATGTACGGCCTTGTACGGCCGTCCGTACCATGCTTGCCCAAAGTCCCCTCATTCCTTTCTCCTCTTCTCTTCAACACCTTATCTCTTCATATCCATATACTCAACTCATCTCAACACTCCCCCTCAAGCTTAGCTTTGTGAAAGCTTAAGCTTGGACAGCCATGAGATCTTCCTCATTAAAAACCTCACCAAGGAAAACCCATTGGGACAAAACCTTAATGAGGGAAAAAGAGTAAAGATCTCATGACTAAGGGGATCAGCTGCTTCTCTTTCCAAGATCAATGAGGCCCAATCTGATATGAATGGACTCCATTGTCTTTTGCCTCGCAGCCTTGGTGAACACATCAGCCAACTGATCTTCACTCCTAGTATAACATGGCAAGATGACTCCTAGGACAATCATCTGCCTCACCTTGTGGCAATCAACCTCAATGTGCTTTGTTCTCTCATGGAACACCGAGTTGGAGGCTATGTGAATGGCGGCCTGGTTGTCACAATGCATTGTCATTGGAGTGTCTTGTGCTATCTCCAAATGCTTCAAGATGCCCTTGATCCAAACTAACTCGTTTGTAAGCTTCAGCATAGCTCTATACTCAGCTTCTGCACTAGAGCATGACACCACCTTCTGTTTCTTACTCTTCCAAGTCACCAAGTTGCCTCCAATGAATGTGCAATAGCCGGTTGTTGATCTTCTGTCAGTTCTATCACCTGCCCAATCAGCATCACAATAGCCCACCACTTCTGTGCTTTCATTGCACCCCATCCATACACCTTGATCCGGCGAGCCATTTAGATACATCAGCAGCCTCTCCACCATACGCCAGTGATGTTCCTTGGGAAGCTGCATGTGTTGACTCACCTGATTCACAGCAAAGCATATATCAGGTCTTGTGATGGTTAGATAAATCAATTTGCCAACAAGTTTTCTATAGAGTTTAGGATCATGAAATGGCTTGCTGTCTTCAATCTCCCCCTCTCTTGGTACTTTGTAGCCATCCTCCATTGGCATCTTTGCTGTCTTGCCTCCATAAGCACCTGCACCTTTCAAAAGATCAAGTGTATACTTCCTTTGGGACATGAACAAACCTTCCTTGGATCTACAAATCTCAATTCCAAGAAAGTATTTCATTTCTCCCAAGTCTTTTATTTCAAACATAGACTTTAGAAACTCCTTGGTTGCTTTGATACCTTCCTTATCACTTCCTGTGATAATGATATCATCCACATACACAAGGAGAGCAACCATACCTGAGGGAGTAGTGAGGGTAAAGAGAGTATGGTCCAATTCTGACTTCTTAAAACCTTGGCCGTTCAGAGTTGTGCTCAACTTGTTGTACCATGCTCTTGGTGATTGCTTCAACCCATAGATAGCCTTCTTTAGCCTCAGTACATTCCCTCTCTTCACTAGATGTTCAAGACCTGGTGGAGGATACATGTAGACTTCATCCTCAAGTTCTCCTTGTAAGAATGCATTCTTCACATCCATTTGCCACAATCCCCATCCAAGGTTAACCGCCAAGCTTAGTACAATTCTAATGGTATGTAACTTGGCTACTGGTGCAAATGTCTCAATGTAATCCTCTCCATATGTTTGAGTGAACCCTCTTGCTACTAATCTAGTCTTCTTCCTCTCAATCTGTCCATCAGCCTTGTATTTGATTGTGAAGATCCATCTACTAGATACTGCCTTCTTCCCTTTTGGTAGTTCACTTTCAAACCATGTATCATTCTTTATCATAGCTCCTGCCTCAGCTCCTACTGATTCCTTCCATTCCTTATCCTCCATTGCCTCTTCATAGCTTCTTGGAATGTGATTCTCATCTAAGTTTACCATGAATGCACAATGTGCTTCTGGATATTGAGAGAAAGAACACACGGCCTGAGTAGGATGCTTCACAGCTTGAGCATTGTAGTACACTCTCGTGTTTACCCAACTGGAAGGATCCTTTCTCAGCCTTGTACTTCTTCTCAACACTGGCCCTTCTTGTGCCGGTAACTCCATGTCTTGTACATCTTCTTGTGTACTTTCTTCTCTTGCTTCTTCTCTTGGCTGACTTGCTTCAGCTCCTTCATCCCTTAGCTGACTTGCTTCAGCTCCTTCTTGTTGATCATTTGACTCCACAGCTTGATCATGAGAACCAGAACTCTCTTCATGACTTTGAGTTTGAGTTTCTGTTCCATTCCCCCCCTCATGTTCAAGATTGGACGTCTGATGATTCGGTATTGGTGTAGTGCCTCTTACTTCTTGCTGTCCTTGATCCATATTGATACCAAGTCCTTCTAGTATTATCCTCAAGGTTGCAGCTCTATCTGAAGTGAGATCTTTCAAATCTTCTTGAATCTGCTCCTCATAATATCCTTTTTCTTCCACAAACTTCACTTCTCTAGATACTAACACTCTCCTTGTGTTAGGATCATAGCACTTATATCCTTTCTGACTTGATGAATATCCAACAAACATTGCCTTGGAGCTTCTAGCTTCAAGCTTGTTTCTTAATTCTCCCGGTACCATCACAAAACACAAACACCCAAAGATCTTCATATGTTCCAATGAGGGCTTGTATCGGTTCAATACCTCAAATGGTGATAACCCTTGCAGAATCAGGGTTGGTGTTCTGTTGATGAGATAACAAGCTGTAGTGACCGCATCACTCCAGAACTTCTTGGGTACATTGGTTTGAAACATCATAGACCTGGCCACTTCCATCAGATGCCTATTCTTTCTCTCAGCCACACCATTCTGTTGTGGAGTATAGGGACAGCTTGTCTGATGTAGTATTCCATGCTGAGATAGATGGAGCTTGAATGCTTGTCCCGTGTACTCTCCTCCATTATCTGACCTGAAAATCTTTATCTTGGCATTATAATGGTTAGTCACATATGATTGAAAGTTCTTAAATGCATCAAGTACCCTATCTTTGGTTGGAATTAAAGTTAACCAGGTGTATTTGGATTTTTCATCAATGAAAGTTACATAATACTTTTGATTGTCTCTAGATAAGCAAGGAGCAGTCCAACAATCAGAATGAATCAAATCAAAACACTTCTCATAAACCGTAGTAGATTTAGTAAAGACAGTCTTACAATGCTTGCCTAAAATGCAAGCTTCACACTCATTATTCTCAAAGGAAACACCTGGCAACATCAGTTTTAAAGCCTTATTATGAGGGTGTCCTAATCTAGCATGCCACAATGCATTTTTACTTAAACTAGAACCAGAAACAGAAGTAAACGAGCAGCTATAACTAGAAACAGGAGCAAGATCTTCAAGTAAATACAATTCTCCTTTAGTAACTCCCTTTCCAATCATCTTGCTGCTTTTAATATCCTGAAACTTCACATCATTAGGACTGAATATGACATTGCATTGCAAATCAGTAGCACATTTCTTAACAGATAACAAGTTTGAAGTAAATTCAGGCATATAAAAGGCTTTAGTTTCCTTATCAAACAGTTTAAGACTTCCTATTCCTCTAATAGGTATCTTATCTCCATTAGCTATCATCACATTTCCATTCATTGGTACAATGTTTTTAATCAAACTAGTGTCACTTATCATATGATGAGATGCACCAGAATCAACTACTAAAGGCTTGATGGTATGTGAACTAGCAATATGAGCAAGTATACTAGATGGTTTGAATGCATGATCATTCCTAGCAAAACTAGCCGTTCTAGATTGGTTTATTATCTCTATCACACTTTCATGCATCCTATCAGTTCTAGTTGGATTCTCATCATTCTCTATAGCCCTAGCACCAAAGGAATAAGCAAATGTGTTACCATGCTCCTTGAAGAGCTTAATGAGAGCATCCAGGTCGGATTTCCTTAGATACTCTTGATCATAGTTCCCACGGTTGCTTGGGGCTCCAGTGTAGGCTACAAGAGACTTCCCATCACCTGCTTCACGCCCATCTATCTCCTTCCCTTTGCTAGTACCTGCTCCACTTGCGCTTGCTCCATCTGAGATATTAGCCCTTGCCTCTCTGTCTTTCATAAACTTTGCCGGCTTGAGATGGGGATGGAGTATCCAGCATTGGCTCTTCTTGTGGCCATGCTTCTTGCAGTGATCACAGTTCCCATTGAACCTCCTCTCATCATACTTCCCATGCGCAGCCTTGTGTGCTTGTGGAGCTTCCCCTCCCTCCTCTTGAGTTGCTTGATTTACGAGAGATAGCTCTCCTTTCTTTCCAAACAACCCAATAGAGCCTTGTTCCTTCTGAATCCTTGCGCACACTTCTTCAAGATCAGGTAGTGTGTCCTCTCTAAGCAAGTGTTGGATAAGACCATTGTACGCCGGATTCATGGTGAGGAGTAGCCCAAAGACCTTGTCTTGCTCTCTTCTTTTGTTGAGCTCATCTGCATCTGTAGTGCTTGGCCTCAACATCTCCAGCTCGGACCAGAGTGTTCTGAACCTCCCTAGATGCTTGGTGAACTCCATATCCTCTTGTACCAAGTTGTTTATAGCCTGCTTCACCTCAAACACACGGCTCAGGTTTGATGTATTCCCATACACCTTCTTCAACGTTCCCACAGCTCTTTAGCTGATTCACAGTAACTGTATGCATCTAGAATCGCCGGCTCAAGTGAAGCATGCAGCACTGACATCACCAACATGTCCTCCTGATGCCACTTCTCTTCCGCTTTGCTTGCGGCTTCTCCTTCAGTTTCTCCTTGGGTGATGAGCTTTGGAGCTTCTCCTGGCGTGATGTGCTTCCAAAGCCCTTTGCTTCCCACCGTGGTTCTCACCATCCGAGACCACACCAAGTAGTTGGTTCCCTTGAAGCAAACCGCTACCTTCATGTTCATGTTCATACCACTCTCCATGATGAACGATGACTTCTCTAGACTTCACAAACTGGATCTTGAGTTAAAAGACTTGTAAGAACACTCACTGCCTCGGTCTTCAACCTCACAGCTTCAGCAACACACTAAAAACTAGTCTTTGAACTCGGACAATACCCGGAACCTCCCAAGAGCACAAGAACACCAACCAAACTCTTCAAAGCTTCAATCTTGAATCTCCAAAGAGCCTAACACGAACTCAGATTCTCACTAACCTGGCTCTGATACCATATGAGTTTTAGTAATGTTTAGAGTAATCTGAGTGTTTAGGAAAGACTAGAAACGATTTAGTGAAGATTAGAGTATGGAATGAGATTAGGAGTCTAATATGGAACCATTGAGATTTAAAGACTAAGAGAGAGTCTCAAAACTTGCTTAATTTATTAATGAGTGAGGTTACATATTTATAAGGGAGACACAAGGGTTTACAAGAAGGGAAATCGCCACTGTTTAACCGTGTGGAGTCAATGGGAGCCTTTTGAATGATTGGCCAGGATGGCTCACATGCTTATGGCATCTTGGACTACTTTCCAGCCTGTTCCAGCCTGGCACGCGCGTCCCTTATCCTACTACCAGTCTTATCCCTTCACTAAGCCCTTAAGGTAACTTCTACCTTGTTACGGTTTCACTTGGTCAGGTTGGGTAACTTCTGGTCGAGGCATTTAGTACGGACGGTACGGCCATGTACGGCCTTGTACGGCCGTCCGTACCATGCTTGCCCAAAGTCCCCTCATTCCTTTCTCCTCTTCTCTTCAACACCTTATCTCTTCATATCCATATACTCAACTCATCTCAACACCTGTTCCTTGCCTTCTCTATAAATATGTGTCTGAAAACCCTAATAGAACTATCCAATCTTTATTTCTAAACTCTTGTTTCTCTCTAGTCGGCCGCAAGCTTGTCTTGTAGATCTGAGATTTCTTGAGTCTTTGTTAGTGTGTCATATCTAACAAAACCACAAGAGTGATTGTCTTGGTGTGTCATATCCAAGGGATTCACTTAGGAGTATCAAGGAGACCTCTCACATCTCTTTGTGTCACCATTCATTCCACAAACCTTGAAGCAGATTGAGTCTTTGATTCTCTGTTTGCAAGGATCTATCCCATTCCAACCAGAGAACCATCCTAGGAGTGTATTATGTGGTATCAGAGCAACTCTGGCTAGGGAAGTTCTCGTTTTCTTTAAGTTTTCACTCAAATCTGTCTCTTGGTTTCATAACTATTGATAGATCTGAGTTTTGTTGTGTTGTTTCTGTCGATTTGATTCACTCTGAGTTCAGTATTGCTAGATCTGTTGCTGTGTGTTTTTAAATTGATAGATCTGAAAGTTTCTATTTTAGATCTGTGATAGATCCGATCATCTCTTGTTGTTTCTTTGATAGATCTGTTGTTGTTTTGTTAAAATCTGATAAAAGTAGAGGTGTTGATCGTGTGAATTCGAAAAGACTCTTGAGATTCTTATTGGATAAGTTACCGGAAATTCAAATCTGATAGAAATCTCTTTTGCCGCCTATTTAATCTTTTGTTCTTGTTTCCTTATTTGAATTGATTTCTTTTTGTTTCTTGAACTTCTTACTGTCGATTTTCTTCTGTTGTTTCAGGTACTATGGCAGGAGATCCAGAAGAGGATGAAGGAGTTAGTCTCGAACACAAAGCTTTGCTGGAAGCTTTGACTCGCCGTATGCAAAACATGATGGAAACGAGATTGATTTCTTTCCGCGAAGAACTTGATGCCCAGTCTTCAGAACAGAGGCGTGAACCAAGGCAGAACCGACGAGATAATACTAGACAAGAGCATGGTGGATCACAGGAGACTGATAACTATTATGAGCGCCACAGAGTTGAGAAGAGTGGTTCATCATCATCATCGCGAGATAATAGAAGGAGATATCATCGTGATCGTGATGGGAGAAGATCTTACCGTGATGAGTTTGCTGGTTTGAAGATTAAAATTCCTCCCTTCCATGGCAAGGTTGATCCAGACGCTTATCTCGAGTGGGAGAAGAAGATTGAGCTCGTTTTCAACTGCCAACACTACACCAATGCTCAAAGAATCCAGATTGCTGCTACTGAGTTTCATGATTATGCCTTGAGCTGGTGGGATCAATTGGTTACTACAAGGAGGTTGAATCAGGAGTATCCAGTTGAGTCTTGGCATGAGATGAAGTCTCTTATGCGGAAGAGGTTTGTGCCTAGCCATTATCACCGCGACTTGCATCAGAAATTGAGAAGACTTACACAAGGATCTAAGACCGTGGAGGAGTACTATCAGGACATGGAACTACTGATTTTGAGAGCTGGTATATCTGAGGACAGAGAGGCTACTATGTCAAGGTTTCTTGGAGGACTTAACCGCGAGATACAGGACAGTGTGGAGATGCAACACTATGTGGAGATAGAAGAGATGTTGCACAAAGCTATTCTGGTGGAGCAGCAGATCAAAAGGAAGCATCACTCCCGTAGCAACTATAGCTCCAGCAAGTACCAACATTTTAAAGATGAGAAACCATCCTACCTGAAAGACAGTAAGCCTCCGCAGAAAGAAGATAGTAAGCCGGGTAGCATATTCAGCAAAGACCGAGACAAAGACAAAGGCAAAGCAGAAGCTACTAGTTCCAGATCCCGAGATGTTAAGTGTTTCAAGTGCCAAGGGCGTGGGCATTATGCCAATGAGTGCACCAACAAAAAGGTCATGATTCTTCTTGAGAATGGAGAGTATGAATCAGAAGAAGAGAAGTCTGAATCTGATCTTGATCAATCTGGAGAAGAAAGTGAAGTAGAACCAGTGAGAGGAAGGTTGTTGGTGACAAGAAGACTCTTGAACTTGCAAACTAAGAATAGAGACCTTGAGCAGCGTGAGAATCTGTTTTACACAAGGTGTATGGTTCAGGGAAAGGTGTGCAGTCTCATTATTGATGGAGGAAGTTGTGTCAATGTAGCTAGTGAGACAATGGTGAAGAAATTGGGTTTGAAGATTCAGAAACACCCAAAACCATACAGATTGCAGTGGCTTAATGAGGAGGGCGAAATGAGAGTGTCAACTCAAGTGCTGGTTCCTATAGCCATTGGTAGATATGAAGATGAAGTCTTGTGTGACGTGTTGCCAATGGAAGCCAGTCATATACTCCTTGGAAGACCCTGGCAGTATGATAGACGTGTGAATCATGATGGCTTCACCAACAAGCACTCATTTGAATTCAATGGAAAGAAGACTGTACTGGTGCCTTTATCTCCTAAAGAGGTTCATGAAGATCAACTCCAGCTTCAGAAAAAGAAGGAGAAAGAGATAGACCTCAAACCTGATCAGAACAAGCATCACAGCCTCTATGCCAATCAGGGAGATATCAAAAGAATTCTTTACTCTCAAAATTCTATTATCTTGCTTATGTTTAAGGAGACTTTACTAACAGTTACTGATCACACACCGGATCATCCGAGTGAACTAGTCTCTCTTTTACAGGAATATGCAGATGTGTTTCCAGAAGATAGCCCCATTGGATTGCCTCCAGTTCGTGGGATTGAGCACCAAATCGACTTTGTACCTGGTTCAACACTACCAAACAGACCTGCATACAGAACTAATCCAGTGGAGACTAAAGAATTGCAAAGACAAGTAGAGGAGCTGATGGAGAAGGGTCATATCCGAGAGAGCTTGAGTCCCTGTGCAGTTCCAGTGCTCCTTGTGCCTAAGAAAGATGGGAGCTGGCGCATGTGTGTTGATTGTAGAGCAATCAACAACATAACAGTGAAGTATCGCCACCCTATTCCTAGATTAGATGATATGCTTGATGAGTTACATGGTTCTTGCTTCTTTTCTAAGATAGATTTGAAAAGTGGATATCATCAGATTAGGATGAAAGAAGGAGATGAGTGGAAAACTGCTTTTAAAACTAAACATGGCTTGTATGAGTGGTTAGTTATGCCATTTGGATTAACCAATGCTCCTAGTACATTCATGAGACTGATGAATCATATCCTTAGGTCTTTCATAGGCATCTTTGTTGTTGTGTACTTTGATGATATATTAGTTTACAGCAAATGCTTAGAAGATCATATAGAACATCTTAGGGCTGTTTTGGATGTTTTGAGAAAAGAAAAACTTTATGCCAATCTGAAGAAGTGCACTTTTTGCACAGATAACTTGGTCTTTCTAGGTTTTGTTGTAAGTGCAGATGGTGTAAAGGTGGATCAGGAGAAGATCAAAGCAATACAAGAGTGGCCGAGTCCAACTACAGTGGGAGAAGTAAGGAGTTTCCATGGACTGGCAGGTTTCTATAGGCGCTTTGTGAAGGATTTCAGCACTCTAGCAGCTCCCCTGACTGAGATAATCAAGAAGGATGTAGGATTCAAGTGGGGAGAAGTTCAAGAAGCCGCATTCCAACTCCTTAAAGAGAAGCTTACTCAATCTCCTCTTCTCATACTTCCTGATTTTTCTAAAACATTTGAAATAGAGTGTGATGCCTCAGGAATTGGAATTGGTGCTGTGTTGATGCAAGATAAAAGACCTATTGCTTATTTCAGTGAGAAACTCAGTGGAGCTACTCTCAACTATGCCACTTATGACAAAGAACTCTACGCCTTGGTGAGAGCTCTACAGACTTGGCAGCATTATCTCTGGCCAAAGGAGTTTGTCATTCACACAGACCATGAATCTCTCAAGTACCTCAAAGGACAAAGCAAGCTCAGCAAGAGACACGCCAGATGGGTAGAATTCATTGAAACCTTCCCTTATGTGATCAAATACAAACAAGGTAAGGAAAATATAGTTGCTGATGCACTATCCAGAAGGTATGTCCTCTTGAATACTCTTGATGTTAAGTTGCTAGGCTTTGAGCAGATTAAAGAAATGTATGAATCTGATCCTGACTTTCAAGAAGCTTATAATTCATGTGCTAAGTATGCTGCTGGACATTACTTTAGGCATGATGGATTCTTATTCTATGACAATCGTTTATGTGTGCCTAATTGCTCTTTGAGAGATCTATTTGTCAGGGAATCCCATGGAGGAAGCTTGATGGGTCATTTTGGTATAGCAAAAACTCTTAAAGTCTTGCAGGATCACTTTTACTGGCCACACATGAAACGAGATGTTGAGAGAATCTGTGGTAGATGCACCACTTGCAAGCTTGCCAAATCTAAGGTTCAACCACATGGTTTGTACACTCCTTTACCTATTCCTACTCACCCCTGGAATGATATATCCATGGATTTTATTGTGGGTTTGCCAAGGACCACGACAGGTAAGGATTCTATCTTTGTAGTTGTGGATAGGTTTTCAAAAATGGCACATTTCATTGCTTGCCATAAAACTGATGATGCATTGCATGTTGCTAACCTGTTCTTTAAAGATATTGTGCGCATTCATGGCATGCCTAAGACTATAGTTTCTGATAGAGATACTAAGTTTCTTAGTTATTTTTGGAAGACTCTTTGGTCTAAGCTAGGTACTAAGCTGTTATTCTCTACTACATGTCATCCACAAACTGATGGGCAAACTGAGGTAGTTAATAGAACTCTTGGAACTCTCTTGCGTGCATTCATTAAAAAGAATCTGAAATCATGGGAAGAGTACTTGCCTCACTGTGAATTTGCTTATAATCATGCTCAGCATTCTGCTTCTAAGTATTCTCCTTTTGAAATTGTTTATGGGTTCAATCCCATCTCACCTTTGGATCTAATGCCTTTACCTGAGTGTGAAAGGGTGAGCATGGATGGGAAAAAGAAAGCAGAAATGGTGCAGCAGATTCATGAGCAGGCAAGAAGAAACATTGTGGAGAAAACCAAGCAGTACACTAAAAGAGCAAACAAAGGCAGGCGTGAGATGATCTTTGATGTAGGTGATAAAGTGTGGGTTCACTTGCGCAAGGAGAGGTTTCCAAATGAAAGAAAATCTAAGCTCATGCCGCGGATTGATGGCCCTTTTGAAGTCATCCAGAAAATCAATGACAATGCCTACAAGCTTGATCTTCAAGGTAAGTATGATATAAGTAATAGCTTTAATGTTACTGACTTGGCTCCTTTTGTTGCAGATGAGCTAGATTTGAGGACAAATCCTTTTCAAGAGGGAGGGGATGATATGATCATGGACCAGCCAAACAAAGAAGATAATGAGAGCATGGATGATCCAACTGATGGAGGAGCTCTAGCCATATCTGAAGGTCCTATGACTCGAGCCAGAAGCAAGCAACTCAAAGAAGCCATTGGAGGATTACTTAAGACATCACTGAAGCAAGAAGAGAGTCTTGGAAGAAGCTTGATCAACCAAGACACACTTGCCACAATTCAAGCCATCTCAGCTCCAAGATAGACATCAAATGAGCAAGTAACATATGTGTGCTCTTTTTCCCTATCTTTGGTTTTGTCCCACTGGGTTTTCCAAAGATAGGTTTTTAATGAGGCCATATGTTGCTTTCCTATCACTCATTTGATGATCTCAGTTCAAGACTTTATTTTAATTATTTATCTTTGTTAACATGAAGCAGAATTAGGCTGCTAGACTTGAGAATTAAGCTGCCAGACTTGAGAACCCTTATAAGGTTTTATAAGGTTTTTATAAGGTTTTATAAGGTTTATTTTTAAGGCTCATTTAGAGACCAAGGAGCTTGTTCCTTGCCTTCTCTATAAATATGTGTCTGAAAACCCTAATAGAACTATCCAATCTTTATTTCTAAACTCTTGTTTCTCTCTAGTCGGCCGCAAGCTTGTCTTGTAGATCTGAGATTTCTTGAGTCTTTGTTAGTGTGTCATATCTAACAAAACCACAAGAGTGATTGTCTTGGTGTGTCATATCCAAGGGATTCACTTAGGAGTATCAAGGAGACCTCTCACATCTCTTTGTGTCACCATTCATTCCACAAACCTTGAAGCAGATTGAGTCTTTGATTCTCTGTTTGCAAGGATCTATCCCATTCCAACCAGAGAAGCATCCTAGGAGTGTATTACAACTCCTATGAGATTTATTCAACTTCCTGGTGATTCTCCACCACTTTATGTATCCAAATCAAGCTTCTCACAAAGTGATTCATCCTGGTTTGATTGGAACGACGAAGAAGCTGTGCTATTCCCAAACGGGGAAACTGGAATCACCTGATTTGAAAGTGGGATAACTTCTTCTTGCCAACTCCTATGAGATTTATTCAACTTCCTGGTGATTCTCCACCACTTTATGTATCCAAATCAAGCTTCTTACAAAGTGATTCATCCTGGTTTGTTTGGAACGACGAAGAAGCTGTGCTATTCCCAAACTGGGAAACTGGAATCACCTGATTTGAAAGTGGGATAACTTCTTCATGCCAACTCCTATGAGATTTATTCAACTTCCTGGTGATTCTCCACCACTTTATGTATCCAAATCAAGCTTTTCACAAAGTGATTCATCCTGGTTTGATTGGAACGACGAAGAAGCTGTGCTATTCCCAAACTGGGAAACTGGAATCACCTGATTTGAAAGTGGGATAACTTCTTCATGCCAACTCCTATGAGATTTATTCAACTTCCTGGTGATTCTCCACCACTTTATGTATCCAAATCAAGCTTCTTACAAAGTGATTCATCCTGGTTTGATTGGAACGACGAAGAAGCTGTGCTATTCCCAAACTGGGAAACTGGAATCACCTGATTTGAAAGTGGGATAACTTCTTCATGCCAACTCCTATGAGATTTATTCAACTTCCTGGTGATTCTCCACCACTTTATGTATCCAAATCAAGCTTCTCACAAAGTGATTCATCCTGGTTTGATTGGAACGACGAAGAAGCTGTGCTATTCCCAAACTGGGAAACTGGAATCACCTGATTTGAAAGTGGGATAACTTCTTCATGCCAACTCCTATGAGATTTATTCAACTTCCTGGTGATTCTCCACCACTTTATGTATCCAAATCAAGCTTCTTACAAAGTGATTCATCCTGGTTTGATTGGAACGACGAAGAAGCTGTGCTATTCCCAAACTGGGAAACTGGAATCACCTGATTTGAAAGTGGGATAACTTCTTCATGCCAACTCCTATGAGATTTATTCAACTTCCTGGTGATTCTCCACACTTTATGTATCCAAATCAAGCTTTTCACAAAGTGATTCATCCTGGTTTGATTGGAACGACGAAGAAGCTGTGCTATTCCCAAACTGGGAAACTGGAATCACCTGATTTGAAAGTGGGATAACTTCTTCATGCCAACTCCTATGAGATTTATTCAACTTCCTGGTGATTCTCCACCACTTTATGTATCCAAATCAAGCTTTTCACAAAGTGATTCATCCTGGTTTGATTGGAACGACGAAGAAGCTGTGCTATTCCCAAACTGGGAAACTGGAATCACCTGATTTGAAAGTGGGATAACTTCTTCATGCCAACTCCTATGAGATTTATTCAACTTCCTGGTGATTCTCCACCACTTTATGTATCCAAATCAAGCTTCTTACAAAGTGATTCATCCTGGTTTGATTGGAACGACGAAGAAGCTGTGCTATTCCCAAACTGGGAAACTGGAATCACCTGATTTGAAAGTGGGATAACTTCTTCATGCCAACTCCTATGAGATTTATTCAACTTCCTGGTGATTCTCCACCACTTTATGTATCCAAATCAAGCTTTTCACAAAGAGATTCATCCTGGTTTGATTGGAACGACGAAGAAGCTGTGCTATTCCCAAACTGGGAAACTGGAATCACCTGATTTGAAAGTGGGATAACTTCTTCATGCCAACTCCTATGAGATTTATTCAACTTCCTGGTGATTCTCCACCACTTTATGTATCCAAATCAAGCTTTTCACAAAGTGATTCATCCTGGTTTGATTGGAACGACGAAGAAGCTGTGCTATTCCCAAACTGGGAAACTGGAATCACCTGATTTGAAAGTGGGATAACTTCTTCATGCCAACTCCTATGAGATTTATTCAACTTCCTGGTGATTCTCCACCACTTTATGTATCCAAATCAAGCTTCTTACAAAGTGATTCATCCTGGTTTGATTGGAACGACGAAGAAGCTGTGCTATTCCCAAACTGGGAAACTGGAATCACCTGATTTGAAAGTGGGATAACTTCTTCATGCCAACTCCTATGAGATTTATTCAACTTCCTGGTGATTCTCCACCACTTTATGTATCCAAATCAAGCTTCTTACAAAGTGATTCATCCTGGTTTGATTGGAACGACGAAGAAGCTGTGCTATTCCCAAACTGGGAAACTGGAATCACCTGATTTGAAAGTGGGATAACTTCTTCATGCCAACTCCTATGAGATTTATTCAACTTCCTGGTGATTCTCCACCACTTTATGTATCCAAATCAAGCTTCTTACAAAGTGATTCATCCTGGTTTGATTGGAACGACGAAGAAGCTGTGCTATTCCCAAACTGGGAAACTGGAATCACCTGATTTGAAAGTGGGATAACTTCTTCATGCCAACTCCTATGAGATTTATTCAACTTCCTGGTGATTCTCCACCACTTTATGTATCCAAATCAAGCTTTTCACAAAGTGATTCATCCTGGTTTGATTGGAACGACGAAGAAGCTGTGCTATTCCCAAACTGGGAAACTGGAATCACCTGATTTGAAAGTGGGATAACTTCTTCATGCCAACTCCTATGAGATTTATTCAACTTCCTGGTGATTCTCCACCACTTTATGTATCCAAATCAAGCTTCTTACAAAGTGATTCATCCTGGTTTGATTGGAACGACGAAGAAGCTGTGCTATTCCCAAACTGGGAAACTGGAATCACCTGATTTGAAAGTGGGATAACTTCTTCATGCCAACTCCTATGAGATTTATTCAACTTCCTGGTGATTCTCCACCACTTTATGTATCCAAATCAAGCTTCTCACAAAGTGATTCATCCTGGTTTGATTGGAACGACGAAGAAGCTGTGCTATTCCCAAACTGGGAAACTGGAATCACCTGATTTGAAAGTGGGATAACTTCTTCATGCCAACTCCTATGAGATTTATTCAACTTCCTGGTGATTCTCCACCACTTTATGTATCCAAATCAAGCTTCTTACAAAGTGATTCATCCTGGTTTGATTGGAACGACGAAGAAGCTGTGCTATTCCCAAACTGGGAAACTGGAATCACCTGATTTGAAAGTGGGATAACTTCTTCATGCCAACTCCTATGAGATTTATTCAACTTCCTGGTGATTCTCCACCACTTTATGTATCCAAATCAAGCTTTTCACAAAGTGATTCATCCTGGTTTGATTGGAACGACGAAGAAGCTGTGCTATTCCCAAACTGGGAAACTGGAATCACCTGATTTGAAAGTGGGATAACTTCTTCATGCCAACTCCTATGAGATTTATTCAACTTCCTGGTGATTCTCCACCACTTTATGTATCCAAATCAAGCTTCTTACAAAGTGATTCATCCTGGTTTGATTGGAACGACGAAGAAGCTGTGCTATTCCCAAACTGGGAAACTGGAATCACCTGATTTGAAAGTGGGATAACTTCTTCATGCCAACTCCTATGAGATTTATTCAACTTCCTGGTGATTCTCCACCACTTTATGTATCCAAATCAAGCTTTTCACAAAGTGATTCATCCTGGTTTGATTGGAACGACGAAGAAGCTGTGCTATTCCCAAACTGGGAAACTGGAATCACCTGATTTGAAAGTGGGATAACTTCTTCATGCCAACTCCTATGAGATTTATTCAACTTCCTGGTGATTCTCCACCACTTTATGTATCCAAATCAAGCTTCTTACAAAGTGATTCATCCTGGTTTGATTGGAACGACGAAGAAGCTGTGCTATTCCCAAACTGGGAAACTGGAATCACCTGATTTGAAAGTGGGATAACTTCTTCATGCCAACTCCTATGAGATTTATTCAACTTCCTGGTGATTCTCCACCACTTTATGTATCCAAATCAAGCTTCTCACAAAGTGATTCATCCTGGTTTGATTGGAACGACGAAGAAGCTGTGCTATTCCCAAACTGGGAAACTGGAATCACCTGATTTGAAAGTGGGATAACTTCTTCATCCCAACTCCTATGAGATTTATTCAACTTCCTGGTGATTCTCCACCACTTTATGTATCCAAATCAAGCTTCTTACAAAGTGATTCATCCTGGTTTGATTGGAACGACGAAGAAGCTGTGCTATTCCCAAACTGGGAAACTGGAATCACCTGATTTGAAAGTGGGATAACTTCTTCATGCCAACTCCTATGAGATTTATTCAACTTCCTGGTGATTCTCCACCACTTTATGTATCCAAATCAAGCTTTTCACAAAGTGATTCATCCTGGTTTGATTGGAACGACGAAGAAGCTGTGCTATTCCCAAACTGGGAAACTGGAATCACCTGATTTGAAAGTGGGATAACTTCTTCATGCCAACTCCTATGAGATTTATTCAACTTCCTGGTGATTCTCCACCACTTTATGTATCCAAATCAAGCTTCTTACAAAGTGATTCATCCTGGTTTGATTGGAACGACGAAGAAGCTGTGCTATTCCCAAACTGGGAAACTGGAATCACCTGATTTGAAAGTGGGATAACTTCTTCATGCCAACTCCTATGAGATTTATTCAACTTCCTGGTGATTCTCCACCACTTTATGTATCCAAATCAAGCTTTTCACAAAGTGATTCATCCTGGTTTGATTGGAACGACGAAGAAGCTGTGCTATTCCCAAACTGGGAAACTGGAATCACCTGATTTGAAAGTGGGATAACTTCTTCATGCCAACTCCTATGAGATTTATTCAACTTCCTGGTGATTCTCCACCACTTTATGTATCCAAATCAAGCTTCTTACAAAGTGATTCATCCTGGTTTGATTGGAACGACGAAGAAGCTGTGCTATTCCCAAACTGGGAAACTGGAATCACCTGATTTGAAAGTGGGATAACTTCTTCATGCCAACTCCTATGAGATTTATTCAACTTCCTGGTGATTCTCCACCACTTTATGTATCCAAATCAAGCTTTTCACAAAGTGATTCATCCTGGTTTGATTGGAACGACGAAGAAGCTGTGCTATTCCCAAACTGGGAAACTGGAATCACCTGATTTGAAAGTGGGATAACTTCTTCATGCCAACTCCTATGAGATTTATTCAACTTCCTGGTGATTCTCCACCACTTTATGTATCCAAATCAAGCTTTTCACAAAGTGATTCATCCTGGTTTGATTGGAACGACGAAGAAGCTGTGCTATTCCCAAACTGGGAAACTGGAATCACCTGATTTGAAAGTGGGATAACTTCTTCATGCCAACTCCTATGAGATTTATTCAACTTCCTGGTGATTCTCCACCACTTTATGTATCCAAATCAAGCTTTTCACAAAGTGATTCATCCTGGTTTGATTGGAACGACGAAGAAGCTGTGCTATTCCCAAACTGGGAAACTGGAATCACCTGATTTGAAAGTGGGATAACTTCTTCATGCCAACTCCTATGAGATTTATTCAACTTCCTGGTGATTCTCCACCACTTTATGTATCCAAATCAAGCTTCTTACAAAGTGATTCATCCTGGTTTGATTGGAACGACGAAGAAGCTGTGCTATTCCCAAACTGGGAAACTGGAATCACCTGATTTGAAAGTGGGATAACTTCTTCATGCCAACTCCTATGAGATTTATTCAACTTCCTGGTGATTCTCCACCACTTTATGTATCCAAATCAAGCTTTTCACAAAGTGATTCATCCTGGTTTGATTGGAACGACGAAGAAGCTGTGCTATTCCCAAACTGGGAAACTGGAATCACCTGATTTGAAAGTGGGATAACTTCTTCATGCCAACTCCTATGAGATTTATTCAACTTCCTGGTGATTCTCCACCACTTTATGTATCCAAATCAAGCTTTTCACAAAGTGATTCATCCTGGTTTGATTGGAACGACGAAGAAGCTGTGCTATTCCCAAACTGGGAAACTGGAATCACCTGATTTGAAAGTGGGATAACTTCTTCATGCCAACTCCTATGAGATTTATTCAACTTCCTGGTGATTCTCCACCACTTTATGTATCCAAATCAAGCTTCTTACAAAGTGATTCATCCTGGTTTGATTGGAACGACGAAGAAGCTGTGCTATTCCCAAACTGGGAAACTGGAATCACCTGATTTGAAAGTGGGATAACTTCTTCATGCCAACTCCTATGAGATTTATTCAACTTCCTGGTGATTCTCCACCACTTTATGTATCCAAATCAAGCTTCTTACAAAGTGATTCATCCTGGTTTGATTGGAACGACGAAGAAGCTGTGCTATTCCCAAACTGGGAAACTGGAATCACCTGATTTGAAAGTGGGATAACTTCTTCATGCCAACTCCTATGAGATTTATTCAACTTCCTGGTGATTCTCCACCACTTTATGTATCCAAATCAAGCTTCTTACAAAGTGATTCATCCTGGTTTGATTGGAACGACGAAGAAGCTGTGCTATTCCCAAACTGGGAAACTGGAATCACCTGATTTGAAAGTGGGATAACTTCTTCATGCCAACTCCTATGAGATTTATTCAACTTCCTGGTGATTCTCCACCACTTTATGTATCCAAATCAAGCTTCTCACAAAGTGATTCATCCTGGTTTGATTGGAACGACGAAGAAGCTGTGCTATTCCCAAACTGGGAAACTGGAATCACCTGATTTGAAAGTGGGATAACTTCTTCATGCCAACTCCTATGAGATTTATTCAACTTCCTGGTGATTCTCCACCACTTTATGTATCCAAATCAAGCTTCTTACAAAGTGATTCATCCTGGTTTGATTGGAACGACGAAGAAGCTGTGCTATTCCCAAACTGGGAAACTGGAATCACCTGATTTGAAAGTGGGATAACTTCTTCATGCCAACTCCTATGAGATTTATTCAACTTCCTGGTGATTCTCCACCACTTTATGTATCCAAATCAAGCTTCTCACAAAGTGATTCATCCTGGTTTGATTGGAACGACGAAGAAGCTGTGCTATTCCCAAACTGGGAAACTGGAATCACCTGATTTGAAAGTGGGATAACTTCTTCATGCCAACTCCTATGAGATTTATTCAACTTCCTGGTGATTCTCCACCACTTTATGTATCCAAATCAAGCTTCTTACAAAGTGATTCATCCTGGTTTGATTGGAACGACGAAGAAGCTGTGCTATTCCCAAACTGGGAAACTGGAATCACCTGATTTGAAAGTGGGATAACTTCTTCATCCCAACTCCTATGAGATTTATTCAACTTCCTGGTGATTCTCCACCACTTTATGTATCCAAATCAAGCTTTTCACAAAGTGATTCATCCTGGTTTGATTGGAACGACGAAGAAGCTGTGCTATTCCCAAACTGGGAAACTGGAATCACCTGATTTGAAAGTGGGATAACTTCTTCATCCCAACTCCTATGAGATTTATTCAACTTCCTGGTGATTCTCCACCACTTTATGTATCCAAATCAAGCTTCTTACAAAGTGATTCATCCTGGTTTGATTGGAACGACGAAGAAGCTGTGCTATTCCCAAACTGGGAAACTGGAATCACCTGATTTGAAAGTGGGATAACTTCTTCATGCCAACTCCTATGAGATTTATTCAACTTCCTGGTGATTCTCCACCACTTTATGTATCCAAATCAAGCTTCTCACAAAGTGATTCATCCTGGTTTGATTGGAACGACGAAGAAGCTGTGCTATTCCCAAACTGGGAAACTGGAATCACCTGATTTGAAAGTGGGATAACTTCTTCATCCCAACTCCTATGAGATTTATTCAACTTCCTGGTGATTCTCCACCACTTTATGTATCCAAATCAAGCTTCTTACAAAGTGATTCATCCTGGTTTGATTGGAACGACGAAGAAGCTGTGCTATTCCCAAACTGGGAAACTGGAATCACCTGATTTGAAAGTGGGATAACTTCTTCATGCCAACTCCTATGAGATTTATTCAACTTCCTGGTGATTCTCCACCACTTTATGTATCCAAATCAAGCTTCTTACAAAGTGATTCATCCTGGTTTGATTGGAACGACGAAGAAGCTGTGCTATTCCCAAACTGGGAAACTGGAATCACCTGATTTGAAAGTGGGATAACTTCTTCATGCCAACTCCTATGAGATTTATTCAACTTCCTGGTGATTCTCCACCACTTTATGTATCCAAATCAAGCTTCTCACAAAGTGATTCATCCTGGTTTGATTGGAACGACGAAGAAGCTGTGCTATTCCCAAACTGGGAAACTGGAATCACCTGATTTGAAAGTGGGATAACTTCTTCATCCCAACTCCTATGAGATTTATTCAACTTCCTGGTGATTCTCCACCACTTTATGTATCCAAATCAAGCTTCTCACAAAGTGATTCATCCTGGTTTGATTGGAACGACGAAGAAGCTGTGCTATTCCCAAACTGGGAAACTGGAATCACCTGATTTGAAAGTGGGATAACTTCTTCATCCCAACTCCTATGAGATTTATTCAACTTCCTGGTGATTCTCCACCACTTTATGTATCCAAATCAAGCTTCTCACAAAGTGATTCATCCTGGTTTGATTGGAACGACGAAGAAGCTGTGCTATTCCCAAACTGGGAAACTGGAATCACCTGATTTGAAAGTGGGATAACTTCTTCATCCCAACTCCTATGAGATTTATTCAACTTCCTGGTGATTCTCCACCACTTTATGTATCCAAATCAAGCTTCTCACAAAGTGATTCATCCTGGTTTGATTGGAACGACGAAGAAGCTGTCCTATTCCCAAACTGGGAAACTGGAATCACCTGATTTGAAAGTGGGATAACTTCTTCATCCCAACTCCTATGAGATTTATTCAACTTCCTGGTGATTCTCCACCACTTTATGTATCCAAATCAAGCTTCTCACAAAGTGATTCATCCTGGTTTGATTGGAACGACGAAGAAGCTGTGCTATTCCCAAACTGGGAAACTGGAATCACCTGATTTGAAAGTGGGATAACTTCTTCATCCCAACTCCTATGAGATTTATTCAACTTCCTGGTGATTCTCCACCACTTTATGTATCCAAATCAAGCTTCTCACAAAGTGATTCATCCTGGTTTGATTGGAACGACGAAGAAGCTGTCCTATTCCCAAACTGGGAAACTGGAATCACCTGATTTGAAAGTGGGATAACTTCTTCATCCCAACTCCTATGAGATTTATTCAACTTCCTGGTGATTCTCCACCACTTTATGTATCCAAATCAAGCTTCTCACAAAGTGATTCATCCTGGTTTGATTGGAACGACGAAGAAGCTGTCCTATTCCCAAACTGGGAAACTGGAATCACCTGATTTGAAAGTGGGATAACTTCTTCATCCCAACTCCTATGAGATTTATTCAACTTCCTGGTGATTCTCCACCACTTTATGTATCCAAATCAAGCTTCTCACAAAGTGATTCATCCTGGTTTGATTGGAACGACGAAGAAGCTGTGCTATTCCCAAACTGGGAAACTGGAATCACCTGATTTGAAAGTGGGATAACTTCTTCATCCCAACTCCTATGAGATTTATTCAACTTCCTGGTGATTCTCCACCACTTTATGTATCCAAATCAAGCTTCTCACAAAGTGATTCATCCTGGTTTGATTGGAACGACGAAGAAGCTGTGCTATTCCCAAACTGGGAAACTGGAATCACCTGATTTGAAAGTGGGATAACTTCTTCATCCCAACTCCTATGAGATTTATTCAACTTCCTGGTGATTCTCCACCACTTTATGTATCCAAATCAAGCTTCTCACAAAGTGATTCATCCTGGTTTGATTGGAACGACGAAGAAGCTGTGCTATTCCCAAACTGGGAAACTGGAATCACCTGATTTGAAAGTGGGATAACTTCTTCATCCCAACTCCTATGAGATTTATTCAACTTCCTGGTGATTCTCCACCACTTTATGTATCCAAATCAAGCTTCTCACAAAGTGATTCATCCTGGTTTGATTGGAACGACGAAGAAGCTGTCCTATTCCCAAACTGGGAAACTGGAATCACCTGATTTGAAAGTGGGATAACTTCTTCATGCCAACTCCTATGAGATTTATTCAACTTCCTGGTGATTCTCCACCACTTTATGTATCCAAATCAAGCTTCTCACAAAGTGATTCATCCTGGTTTGATTGGAACGACGAAGAAGCTGTGCTATTCCCAAACTGGGAAACTGGAATCACCTGATTTGAAAGTGGGATAACTTCTTCATCCCAACTCCTATGAGATTTATTCAACTTCCTGGTGATTCTCCACCACTTTATGTATCCAAATCAAGCTTCTCACAAAGTGATTCATCCTGGTTTGATTGGAACGACGAAGAAGCTGTGCTATTCCCAAACTGGGAAACTGGAATCACCTGATTTGAAAGTGGGATAACTTCTTCATCCCAACTCCTATGAGATTTATTCAACTTCCTGGTGATTCTCCACCACTTTATGTATCCAAATCAAGCTTCTCACAAAGTGATTCATCCTGGTTTGATTGGAACGACGAAGAAGCTGTCCTATTCCCAAACTGGGAAACTGGAATCACCTGATTTGAAAGTGGGATAACTTCTTCATCCCAACTCCTATGAGATTTATTCAACTTCCTGGTGATTCTCCACCACTTTATGTATCCAAATCAAGCTTCTCACAAAGTGATTCATCCTGGTTTGATTGGAACGACGAAGAAGCTGTGCTATTCCCAAACTGGGAAACTGGAATCACCTGATTTGAAAGTGGGATAACTTCTTCATCCCAACTCCTATGAGATTTATTCAACTTCCTGGTGATTCTCCACCACTTTATGTATCCAAATCAAGCTTCTCACAAAGTGATTCATCCTGGTTTGATTGGAACGACGAAGAAGCTGTGCTATTCCCAAACTGGGAAACTGGAATCACCTGATTTGAAAGTGGGATAACTTCTTCATCCCAACTCCTATGAGATTTATTCAACTTCCTGGTGATTCTCCACCACTTTATGTATCCAAATCAAGCTTCTCACAAAGTGATTCATCCTGGTTTGATTGGAACGACGAAGAAGCTGTCCTATTCCCAAACTGGGAAACTGGAATCACCTGATTTGAAAGTGGGATAACTTCTTCATGCCAACTCCTATGAGATTTATTCAACTTCCTGGTGATTCTCCACCACTTTATGTATCCAAATCAAGCTTCTCACAAAGTGATTCATCCTGGTTTGATTGGAACGACGAAGAAGCTGTGCTATTCCCAAACTGGGAAACTGGAATCACCTGATTTGAAAGTGGGATAACTTCTTCATCCCAACTCCTATGAGATTTATTCAACTTCCTGGTGATTCTCCACCACTTTATGTATCCAAATCAAGCTTCTCACAAAGTGATTCATCCTGGTTTGATTGGAACGACGAAGAAGCTGTCCTATTCCCAAACTGGGAAACTGGAATCACCTGATTTGAAAGTGGGATAACTTCTTCATCCCAACTCCTATGAGATTTATTCAACTTCCTGGTGATTCTCCACCACTTTATGTATCCAAATCAAGCTTCTCACAAAGTGATTCATCCTGGTTTGATTGGAACGACGAAGAAGCTGTCCTATTCCCAAACTGGGAAACTGGAATCACCTGATTTGAAAGTGGGATAACTTCTTCATGCCAACTCCTATGAGATTTATTCAACTTCCTGGTGATTCTCCACCACTTTATGTATCCAAATCAAGCTTCTCACAAAGTGATTCATCCTGGTTTGATTGGAACGACGAAGAAGCTGTGCTATTCCCAAACTGGGAAACTGGAATCACCTGATTTGAAAGTGGGATAACTTCTTCATCCCAACTCCTATGAGATTTATTCAACTTCCTGGTGATTCTCCACCACTTTATGTATCCAAATCAAGCTTCTCACAAAGTGATTCATCCTGGTTTGATTGGAACGACGAAGAAGCTGTCCTATTCCCAAACTGGGAAACTGGAATCACCTGATTTGAAAGTGGGATAACTTCTTCATCCCAACTCCTATGAGATTTATTCAACTTCCTGGTGATTCTCCACCACTTTATGTATCCAAATCAAGCTTCTCACAAAGTGATTCATCCTGGTTTGATTGGAACGACGAAGAAGCTGTGCTATTCCCAAACTGGGAAACTGGAATCACCTGATTTGAAAGTGGGATAACTTCTTCATCCCAACTCCTATGAGATTTATTCAACTTCCTGGTGATTCTCCACCACTTTATGTATCCAAATCAAGCTTCTCACAAAGTGATTCATCCTGGTTTGATTGGAACGACGAAGAAGCTGTCCTATTCCCAAACTGGGAAACTGGAATCACCTGATTTGAAAGTGGGATAACTTCTTCATCCCAACTCCTATGAGATTTATTCAACTTCCTGGTGATTCTCCACCACTTTATGTATCCAAATCAAGCTTCTCACAAAGTGATTCATCCTGGTTTGATTGGAACGACGAAGAAGCTGTGCTATTCCCAAACTGGGAAACTGGAATCACCTGATTTGAAAGTGGGATAACTTCTTCATCCCAACTCCTATGAGATTTATTCAACTTCCTGGTGATTCTCCACCACTTTATGTATCCAAATCAAGCTTCTCACAAAGTGATTCATCCTGGTTTGATTGGAACGACGAAGAAGCTGTCCTATTCCCAAACTGGGAAACTGGAATCACCTGATTTGAAAGTGGGATAACTTCTTCATCCCAACTCCTATGAGATTTATTCAACTTCCTGGTGATTCTCCACCACTTTATGTATCCAAATCAAGCTTCTCACAAAGTGATTCATCCTGGTTTGATTGGAACGACGAAGAAGCTGTGCTATTCCCAAACTGGGAAACTGGAATCACCTGATTTGAAAGTGGGATAACTTCTTCATCCCAACTCCTATGAGATTTATTCAACTTCCTGGTGATTCTCCACCACTTTATGTATCCAAATCAAGCTTCTCACAAAGTGATTCATCCTGGTTTGATTGGAACGACGAAGAAGCTGTCCTATTCCCAAACTGGGAAACTGGAATCACCTGATTTGAAAGTGGGATAACTTCTTCATCCCAACTCCTATGAGATTTATTCAACTTCCTGGTGATTCTCCACCACTTTATGTATCCAAATCAAGCTTCTCACAAAGTGATTCATCCTGGTTTGATTGGAACGACGAAGAAGCTGTCCTATTCCCAAACTGGGAAACTGGAATCACCTGATTTGAAAGTGGGATAACTTCTTCATCCCAACTCCTATGAGATTTATTCAACTTCCTGGTGATTCTCCACCACTTTATGTATCCAAATCAAGCTTCTTACAAAGTGATTCATCCTGGTTTGATTGGAACGACGAAGAAGCTGTGCTATTCCCAAACTGGGAAACTGGAATCACCTGATTTGAAAGTGGGATAACTTCTTCATCCCAACTCCTATGAGATTTATTCAACTTCCTGGTGATTCTCCACCACTTTATGTATCCAAATCAAGCTTCTCACAAAGTGATTCATCCTGGTTTGATTGGAACGACGAAGAAGCTGTCCTATTCCCAAACTGGGAAACTGGAATCACCTGATTTGAAAGTGGGATAACTTCTTCATCCCAACTCCTATGAGATTTATTCAACTTCCTGGTGATTCTCCACCACTTTATGTATCCAAATCAAGCTTCTCACAAAGTGATTCATCCTGGTTTGATTGGAACGACGAAGAAGCTGTGCTATTCCCAAACTGGGAAACTGGAATCACCTGATTTGAAAGTGGGATAACTTCTTCATCCCAACTCCTATGAGATTTATTCAACTTCCTGGTGATTCTCCACCACTTTATGTATCCAAATCAAGCTTCTCACAAAGTGATTCATCCTGGTTTGATTGGAACGACGAAGAAGCTGTCCTATTCCCAAACTGGGAAACTGGAATCACCTGATTTGAAAGTGGGATAACTTCTTCATCCCAACTCCTATGAGATTTATTCAACTTCCTGGTGATTCTCCACCACTTTATGTATCCAAATCAAGCTTCTCACAAAGTGATTCATCCTGGTTTGATTGGAACGACGAAGAAGCTGTGCTATTCCCAAACTGGGAAACTGGAATCACCTGATTTGAAAGTGGGATAACTTCTTCATCCAACTCCTATGAGATTTATTCAACTTCCTGGTGATTCTCCACCACTTTATGTATCCAAATCAAGCTTCTCACAAAGTGATTCATCCTGGTTTGATTGGAACGACGAAGAAGCTGTGCTATTCCCAAACTGGGAAACTGGAATCACCTGATTTGAAAGTGGGATAACTTCTTCATCCCAACTCCTATGAGATTTATTCAACTTCCTGGTGATTCTCCACCACTTTATGTATCCAAATCAAGCTTCTCACAAAGTGATTCATCCTGGTTTGATTGGAACGACGAAGAAGCTGTCCTATTCCCAAACTGGGAAACTGGAATCACCTGATTTGAAAGTGGGATAACTTCTTCATCCCAACTCCTATGAGATTTATTCAACTTCCTGGTGATTCTCCACCACTTTATGTATCCAAATCAAGCTTCTCACAAAGTGATTCATCCTGGTTTGATTGGAACGACGAAGAAGCTGTCCTATTCCCAAACTGGGAAACTGGAATCACCTGATTTGAAAGTGGGATAACTTCTTCATCCCAACTCCTATGAGATTTATTCAACTTCCTGGTGATTCTCCACCACTTTATGTATCCAAATCAAGCTTCTCACAAAGTGATTCATCCTGGTTTGATTGGAACGACGAAGAAGCTGTGCTATTCCCAAACTGGGAAACTGGAATCACCTGATTTGAAAGTGGGATAACTTCTTCATGCCAACTCCTATGAGATTTATTCAACTTCCTGGTGATTCTCCACCACTTTATGTATCCAAATCAAGCTTCTCACAAAGTGATTCATCCTGGTTTGATTGGAACGACGAAGAAGCTGTCCTATTCCCAAACTGGGAAACTGGAATCACCTGATTTGAAAGTGGGATAACTTCTTCATCCAACTCCTATGAGATTTATTCAACTTCCTGGTGATTCTCCACCACTTTATGTATCCAAATCAAGCTTCTCACAAAGTGATTCATCCTGGTTTGATTGGAACGACGAAGAAGCTGTGCTATTCCCAAACTGGGAAACTGGAATCACCTGATTTGAAAGTGGGATAACTTCTTCATCCCAACTCCTATGAGATTTATTCAACTTCCTGGTGATTCTCCACCACTTTATGTATCCAAATCAAGCTTCTCACAAAGTGATTCATCCTGGTTTGATTGGAACGACGAAGAAGCTGTCCAATTCCCAAACTGGGAAACTGGAATCACCTGATTTGAAAGTGGGATAACTTCTTCATCCCAACTCCTATGAGATTTATTCAACTTCCTGGTGATTCTCCACCACTTTATGTATCCAAATCAAGCTTCTCACAAAGTGATTCATCCTGGTTTGATTGGAACGACGAAGAAGCTGTCCTATTCCCAAACTGGGAAACTGGAATCACCTGATTTGAAAGTGGGATAACTTCTTCATCCCAACTCCTATGAGATTTATTCAACTTCCTGGTGATTCTCCACCACTTTATGTATCCAAATCAAGCTTCTCACAAAGTGATTCATCCTGGTTTGATTGGAACGACGAAGAAGCTGTGCTATTCCCAAACTGGGAAACTGGAATCACCTGATTTGAAAGTGGGATAACTTCTTCATCCCAACTCCTATGAGATTTATTCAACTTCCTGGTGATTCTCCACCACTTTATGTATCCAAATCAAGCTTCTCACAAAGTGATTCATCCTGGTTTGATTGGAACGACGAAGAAGCTGTCCTATTCCCAAACTGGGAAACTGGAATCACCTGATTTGAAAGTGGGATAACTTCTTCATCCCAACTCCTATGAGATTTATTCAACTTCCTGGTGATTCTCCACCACTTTATGTATCCAAATCAAGCTTCTCACAAAGTGATTCATCCTGGTTTGATTGGAACGACGAAGAAGCTGTGCTATTCCCAAACTGGGAAACTGGAATCACCTGATTTGAAAGTGGGATAACTTCTTCATCCCAACTCCTATGAGATTTATTCAACTTCCTGGTGATTCTCCACCACTTTATGTATCCAAATCAAGCTTCTCACAAAGTGATTCATCCTGGTTTGATTGGAACGACGAAGAAGCTGTCCTATTCCCAAACTGGGAAACTGGAATCACCTGATTTGAAAGTGGGATAACTTCTTCATCCCAACTCCTATGAGATTTATTCAACTTCCTGGTGATTCTCCACCACTTTATGTATCCAAATCAAGCTTCTCACAAAGTGATTCATCCTGGTTTGATTGGAACGACGAAGAAGCTGTGCTATTCCCAAACTGGGAAACTGGAATCACCTGATTTGAAAGTGGGATAACTTCTTCATCCCAACTCCTATGAGATTTATTCAACTTCCTGGTGATTCTCCACCACTTTATGTATCCAAATCAAGCTTCTCACAAAGTGATTCATCCTGGTTTGATTGGAACGACGAAGAAGCTGTCCTATTCCCAAACTGGGAAACTGGAATCACCTGATTTGAAAGTGGGATAACTTCTTCATCCCAACTCCTATGAGATTTATTCAACTTCCTGGTGATTCTCCACCACTTTATGTATCCAAATCAAGCTTCTCACAAAGTGATTCATCCTGGTTTGATTGGAACGACGAAGAAGCTGTGCTATTCCCAAACTGGGAAACTGGAATCACCTGATTTGAAAGTGGGATAACTTCTTCATCCCAACTCCTATGAGATTTATTCAACTTCCTGGTGATTCTCCACCACTTTATGTATCCAAATCAAGCTTCTCACAAAGTGATTCATCCTGGTTTGATTGGAACGACGAAGAAGCTGTCCTATTCCCAAACTGGGAAACTGGAATCACCTGATTTGAAAGTGGGATAACTTCTTCATCCCAACTCCTATGAGATTTATTCAACTTCCTGGTGATTCTCCACCACTTTATGTATCCAAATCAAGCTTCTCACAAAGTGATTCATCCTGGTTTGATTGGAACGACGAAGAAGCTGTCCTATTCCCAAACTGGGAAACTGGAATCACCTGATTTGAAAGTGGGATAACTTCTTCATCCCAACTCCTATGAGATTTATTCAACTTCCTGGTGATTCTCCACCACTTTATGTATCCAAATCAAGCTTCTTACAAAGTGATTCATCCTGGTTTGATTGGAACGACGAAGAAGCTGTGCTATTCCCAAACTGGGAAACTGGAATCACCTGATTTGAAAGTGGGATAACTTCTTCATCCCAACTCCTATGAGATTTATTCAACTTCCTGGTGATTCTCCACCACTTTATGTATCCAAATCAAGCTTCTCACAAAGTGATTCATCCTGGTTTGATTGGAACGACGAAGAAGCTGTCCTATTCCCAAACTGGGAAACTGGAATCACCTGATTTGAAAGTGGGATAACTTCTTCATCCCAACTCCTATGAGATTTATTCAACTTCCTGGTGATTCTCCACCACTTTATGTATCCAAATCAAGCTTCTCACAAAGTGATTCATCCTGGTTTGATTGGAACGACGAAGAAGCTGCCTATTCCCAAACTGGGAAACTGGAATCACCTGATTTGAAAGTGGGATAACTTCTTCATCCCAACTCCTATGAGATTTATTCAACTTCCTGGTGATTCTCCACCACTTTATGTATCCAAATCAAGCTTCTCACAAAGTGATTCATCCTGGTTTGATTGGAACGACGAAGAAGCTGTCCTATTCCCAAACTGGGAAACTGGAATCACCTGATTTGAAAGTGGGATAACTTCTTCATCCCAACTCCTATGAGATTTATTCAACTTCCTGGTGATTCTCCACCACTTTATGTATCCAAATCAAGCTTCTCACAAAGTGATTCATCCTGGTTTGATTGGAACGACGAAGAAGCTGTGCTATTCCCAAACTGGGAAACTGGAATCACCTGATTTGAAAGTGGGATAACTTCTTCATCCAACTCCTATGAGATTTATTCAACTTCCTGGTGATTCTCCACCACTTTATGTATCCAAATCAAGCTTCTCACAAAGTGATTCATCCTGGTTTGATTGGAACGACGAAGAAGCTGTCCTATTCCCAAACTGGGAAACTGGAATCACCTGATTTGAAAGTGGGATAACTTCTTCATCCCAACTCCTATGAGATTTATTCAACTTCCTGGTGATTCTCCACCACTTTATGTATCCAAATCAAGCTTCTCACAAAGTGATTCATCCTGGTTTGATTGGAACGACGAAGAAGCTGTGCTATTCCCAAACTGGGAAACTGGAATCACCTGATTTGAAAGTGGGATAACTTCTTCATCCCAACTCCTATGAGATTTATTCAACTTCCTGGTGATTCTCCACCACTTTATGTATCCAAATCAAGCTTCTCACAAAGTGATTCATCCTGGTTTGATTGGAACGACGAAGAAGCTGTCCTATTCCCAAACTGGGAAACTGGAATCACCTGATTTGAAAGTGGGATAACTTCTTCATCCCAACTCCTATGAGATTTATTCAACTTCCTGGTGATTCTCCACCACTTTATGTATCCAAATCAAGCTTCTCACAAAGTGATTCATCCTGGTTTGATTGGAACGACGAAGAAGCTGTGCTATTCCCAAACTGGGAAACTGGAATCACCTGATTTGAAAGTGGGATAACTTCTTCATCCCAACTCCTATGAGATTTATTCAACTTCCTGGTGATTCTCCACCACTTTATGTATCCAAATCAAGCTTCTCACAAAGTGATTCATCCTGGTTTGATTGGAACGACGAAGAAGCTGTCCTATTCCCAAACTGGGAAACTGGAATCACCTGATTTGAAAGTGGGATAACTTCTTCATCCCAACTCCTATGAGATTTATTCAACTTCCTGGTGATTCTCCACCACTTTATGTATCCAAATCAAGCTTCTCACAAAGTGATTCATCCTGGTTTGATTGGAACGACGAAGAAGCTGTGCTATTCCCAAACTGGGAAACTGGAATCACCTGATTTGAAAGTGGGATAACTTCTTCATCCCAACTCCTATGAGATTTATTCAACTTCCTGGTGATTCTCCACCACTTTATGTATCCAAATAAAGCTTCTCACAAAGTGATTCATCCTGGTTTGATTGGAACGACGAAGAAGCTGTCCATTCCCAAACTGGGAAACTGGAATCACCTGATTTGAAAGTGGGATAACTTCTTCATCCCAACTCCTATGAGATTTATTCAACTTCCTGGTGATTCTCCACCACTTTATGTATCCAAATCAAGCTTCTCACAAAGTGATTCATCCTGGTTTGATTGGAACGACGAAGAAGCTGTCCTATTCCCAAACTGGGAAACTGGAATCACCTGATTTGAAAGTGGGATAACTTCTTCATGCCAACTCCTATGAGATTTATTCAACTTCCTGGTGATTCTCCACCACTTTATGTATCCAAATCAAGCTTCTCACAAAGTGATTCATCCTGGTTTGATTGGAACGACGAAGAAGCTGTCCTATTCCCAAACTGGGAAACTGGAATCACCTGATTTGAAAGTGGGATAACTTCTTCATCCCAACTCCTATGAGATTTATTCAACTTCCTGGTGATTCTCCACCACTTTATGTATCCAAATCAAGCTTCTCACAAAGTGATTCATCCTGGTTTGATTGGAACGACGAAGAAGCTGTCCTATTCCCAAACTGGGAAACTGGAATCACCTGATTTGAAAGTGGGATAACTTCTTCATCCCAACTCCTATGAGATTTATTCAACTTCCTGGTGATTCTCCACCACTTTATGTATCCAAATCAAGCTTCTCACAAAGTGATTCATCCTGGTTTGATTGGAACGACGAAGAAGCTGTGCTATTCCCAAACTGGGAAACTGGAATCACCTGATTTGAAAGTGGGATAACTTCTTCATCCCAACTCCTATGAGATTTATTCAACTTCCTGGTGATTCTCCACCACTTTATGTATCCAAATCAAGCTTCTCACAAAGTGATTCATCCTGGTTTGATTGGAACGACGAAGAAGCTGTCCTATTCCCAAACTGGGAAACTGGAATCACCTGATTTGAAAGTGGGATAACTTCTTCATCCCAACTCCTATGAGATTTATTCAACTTCCTGGTGATTCTCCACCACTTTATGTATCCAAATCAAGCTTCTCACAAAGTGATTCATCCTGGTTTGATTGGAACGACGAAGAAGCTGTGCTATTCCCAAACTGGGAAACTGGAATCACCTGATTTGAAAGTGGGATAACTTCTTCATCCCAACTCCTATGAGATTTATTCAACTTCCTGGTGATTCTCCACCACTTTATGTATCCAAATCAAGCTTCTCACAAAGTGATTCATCCTGGTTTGATTGGAACGACGAAGAAGCTGTGCTATTCCCAAACTGGGAAACTGGAATCACCTGATTTGAAAGTGGGATAACTTCTTCATCCCAACTCCTATGAGATTTATTCAACTTCCTGGTGATTCTCCACCACTTTATGTATCCAAATCAAGCTTCTCACAAAGTGATTCATCCTGGTTTGATTGGAACGACGAAGAAGCTGTGCTATTCCCAAACTGGGAAACTGGAATCACCTGATTTGAAAGTGGGATAACTTCTTCATCCCAACTCCTATGAGATTTATTCAACTTCCTGGTGATTCTCCACCACTTTATGTATCCAAATCAAGCTTCTCACAAAGTGATTCATCCTGGTTTGATTGGAACGACGAAGAAGCTGTCCTATTCCCAAACTGGGAAACTGGAATCACCTGATTTGAAAGTGGGATAACTTCTTCATCCCAACTCCTATGAGATTTATTCAACTTCCTGGTGATTCTCCACCACTTTATGTATCCAAATCAAGCTTCTCACAAAGTGATTCATCCTGGTTTGATTGGAACGACGAAGAAGCTGTCCTATTCCCAAACTGGGAAACTGGAATCACCTGATTTGAAAGTGGGATAACTTCTTCATCCCAACTCCTATGAGATTTATTCAACTTCCTGGTGATTCTCCACCACTTTATGTATCCAAATCAAGCTTCTCACAAAGTGATTCATCCTGGTTTGATTGGAACGACGAAGAAGCTGTCCTATTCCCAAACTGGGAAACTGGAATCACCTGATTTGAAAGTGGGATAACTTCTTCATCCCAACTCCTATGAGATTTATTCAACTTCCTGGTGATTCTCCACCACTTTATGTATCCAAATAAAGCTTCTCACAAAGTGATTCATCCTGGTTTGATTGGAACGACGAAGAAGCTGTCCAATTCCCAAACTGGGAAACTGGAAGCACCTGATTTGAAAGTGGGATAACTTCTTCATCCCAACTCCTATGAGATTTATTCAACTTCCTGGTGATTCTCCACCACTTTATGTATCCAAATCAAGCTTCTCACAAAGTGATTCATCCTGGTTTGATTGGAACGACGAAGAAGCTGTCCTATTCCCAAACTGGGAAACTGGAATCACCTGATTTGAAAGTGGGATAACTTCTTCATCCCAACTCCTATGAGATTTATTCAACTTCCTGGTGATTCTCCACCACTTTATGTATCCAAATCAAGCTTCTCACAAAGTGATTCATCCTGGTTTGATTGGAACGACGAAGAAGCTGTCCTATTCCCAAACTGGGAAACTGGAATCACCTGATTTGAAAGTGGGATAACTTCTTCATCCCAACTCCTATGAGATTTATTCAACTTCCTGGTGATTCTCCACCACTTTATGTATCCAAATCAAGCTTCTCACAAAGTGATTCATCCTGGTTTGATTGGAACGACGAAGAAGCTGTCCTATTCCCAAACTGGGAAACTGGAATCACCTGATTTGAAAGTGGGATAACTTCTTCATCCAACTCCTATGAGATTTATTCAACTTCCTGGTGATTCTCCACCACTTTATGTATCCAAATCAAGCTTCTCACAAAGTGATTCATCCTGGTTTGATTGGAACGACGAAGAAGCTGTCCTATTCCCAAACTGGGAAACTGGAATCACCTGATTTGAAAGTGGGATAACTTCTTCATCCCAACTCCTATGAGATTTATTCAACTTCCTGGTGATTCTCCACCACTTTATGTATCCAAATAAAGCTTCTCACAAAGTGATTCATCCTGGTTTGATTGGAACGACGAAGAAGCTGTCCAATTCCCAAACTGGGAAACTGGAAGCACCTGATTTGAAAGTGGGATAACTTCTTCATCCCAACTCCTATGAGATTTATTCAACTTCCTGGTGATTCTCCACCACTTTATGTATCCAAATCAAGCTTCTCACAAAGTGATTCATCCTGGTTTGATTGGAACGACGAAGAAGCTGTCCTATTCCCAAACTGGGAAACTGGAATCACCTGATTTGAAAGTGGGATAACTTCTTCATCCCAACTCCTATGAGATTTATTCAACTTCCTGGTGATTCTCCACCACTTTATGTATCCAAATCAAGCTTCTCACAAAGTGATTCATCCTGGTTTGATTGGAACGACGAAGAAGCTGTGCTATTCCCAAACTGGGAAACTGGAATCACCTGATTTGAAAGTGGGATAACTTCTTCATCCCAACTCCTATGAGATTTATTCAACTTCCTGGTGATTCTCCACCACTTTATGTATCCAAATAAAGCTTCTCACAAAGTGATTCATCCTGGTTTGATTGGAACGACGAAGAAGCTGTCCAATTCCCAAACTGGGAAACTGGAATCACCTGATTTGAAAGTGGGATAACTTCTTCATCCCAACTCCTATGAGATTTATTCAACTTCCTGGTGATTCTCCACCACTTTATGTATCCAAATCAAGCTTCTCACAAAGTGATTCATCCTGGTTTGATTGGAACGACGAAGAAGCTGTGCTATTCCCAAACTGGGAAACTGGAATCACCTGATTTGAAAGTGGGATAACTTCTTCATCCCAACTCCTATGAGATTTATTCAACTTCCTGGTGATTCTCCACCACTTTATGTATCCAAATCAAGCTTCTCACAAAGTGATTCATCCTGGTTTGATTGGAACGACGAAGAAGCTGTCCTATTCCCAAACTGGGAAACTGGAATCACCTGATTTGAAAGTGGGATAACTTCTTCATCCCAACTCCTATGAGATTTATTCAACTTCCTGGTGATTCTCCACCACTTTATGTATCCAAATCAAGCTTCTCACAAAGTGATTCATCCTGGTTTGATTGGAACGACGAAGAAGCTGTGCTATTCCCAAACTGGGAAACTGGAATCACCTGATTTGAAAGTGGGATAACTTCTTCATCCAAACTCCTATGAGATTTATTCAACTTCCTGGTGATTCTCCACCACTTTATGTATCCAAATCAAGCTTCTCACAAAGTGATTCATCCCGGTTTGATTGGAACGACGAAGAAGCTGTCCAATTCCCAAACTGGGAAACTGGAAGCACCTGATTTGAAAGTGGGATAACTTCTTCATCCCAACTCCTATGAGATTTATTCAACTTCCTGGTGATTCTCCACCACTTTATGTATCCAAATAAAGCTTCTCACAAAGTGATTCATCCCGGTTTGATTGGAACGACGAAGAAGCTGTCCAATTCCCAAACTGGGAAACCGGAAGCACCTGATTTGAAAGTGGGATAACTTCTTCATCCCAACTCCTATGAGATTTATTCAACTTCCTGGTGATTCTCCACCACTTTATGTATCCAAATCAAGCTTCTCACAAAGTGATTCATCCTGGTTTGATTGGAACGACGAAGAAGCTGTCCAATTCCCAAACTGGGAAACTGGAAGCACCTGATTTGAAAGTGGGATAACTTCTTCATCCCAACTCCTATGAGATTTATTCAACTTCCTGGTGATTCTCCACCACTTTATGTATCCAAATCAAGTTTCTCACAAAGTGATTCATCATGGTTTGATAGGAACGACGAAGAAGCTGTGCTATTCCCAAACTGGGAAACTTGAATCACCTGATTTGAAAGTGGGATAACTTCTTCTTGCCAACTCCTATTAGATTTATTCAACTTCCTGGTGATTCTCCACCACTTTATGTATCCAAATAAAGCTTCTCACAAAGTGATTCATCCCGGTTTGATTGGAACGACGAAGAAGCTGTCCAATTCCCAAACTGGGAAACAGGAAGCACCTGATTTGAAAGTGGGATAACTTCTTCCTCCCAACTCCTATGAGATTTATTCAACTTCCTAGTGATTCTCCACCACATTATGTACCCAAATAAAGCTTCTCACAACGTGATTCATCCCGGTTTGAATGGAACGACGAAGAACCTGCACAATTCCCAAACTGGGAAACTGGAAGCACCTGATTTGAAAGTGGGATAACTTCTTCATCCCAACTCCTATGAGATTTAGTCAACCTCCTGGTTGTTGAGATGAGAGAATAAAGAGTTGATATATTGAGAGGGGAAGAGAGTTGGAGCAGACAGTAACTTTGGAGTTTTACTGTGGTAACTTTAGTTTAACCACAGTAACTACTTGGGAAGTTATCTGATGGGATGAGAAGGTAACTTAGTGAAGAGAAGAGAGTAAACTCGACCAAAGAGGATAAGGAAGGATAAGGGAGCAGTTTGACAGCCTGTATGATGCTGGAAAGGAGAGGATGCTTTTCTACTAGTGCAAGCATATGAGAAAGCACAGCCAAGTGATTCAAAAGGAGTTCCAGCCTGTCCTTTGACTACACATGCTTATACATTTCGAAATTACTTGTTGCTCTCTCTTTATATACTTGTAAACCCTCATCAGTATTAATTAATGGAGTTTTGAGTCTCTCTCTCTTAAGTCTCTCTCTTGTTCTTAATCTCCAATCTCTTTAATTCTCAGATTAGACTTAATCACTCTTTAAATCACCAAATCTAATATGGTATCAGAGCCAGGTTCGTTCAAAAGGAGAGAGTGATTTCGTTTTTCTAAATGTTCTTGAGTGTTCTTGAGTGTTCTTGAGAGTTCTTGAGATTTTTCAAGAGCTAGATCCTTTAAAAGTCAAGTTTGTGTCTGTTGGTGTTTCTTTTGGAGAGTCAGCTTCAAGGGAGTCCCTTTAGGTGTTTGACAAGGTCAGAAGATGGGTCTAGCTTGTGGTTCAGCAAGGCGTGAAGAGAAGGAAGAGAGAGGGAATGAGTGGGGGTGGTTCTCACAAATGAAAGCGACTCTGAAGAGGTGTGGAGTTTGGAGAAACCATGAGAAGGAAGAGTCTTTGAAGGGTAAAGCTGCTGAGAAAGATCAGACAGCAAGAGAAACAAGTGGAAATTGCTTTAGTCTTGAAGAAAGTACACTGCTTGAGAAGATTGAAGATGTTTATGAGAACAAGATCAGTCTTAGGAGAGTGTATGAAGTCAAGAAGGTGATTAGTGGAGGTAAACCAGGAAGAGAAGAGTTCAATAACCATGTGAGGAAGCTACAACATTTGTGGGTTGAACTACAAGGGTTGAGATCCCATGTGGATGGGGATACTACACAAGAGCAAGAGACGGTCTTGAAGCTCTTGGCGAGCATGGAGTCATCATATGGGTGGCTGGTAGAGATGGTTCTAAGAGGGGAACAGCTTCCGGAAATGGAAGAGATTTGTGGGCTTATAAGAAGGGCGTATGAGATAATGAGAGATGATGAGAGGCTAACCATGAGTAGGAGTGAGAGCTCATGGAAGCCAACTGGGAGTAGGAGTGAGAGCTTCCAGAAGCTAACCATGAGTAGGAGTGAGGGCTCATGGAGGCTAACCGGGAGTAGGAGTGAGGGCTTCCGGAAGAAGAGAAGGTGCAGAATGCTATCCAAAGCTTCTATCAACATAGGAAAGGGTAGAAAGAGAGTTGTGGGAGAGTGTTCTTACTCAGCCTACATGGGGGACTCAGTAGAAGACAGTGGGGTGTTAAGAGAGCAGGAGAAAGGGAGTGGAGCTGATGATCGCATCACCAGGAAGGAATGGAGAGTGTTCATGGAACATGTACAAGCCTTAACAGCAAGCAAGAAGCATGCTATACAATCCGGAGCTTCTAAACCCATGGTGATTGATTCTGGAGCAAGTCATCATATGATCAGTGATAGGAGGCTTATAAGTGAGATCAAGGCTGCAACAGGGAGTGTTAGGATAGCTAATGGTGCTATGATCCCAATAGAAGGAGTGGGAAAGCTCAAACTGTTTGAGAAGGACACGGCTGCCTTCTACATGCCTCAGTTCACTTCAAATCTATTATCTGTGAAGAAAGCTACCATTGATCTTGATTGTCAAGTAGTATTCAGACCTGATGAAGTTGAGTTCCAAGATTTGAAGACTGGGAGAGTCATTGGCAGAGGAGACAGCAAAAATCAGCTATACCACCTCGACTTGGCTAAGACCTCTAATCCCTTTGATTCTATTTGCTTGAGTAGTACTGCTGAGAAGATTGATAGTATTACTTGGCATGCTAGATTAGGACATCCTCATGCTCGTGCCATTGAATTGATAATCCCTAATATGTCATTCAATCACTTGGATTGTGAAGCATGCATATTAGGAAAGCATTGTAGGACTGTTTTCCCCACATCTAAGACTACTTATGAGCATTGCTTTGATCTAGTTCACTCGGATGTGTGGACCGCTCCATGCATGTCTAGAGACAGCCATAAATACTTTGTGACATTCATTGATGAGAAGTCTAAGTATACATGGCTCACATTGCTTCCATCTAAAGATAAGGTGCTAGAAGCGTTTATGAACTTCCAAGCATATGTATCTAATCAATACAATGCTACTGTGAAGGTACTGAGATCAGACAACGGAGGTGAATACATCAGCAATGCCTTCAAGAGTCATCTAGCCAAGCATGGGATTGTGCATCAGACCAGTTGTCCCTACACACCACAGCAGAATGGTGTAGCTGAGAGGAAGAATAGGCACTTGATGGAGGTTGCTAGGTCGATGATGTTTCATGCAAATGTCGCAAAAAGATTTTGGGGAGATGCTGTTCAGACTGCTTGCTACCTCATCAACCGGGTCCCAACCAAGATACTGAAGAATCTGTCTCCATTTGAGGTGCTGAATAAGAGCAAGCCTTTTATTGATCACCTACGAGTATTTGGGTGTGTATGCTATGTCATGACTCCAGGAGAACAGAGAAACAAGCTGGAGGCAAAGAGTACTAAGGCAATGTTTATTGGATACTCTATCACTCAGAAGGGATACAAGTGCTATGATCCTGAAGCAAGGAGAGTGATGGTTGTTGAGATGAGAGAATAAAGAGTTAATATATTGAGAGGGGAAGAGAGTTGGAGCAGACAGTAACTTTGGAGTTTTACTGTGGTAACTTTAGTTTAACCACAGTAACTACTTGGGAAGTTATCTGATGGGATGAGAAGGTAACTTAGTGAAGAGAAGAGAGTAAACTCGACCAAAGAGGATAAGGAAGGATAAGGGAGCAGTTTGACAGCCTGTATGATGCTGGAAAGGAGAGGATGCTTTTCTACTAGTGCAAGCATGTGAGAAAGCACAGCCAAGTGATTCAAAAGGAGTTCCAGCCTGTCCTTTGCCTACACATGCTTATACATTTCGAAATTACTTGTTGCTCTCTCTTTATATACTTGTAAACCCTCATCAGTATTAATTAATGGAGTTTTGAGTCTCTCTCTCTTAAGTCTCTCTCTTGTTCTTAATCTCCAATCTCTATAATTCTCAGATTAGACTTAATCACTCTTTAAATCACCAAATCTAATATGGTATCAGAGCCAGGTTCCTTCAAAAGGAGAGAGTGATTTCGTTTTTCTAAATGTTCTTGAGTGTTCTTGAGAGTTCTTGAGATTTTTCAAGAGCTAGATCCTTTAAAAGTCAAGTTTGTGTCTGTTGGTGTTTCTTTTGGAGAGTCAGCTTCAAGGGAGTCCCTTTAGGTGTTTGACAAGGTCAGAAGATGGGTCTAGCTTGCGGTTCAGCAAGGCGTGAAGAGAAGGAAGAGAGAGGGAATGAGTGGGGGTGGTTCTCACAAATGAAAGCGACTCTGAAGAGGTGTGGAGTTTGGAGAAACCATGAGAAGGAAGAGTCTTTGAAGGGTAAAGCTGCTGAGAAAGATCAGACAGCAAGAGAAACAAGTGGAAATTGCTTTAGTCTTGAAGAAAGTACACTGCTTGAGAAGATTGAAGATGTTTATGAGAACAAGATCAGTCTTAGGAGAGTGTATGAAGTCAAGAAGGTGATTAGTGGAGGTAAACCAGGAAGAGAAGAGTTCAATAACCATGTGAGGAAGCTACAACATTTGTGGGTTGAACTACAAGGGTTGAGATCCCATGTGGATGGGGATACTACACAAGAGCAAGAGACGGTCTTGAAGCTCTTGGCGAGCATGGAGTCATCATATGGGTGGCTGGTAGAGATGGTTCTAAGAGGGGAACAGCTTCCGGAAATGGAAGAGATTTGTGGGCTTATAAGAAGGGCGTATGAGATAATGAGAGATGATGAGAGGCTAACCATGAGTAGGAGTGAGAGCTCATGGAAGCCAACTGGGAGTAGGAGTGAGAGCTTCCAGAAGCTAACCATGAGTAGGAGTGAGGGCTCATGGAGGCTAACCGGGAGTAGGAGTGAGGGCTTCCGGAAGAAGAGAAGGTGCAGAATGCTATCCAAAGCTTCTATCAACATAGGAAAGGGTAGAAAGAGAGTTGTGGGAGAGTGTTCTTACTCAGCCTACATGGGGGAATCAGTAGAAGACAGTGGGGTGTTAAGAGAGCAGGAGAAAGGGAGTGGAGCTGATGATCGCATCACCAGGAAGGAATGGAGAGTGTTCATGGAACATGTACAAGCCTTAACAGCAAGCAAGAAGCATGCTATACAATCCGGAGCTTCTAAACCCATGGTGATTGATTCTGGAGCAAGTCATCATATGATCAGTGATAGGAGGCTTATAAGTGAGATCAAGGCTGCAACAGGGAGTGTTAGGATAGCTAATGGTGCTATGATCCCAATAGAAGGAGTGGGAAAGCTCAAACTGTTTGAGAAGGACACGGCTGCCTTCTACATGCCTCAGTTCACTTCAAATCTATTATCTGTGAAGAAAGCTACCATTGATCTTGATTGTCAAGTAGTATTCAGACCTGATGAAGTTGAGTTTCAAGATTTGAAGACTGGGAGAGTCATTGGCAGAGGAGACAGCAAAAATCAGCTATACCACCTCGACTTGGCTAAGACCTCTAATCCCTTTGATTCTATTTGCTTGAGTAGTACTGCTGAGAAGATTGATAGTATTACTTGGCATGCTAGATTAGGACATCCTCATGCTCGTGCCATTGAATTGATAATCCCTAATATGTCATTCAATCACTTGGATTGTGAAGCATGCATATTAGGAAAGCATTGTAGGACTGTTTTCCCAACATCTAAGACTACTTATGAGCATTGCTTTGATCTAGTTCACTCGGATGTGTGGACCGCTCCATGCATGTCTAGAGACAGCCATAAATACTTTGTGACATTCATTGATGAGAAGTCTAAGTATACATGGCTCACATTGCTTCCATCTAAAGATAAGGTGCTAGAAGCGTTTATGAACTTCCAAGCATATGTATCTAATCAATACAATGCTACTGTGAAGGTACTGAGATCAGACAACGGAGGTGAATACATCAGCAATGCCTTCAAGAGTCATCTAGCCAAGCATGGGATTGTGCATCAGACCAGTTGTCCCTACACACCACAGCAGAATGGTGTAGCTGAGAGGAAGAATAGGCACTTGATGGAGGTTGCTAGGTCGATGATGTTTCATGCAAATGTCCCAAAAAGATTTTGGGGAGATGCTGTTCAGACTGCTTGCTACCTCATCAACCGGGTCCCAACCAAGATACTGAAGAATCTGTCTCCATTTGAGGTGCTGAATAAGAGCAAGCCTTTTATTGATCACCTACGAGTATTTGGGTGTGTATGCTATGTCATGACTCCAGGAGAACAGAGAAACAAGCTGGAGGCAAAGAGTACTAAGGCAATGTTTATTGGATACTCTATCACTCAGAAGGGATACAAGTGCTATGATCCTGAAGCAAGGAGAGTGATGGTATCTAGAGAAGTGAAGTTTATTGAATCCAAAGGGTATTATGAAGAAAAGGAGTGGGAAAATCTGAAGGATTTGTCTCAAGCTCCATCTGATAGAGCAACAACACTGAGGGTGCTGTTGGAGAAGCTAGGGATAGGGTTATCCCAGGATCAGGAATCTGGAAGAAGAGAGTCTTCCAATCCTACTAGTGAAGCTGAAAGAACAACTCCTCTTGATCATGAGAGGGGGAATGGAACTGAATCTCATGAGCAAGTGCACAATCAAGAAGATTCAGGCCAGCATAATCAAGAGGTGACACAGGAAGTAGAGAGTGGTGCTCAGTCTAGTGGAGATGGGCAAAGAGAGTCTACTGGCTCAGATGAGAGTGGTACTCAGTCTAGTGGAGATTGGGAAGTAGATCCTGATGGGTCAAATGAGAGTGGTGCTCAATCAAGTGAAGATAGGCAAGAAACACAAGAAGAACAAGTTCAGGAGCTAAGGAGGAGCACAAGGGTGAAGAGAGATGCTTCCAACTGGGTAAACACGAGAGTGTACTACAATGCCCAGGCTGTGGAGCATCCTTCTCAAGCTATGTGTTCCTTTGCAGAGTTTCCGGACGAGCATATAGCCTTCACAGTAAGCTTGGATGAGAGCTATATTCCAAGGACATATGAAGAAGCTATGGCTTTAAAGGAGTGGAGAGATTCAGTTGCTGATGAGTCCGGAGCCATGATTAAGAATGAAACATGGTATGAGAGTGAGCTGCCTAAAGGGAAGAAGGCAGTGACTAGTAAATGGGTGTTCACAATCAAGTTTCATCCTGATGGAAGAATAGAGAGGCGCAAGTCTAGGTTGGTGGCAAGAGGATTTACTCAGACATATGGTGAGGACTATGTTGAGACCTTTGCTCCTGTGGCTAAACTTCATACTATCAGGATTGTATTATCTTTAGCTGTGAATCTTGAGTGGGATTTGTGGCAAATGGATGTGAAGAATGCATTCCTTCAAGGAGAGTTGGAAGATGAAGTATACATGCATCCACCACCAGGTCTTGAACATCTAGTAAAGAAGGGTAATGTGTTGAGGTTGAGGAAAGCTATCTATGGTCTCAAGCAGTCTCCAAGGGCGTGGTACAACAAGTTGAGTACTACACTGAATGGGAGAGGGTTCAGGAAGTCAGAATTGGATCACACTCTCTTTACCCTAACCACCTCATCTGGTATTGTGGTATTGCTTGTGTATGTGGATGATATCATCATCACAGGCAGTGATAAGGAAGGCATCAAGGCTACAAAGGAGTATCTCAAGGCAAGCTTTGAGATTAAAGACTTGGGGGAAATTATTGAGATGAAGACCAAGGAGGCTGAGACAGTAACTTTAGAGTTTTACTGTGGTAACTTTATTTTAACCACAGTAACTACTTGGGGAAGTTATCTGATGGGATGAGAAGGTAACTTAGTGAAGAGAAGAGAGGAAACTCGACCAAAGAGGATAAGTGAGGTTAAGGAAGGATAAGGGATCACTTTGACAGCCTGTATGATGCTGGAAAGGAGAAGTTACCTTTATACTAGTGCAAGCATGTGAGAAAGCACAGCCAAGTGATTCAAAAGGAGTTCCAGCCTGTCCTTTGACTACACATGCTTAACCATTTCGAATTTCCTTGTTGCTCTCTCTATTAATACTTGTAAACCTCATCAGTTATTAATTAATGGAGTTTTGAGTCTCTCTCTCTTTATTCTCTCACTAGAATCTCTTAATCTCTTTAATCTTTTCATCTGATTATCCCTGATTGGTTGAATCATGCTCTAATACACAAAAGTGTATATGGTATCAGAGCCAGGTTGCTAAAAAGGGGAGAGTGTGATTTCGTTTTTCATAAAATCTGGGTGTTCTTGAGGGTTCTTGAGTGTTCTTGGTGTTCTTGAGTTCTGGTCTTTATTATCTGAGTGGTGTGAGATATTCTGATGGATTCAAACTATCTCAACATGGAAATGAAGCACAGATCTAGTACAACCATGGAGCTTGAAGAAGAGAGGGATGGCGATTGGTCAAGATGGGCAAAGAGAGCTTTGGAAAGCTGTGGGTTATGGAGTAGTCATGGAAAGGGGAAACCTTTCATGGAAATGGCTACTGAAGAAGGTCAGACAAGAGGTCTGAAGCTGGGAAATGAAGTTGTTCAAGGAGACACTACAAAGAGTGAGATTGAAGCAACTTTAGGCAAGTCCAAGCTTGTGAGAGTCGTTGAGGACAGAGGGGTGATCCGCGGCTTGAGACAAGGAAAGGATGAGTGTTATCAGCTTGTGGGAAGGCTGAGAGAAGTATGGTCGGAGCTAGATGTGGTGAAGACACACACATCAAATCCGAGATGTTGTCAAGAAAGGAGGAAGCAAGATGTGATCTTCAGCTTCCTTATGGAAGAGGTATGTGAGCTTGTTAAATATACTTGTGATGTGTGGGAAATGAACAGGAAGCCAGAAAGATGGAAGGGAGGTACAAGCTGTAAGAGGGGAAGGTTGAGAAAACTTTCTAAGGAGTGGTTAATGAAGAGAAGGGCATGGAGAAAGGATAGCGAGTCTGAGCACTTAAGTGACAGGATGAGTGTAATCTTGAAGAGAATCAAGGATGTACTTCAGCAGATGGTTATAGGAGAGTGTTCATACTCAGCTTACATGGGAGAGACAGTAGGAGACAGTGCGGATATGAGAGGAATGGATACCAAGAGGGCAGATGAGTGTGTGACAAAGAAGGAATGGGATGAGTTGGTTAAGCATGTGTATGCTTTGGCTACGACCCGGAGTCTGGGTGCTCCTGCCAAAGCATCCACATCTAAACCCATCATCATTGACTCTGGAGCAACACACCACATGATCAGTGACAAGAGACTAATCAGTGAGGTTAAAGCAGCAACAGGGAGTGTCATGATAGCCAATGGTACCAGGATCCCAATAGAAGGAGTGGGAAACCTCAAGCTGTTTGAGAAGAACTCCACTGCCTTCTACCTACCTCAGTTTACATCCAATCTAATCTCAGTTAAGAAGGCTACAGTTGATCTGGATTGTCAAGTGGTTTTCAGACCAAATGAAGTTGAGTTCCAGGATTTGAAGACTGGAAGGGTTATTGGCAGAGGAGACAGCAAGCATCAGCTCTATCATCTCCAAACAACTGAGGCGCCTAGTCCTGTGGAGTCTGTGTGTTTAAGCAGCACAACGGATAGGTGTGATAATCTCACATGGCATGCAAGGCTGGGACATCCTCATGCCAAGGCAATTGAACTGATTCTACCAAGTATGGCGTTCAATCACTTGGAGTGTGAAGCTTGTATACTTGGAAAGCACTGTAGGACTGTCTTCCCAACATCAGAAACCAGATATGAGAATTGCTTTGATCTGGTGCATTCAGACGTGTGGACAGCTCCCTGTATGTCTAGAGACAGCCATAAGTACTTTGTGACTTTCATTGATGAGAAGTCCAAGTACACATGGATCACCATGATTCCCTCCAAAGACAGAGTCCTAGAAGCCTTCATGAACTTCCAAGCATATGTTACTAATCAGTACAATGCCACTGTGAGGATTCTGAGGTCTGATAATGGAGGAGAATACACTAGCAATGCTTTCAAGAGTCATCTTGCAAAGCATGGGATTGTGCAACAAACTAGCTGTCCTTACACACCACAACAAAATGGGGTGGCTGAGAGGAAGAACAGACATTTGATGGAGGTTGCGAGATCAATCATGTTCCACATGAATGTCCCTAAGAGGTTTTGGAGTGATGCTGTTCAGACTGCTTGCTATCTCATCAATAGAGTGCCAACCCGTGTCTTGAAGAAACTGTCTCCCTTTGAAGTATTGAACAAGGCCAAGCCACACATTGATCATTTGAGAGTCTTTGGGTGCTTATGTTATGTGATGATTCCCGGAGAAAGAAGGAACAAGCTAGAAGCAAAGAGTACTAAAGCTATGTTCATTGGGTACTCAATCACTCAGAAAGGCTACAAATGTTATGATCCAATAACTAGGAGGGTTATGGTATCTAGAGAAGTGAAGTTTGTTGAGTCTAAAGGGTATTATGAGGAGAAGAAATGGGAAGACCTAGAGGATCTGTCCCGAGCTCCATCAGAGAAGGCAACAACATTGAGAGTGTTGTTGGAGAGGCTAGGGATAGGATTATCCCAAGATCAGGAACCAGGAAGAACCGGACCTTCTAATCAAACTGGAGAAGCTGGAGGAACAACCCCTCTTGATCATGAGAGGGGGAATGGATCTGAATCAGGGGAGCAGGAGCATAACCAAGAGGATTCAGGTCAGCATGATCAGGAGGAGACACAGGAAGTAGAGAGTGAAGCTCAGTCAGGTGGAAATGAGCAGGGAGAACCTACTGGTTTAAGAGAGGAAGCACAAGAGAATGTTCAGGCTGAAGAACAGGTTGAGACCTTGCGGAGGAGCACAAGGATAAGGAGGGATCCTTCCAACTGGGTAAACACGAGAGTGTACTACAATGCCCAGGCTGTGGAGCATCCCTCTCAAGCCGTGTGTTCCTTTGCAGAGTTTCCAGAAGAGCACATGGTGTTTATGTGTAACTTGGATGAGAATGAGATACCAAGATCTTATGAAGAAGCTATGAAGCACAAGGTTTGGAGAGATTCAGTAGGAGATGAAAGGGATGCAATGATCAGGAATGATACTTGGTATGAGAGTGAGTTACCTAAAGGGAAGAAGGCAGTTTCAAGCAGATGGATCTTCACCATCAAGTACCTTGCAAATGGGGAGATAGATAGGCGCAAGACTAGGCTGGTTGCAAGAGGATTTACACAGACTTATGGGGAAGATTACATTGATACTTTTGCACCAGTGGCCAAGCTTCACACAATTCGAATTGTGTTATCTATTGCAACAAACTTGGAGTGGGATTTGTGGCAAATGGATGTGAAGAATGCTTTCTTGCAAGGTGAACTTGAAGATGAAGTATACATGCATCCACCTCCTGGTCTTGAGCATCTAGTAAAGCCAGGGAATGTTTTGAGATTGAAGAAGGCTATATATGGGCTGAAGCAGTCTCCTAGAGCTTGGTACAGAAAGCTTAGTACAACTCTCAATGGGAGAGGGTTCAGGAAGTCTGAACTAGATCATACACTCTTCACACTGGTTGGACCATCAGGGATCATAGTGATTTTGGTGTATGTGGATGATTTGATTATCACAGGGAGTGATAAGGCTGGGATTAAAGCCACCAAAGAGTTTCTCAAGTCTGTGTTTGATATTAAAGACTTGGGAGAGATGAAGTATTTTTTGGGGATTGAGATATGCAGATCTAAGGAGGGTTTGTTTATGTCTCAAAGGAAGTATACTATGGATATGCTGAAGGAGACTGATGTGCTTGGAGGGAAGATAGCTAAGACACCTCTTGAGGAAGGGTATAAAGTCTTGCGTGAGGGGGAGGTTGAAGAGAACCAGTTGTTTGAGGATGCTAAGCTGTATAGGAGGATGGTGGGTAAGCTGATCTACTTGACTATCACCAGACCTGATATATGCTTTGCTGTGAATCAAGTGAGCCAACATATGCAGGCGCCAAAGGTACATCACTGGAAGATGGTTGATAGGATACTGAGGTATTTGAGTGGCTCACATGGACAAGGAGTTTGGATGGGTTGCAATGGCAGTACAGAAGTGGTTGGGTATTGTGATGCTGATTGGGCAGGAGATAGAGTGGACAGGAGATCAACTACTGGGTATTGTACATTCATTGGAGGGAATCTGGTTACTTGGAAGAGTAAGAAGCAGAAGGTCATCTCCTGTTCAAGTGCTGAAGCTGAGTATAGAGCTATGTTGAAGCTTACAAATGAGTTGGTGTGGATCAAGGGGATCTTGAAGCACTTGGAGATCGAGCAGGCCACACCTATGACAATGCATTGTGACAATCAAGCAGCTATCCACATTGCCTCCAATTCAGTGTTTCATGAGAGAACAAAGCACATAGAGGTGGATTGTCATAAGGTGAGGCAGATGATCATCTTAGGAGTGATTCTGCCATGTTATACAAGAAGTGAAGATCAGCTTGCAGATGTGTTTACTAAGGCAGCGAGATTGAAGACAATGGAGTCCATACTGTCAAGGCTTGGACTCATTGATCTGACTCCTAGGAGCTGAGCCCCTTAACCATGGAGTCTCCACTCTTTTTCCCTCATCAAGGTTTTATCCCAATGGGTTTTACTTGGTGAGGTTTTTAACGAGGGAGGTCTTCATGGTTTCCAAGCTTGACTTGTTCTACATGGTCAAGCTTGAGGGGGAGTATTGAGATGAAGACCAAGGAGGCTGAGACAGTAACTTTAGAGTTTTACTGTGGTAACTTTATTTTAACCACAGTAACTACTTGGGGAAGTTATCTGATGGGATGAGAAGGTAACTTAGTGAAGAGAAGAGAGGAAACTCGACCAAAGAGGATAAGTGAGGTTAAGGAAGGATAAGGGATCACTTTGACAGCCTGTATGATGCTGGAAAGGAGAAGTTACCTTTATACTAGTGCAAGCATGTGAGAAAGCACAGCCAAGTGATTCAAAAGGAGTTCCAGCCTGTCCTTTGACTACACATGCTTAACCATTTCGAATTTCCTTGTTGCTCTCTCTATTAATACTTGTAAACCTCATCAGTTATTAATTAATGGAGTTTTGAGTCTCTCTCTCTTTATTCTCTCACTAGAATCTCTTAATCTCCTTAATCTTTTCATCTGATTATCCCTGATTGGTTGAATCATGCTCTAATACACAAAAGTGTATAGAAATGAAGTATTTTCTTTGGATTGAGATATGCAGATCAAAGGAAGGATTGTTTATGTCTCAAAGGAAGTATGTGATTGATCTATTGAAGGGAGCAGATGCCTATGGAGGAAAGACAGCCAAGATGCCAATGGAGGATGGTTACAAGGTTCCACGTGAGGGGGAGATTGAGGATAGCAAGCCATTCCATGATCCTAAGCTTTATAGGAAGCTAGTGGGGAAGTTGATTTATCTTACCATTACTAGACCTGATGTGTGCTTTGCGGTGAATCAAGTCAGTCAACACATGCAAGTTCCTAAGGAGCACCACTGGCGGATGGTGGAAAGGATCTTGATGTATCTGAATGGAACTACTGGTCTTGGAGTATGGATGGGATGTAACAAGATTACTGAGGTTGTAGGCTACTGTGATGCAGATTGGGCTGGGGACCGAGCAGATAGAAGATCAACCACAGGCTATTGTACATTCATTGGTGGTAACTTGGTCACTTGGAAGAGTAAGAAGCAGAAGGTAGTGTCTTGTTCCAGTGCTGAGGCCGAGTATAGAGCAATGCTGAAGCTTACAAATGAGCTAGTGTGGATAAAAGGGATTTTGAAGCATCTGGAGATTATTCAAGCAACGCCAATGACAATGCATTGTGATAATCAAGCAGCTATCCACATTGCATCTAATTCTGTGTTCCATGAGAGAACAAAGCACATTGAGGTTGATTGTCACAAGGTGAGGCAGATGATGATTCTTGGGGTGATTCTACCTTGTTATACTCGGAGTGAGGATCAGTTAGCAGATGTGTTCACAAAGGCAGCAAGGCAAAAGACAATGGAGTCCATACACATCAGGTTAGGACTCATTGATCTCTCGCCTAAGGGCTAGTCTATACACTCTCCTGATCATGTGATCTCTACTCTTTTTCCTCATTAAGGTTTTGTCCCAATGGGTTTTCTTTAATGAGGTTTTAATGAGGGAGATCTCATGGTCCTTCCAAGCTTGACTTGTTCCACATGGTCAAGCTTGAGGGGGAGTGTTGAGATGAGAGAATAAAGAGTTAATATATTGAGAGGGGAAGAGAGTTGGAGCAGACAGTAACTTTGGAGTTTTACTGTGGTAACTTTAGTTTAACCACAGTAACTACTTGGGAAGTTATCTGATGGGATGAGAAGGTAACTTAGTGAAGAGAAGAGAGTAAACTCGACCAAAGAGGATAAGGAAGGATAAGGGAGCAGTTTGACAGCCTGTATGATGCTGGAAAGGAGAGGATGCTTTTCTACTAGTGCAAGCATGTGAGAAAGCACAGCCAAGTGATTCAAAAGGAGTTCCAGCCTGTCCTTTGACTACACATGCTTATACATTTCGAAATTACTTGTTGCTCTCTCTTTATATACTTGTAAACCCTCATCAGTATTAATTAATGGAGTTTTGAGTCTCTCTCTCTTAAGTCTCTCTCTTGTTCTTAATCTCCAATCTCTATAATTCTCAGATTAGACTTAATCACTCTTTAAATCACCAAATCTAATAATGGTATCTAGAGAAGTGAAGTTTATTGAATCCAAAGGGTATTATGAAGAAAAGGAGTGGGAAAATCTGAAGGATTTGTCTCAAGCTCCATCTGATAGAGCAACAACACTGAGGGTGCTGTTGGAGAAGCTAGGGATAGGGTTATCCCAGGATCAGGAATCTGGAAGAAGAGAGTCTTCCAATCCTACTAGTGAAGCTGAAAGAACAACTCCTCTTGATCATGAGAGGGGGAATGGAACTGAATCTCATGAGCAAGTGCACAATCAAGAAGATTCAGGCCAGCATAATCAAGAGGTGACACAGGAAGTAGAGAGTGGTGCTCAGTCTAGTGGAGATGGGCAAAGAGAGTCTACTGGCTCAGATGAGAGTGGTACTCAGTCTAGTGGAGATTGGGAAGTAGATCCTGATGGGTCAAATGAGAGTGGTGCTCAATCAAGTGAAGATAGGCAAGAAACACAAGAAGAACAAGTTCAGGAGCTAAGGAGGAGCACAAGGGTGAAGAGAGATGCTTCCAACTGGGTAAACAAGAGAGTGTACTACAATGCCCAGGCTGTGGAGCATCCTTCTCAAGCTATGTGTTCCTTTGCAGAGTTTCCGGACGAGCATATAGCCTTCACAGTAAGCTTGGATGAGAGCTATATTCCAAGGACATATGAAGAAGCTATGGCTTTAAAGGAGTGGAGAGATTCAGTTGCTGATGAGTCCGGAGCCATGATTAAGAATGAAACATGGTATGAGAGTGAGCTGCCTAAAGGGAAGAAGGCAGTGACTAGTAAATGGGTGTTCACAATCAAGTTTCATCCTGATGGAAGAATAGAGAGGCGCAAGTCTAGGTTGGTGGCAAGAGGATTTACTCAGACATATGGTGAGGACTATGTTGAGACCTTTGCTCCTGTGGCTAAACTTCATACTATCAGGATTGTATTATCTTTAGCTGTGAATCTTGAGTGGGATTTGTGGCAAATGGATGTGAAGAATGCATTCCTTCAAGGAGAGTTGGAAGATGAAGTATACATGCATCCACCACCAGGTCTTGAACATCTAGTAAAGAAGGGTAATGTGTTGAGGTTGAGGAAAGCTATCTATGGTCTCAAGCAGTCTCCAAGGGCGTGGTACAACAAGTTGAGTACTACACTGAATGGGAGAGGGTTCAGAAAGTCAGAATTGGATCACACTCTCTTTACCCTAACCACCTCATCTGGTATTGTGGTATTGCTTGTGTATGTGGATGATATCATCATCACAGGCAGTGATAAGGAAGGCATCAAGGCTACAAAGGAGTATCTCAAGGCAAGCTTTGAGATTAAAGACTTGGGGGAAATGAAGTATTTTCTTGGGATTGAGATATGCAGATCAAAGGAAGGATTGTTTATGTCTCAAAGGAAGTATGTGATTGATCTATTGAAGGGAGCAGATGCCTATGGAGGAAAGACAGCCAAGATGCCAATGGAGGATGGTTACAAGGTTCCACGTGAGGGGGAGATTGAGGATAGCAAGCCATTCCATGATCCTAAGCTTTATAGGAAGCTAGTGGGGAAGTTGATTTATCTTACCATTACTAGACCTGATGTGTGTTTTGCGGTGAATCAAGTCAGTCAACACATGCAAGTTCCTAAGGAGCACCACTGGCGGATGGTGGAAAGGATCTTGATGTATCTGAATGGAACTACTGGTCTTGGAGTATGGATGGGATGTAACAAGAGTACTGAGGTTGTAGGCTACTGTGATGCAGATTGGGCTGGGGACCGAGCAGATAGAAGATCAACCACAGGCTATTGTACATTCATTGGTGGTAACTTGGTCACTTGGAAGAGTAAGAAGCAGAAGGTAGTGTCTTGTTCCAGTGCTGAGGCCGAGTATAGAGCAATGCTGAAGCTTACAAATGAGCTAGTGTGGATAAAAGGGAGCATCTGGAGATTATTCAAGCAACGCCAATGACAATGCATTGTGATAATCAAGCAGCTATCCACATTGCATCTAATTCTGTGTTCCATGAGAGAACAAAGCACATTGAGGTTGATTGTCACAAGGTGAGGCAGATGATGATTCTTGGGGTGATTCTACCTTGTTATACTCGGAGTGAGGATCAGTTAGCAGATGTGTTCACAAAGGCAGCAAGGCAAAAGACAATGGAGTCCATACACATCAGGTTAGGACTCATTGATCTCTCGCCTAAGGGCTAGTCTATACACTCTCCTGATCATGTGATCTCTACTCTTTTTCCTCATTAAGGTTTTGTCCCAATGGGTTTTCTTTAATGAGGTTTTAATGAGGGAGATCTCATGGTCCTTCCAAGCTTGACTTGTTCCACATGGTCAAGCTTGAGGGGGAGTGTTGAGATGAGAGAATAAAGAGTTGATATATTGAGAGGGGAAGAGAGTTGGAGCAGACAGTAACTTTGGAGTTTTACTGTGGTAACTTTAGTTTAACCACAGTAACTACTTGGGAAGTTATCTAATGGGATGAGAAGGTAACTTAGTGAAGAGAAGAGAGTAAACTCGACCAAAGAGGATAAGGAAGGATAAGGGAGCAGTTTGACAGCCTGTATGATGCTGGAAAGGAGAGGATGCTTTTCTACTAGTGCAAGCATGTGAGAAAGCACAGCCAAGTGATTCAAAAGGAGTTCCAGCCTGTCCTTTGACTACACATGCTTATACATTTCGAAATTACTTGTTGCTCTCTCTTTATATACTTGTAAACCCTCATCAGTATTAATTAGTGGAGTTTTGAGTCTCTCTCTCTTAAGTCTCTCTCTTGTTCTTAATCTCCAATCTCTTTAATTCTCAGATTAGACTTAATCACTCTTTAAATCACCAAATCTAATACTGGTGATTCTCCACCACTTTATGTATCCAAATCAAGATTCTCACAAAGAGATTCATCATGGTTTGATAGGAACGACGAAGAAGCTGTCCTATTCCCAAACTAGGAAACTGGAATCACCTGATTTGAAAGTGGGATAACTTCTTCATCCCAACTCCTATGAGATTTATTCAACTTCCTTGTGATTCTCCACCACTTTATGTATCCAAATCAAGCTTCTTACAAGGTGATTCATCTTGGTTTGATTGGAACGACGAAGAAGCTGTGTTATTCCCAAACTGGGAAACTGGAAGCACCTGATTTGAAAGTGGGATAACTTCTTCAACCCAACTCCTATGAGATTTATTCAACTTCCTGGTGATTCTCCACCACTTTATGTATCCAAATCAAGCTTTTCACAAAGTGATTCATCCTGGTTTGATTGGAACGACGAAGAAGCTGTGCTATTCCCAAACTGGGAAACTGGAATCACCTGATTTGAAAGTGGGATAACTTCTTCATCCCAACTCCTATTATACACTTTTGTGTATTAGAGCATGATTCAACCAATCAGGGATAATCAGATGAAAAGATTAAAGAGATTAAGAGATTCTAGTGAGAGAATAAAGAGAGAGAGACTCAAAACTCCATTAATTAATAACTGATGAGGTTTACAAGTATTAATAGAGAGAGCAACAAGGAAATTCGAAATGGTTAAGCATGTGTAGTCAAAGGACAGGCTGGAACTCCTTTTGAATCACTTGGCTGTGCTTTCTCACATGCTTGCACTAGTATAAAGGTAACTTCTCCTTTCCAGCATCATACAGGCTGTCAAAGTGATCCCTTATCCTTCCTTAACCTCACTTATCCTCTTTGGTCGAGTTTCCTCTCTTCTCTTCACTAAGTTACCTTCTCATCCCATCAGATAACTTCCCCAAGTAGTTACTGTGGTTAAAATAAAGTTACCACAGTAAAACTCTAAAGTTACTGTCTCAGCCTCCTTGGTCTTCATCTCAATACTCCCCCTCAAGCTTGACCATGTAGAACAAGTCAAGCTTGGAAACCATGAAGACCTCCCTCGTTAAAAACCTCACCAAGTAAAACCCATTGGGATAAAACCTTGATGAGGGAAAAAGAGTGGAGACTCCATGGTTAAGGGGCTCAGCTCCTAGGAGTCAGATCAATGAGTCCAAGCCTTGACAGTATGGACTCCATTGTCTTCAATCTCGCTGCCTTAGTAAACACATCTGCAAGCTGATCTTCACTTCTTGTATAACATGGCAGAATCACTCCTAAGATGATCATCTGCCTCACCTTATGACAATCCACCTCTATGTGCTTTGTTCTCTCATGAAACACTGAATTGGAGGCAATGTGGATAGCTGCTTGATTGTCACAATGCATTGTCATAGGTGTGGCCTGCTCGATCTCCAAGTGCTTCAAGATCCCCTTGATCCACACCAACTCATTTGTAAGCTTCAACATAGCTCTATACTCAGCTTCAGCACTTGAACAGGAGATGACCTTCTGCTTCTTACTCTTCCAAGTAACCAGATTCCCTCCAATGAATGTACAATACCCAGTAGTTGATCTCCTGTCCACTCTATCTCCTGCCCAATCAGCATCACAATACCCAACCACTTCTGTACTGCCATTGCAACCCATCCAAACTCCTTGTCCATGTGAGCCACTCAAATACCTCAGTATCCTATCAACCATCTTCCAGTGATGTACCTTTGGCGCCTGCATATGTTGGCTCACTTGATTCACAGCAAAGCATATATCAGGTCTGGTGATAGTCAAGTAGATCAGCTTACCCACCATCCTCCTATACAGCTTAGCATCCTCAAACAACTGGTTCTCTTCAACCTCCCCCTCACGCAAGACCTTATACCCTTCCTCAAGAGGTGTCTTAGCTATCTTCCCTCCAAGCACATCAGTCTCCTTCAGCATATCCATAGTATACTTCCTTTGAGACATAAACAAACCCTCCTTAGATCTGCATATCTCAATCCCCAAAAAATACTTCATCTCTCCCAAGTCTTTAATATCAAACACAGACTTGAGAAACTCTTTGGTGGCTTTAATCCCAGCCTTATCACTCCCTGTGATAATCAAATCATCCACATACACCAAAATCACTATGATCCCTGATGGTCCAACCAGTGTGAAGAGTGTATGATCTAGTTCAGACTTCCTGAACCCTCTCCCATTGAGAGTTGTACTAAGCTTTCTGTACCAAGCTCTAGGAGACTGCTTCAGCCCATATATAGCCTTCTTCAATCTCAAAACATTCCCTGGCTTTACTAGATGCTCAAGACCAGGAGGTGGATGCATGTATACTTCATCTTCAAGTTCACCTTGCAAGAAAGCATTCTTCACATCCATTTGCCACAAATCCCACTCCAAGTTTGTTGCAATAGATAACACAATTCGAATTGTGTGAAGCTTGGCCACTGGTGCAAAAGTATCAATGTAATCTTCCCCATAAGTCTGTGTAAATCCTCTTGCAACCAGCCTAGTCTTGCGCCTATCTATCTCCCCATTTGCAAGGTACTTGATGGTGAAGATCCATCTGCTTGAAACTGCCTTCTTCCCTTTAGGTAACTCACTCTCATACCAAGTATCATTCCTGATCATTGCATCCCTTTCATCTCCTACTGAATCTCTCCAAACCTTGTGCTTCATAGCTTCTTCATAAGATCTTGGTATCTCATTCTCATCCAAGTTACACATAAACACCATGTGCTCTTCTGGAAACTCTGCAAAGGAACACACGGCTTGAGAGGGATGCTCCACAGCCTGGGCATTGTAGTACACTCTCGTGTTTACCCAGTTGGAAGGATCCCTCCTTATCCTTGTGCTCCTCCGCAAGGTCTCAACCTGTTCTTCAGCCTGAACATTCTCTTGTGCTTCCTCTCTTAAACCAGTAGGTTCTCCCTGCTCATTTCCACCTGACTGAGCTTCACTCTCTACTTCCTGTGTCTCCTCCTGATCATGCTGACCTGAATCCTCTTGGTTATGCTCCTGCTCCCCTGATTCAGATCCATTCCCCCTCTCATGATCAAGAGGGGTTGTTCCTCCAGCTTCTCCAGTTTGATTAGAAGGTCCGGTTCTTCCTGGTTCCTGATCTTGGGATAATCCTATCCCTAGCCTCTCCAACAACACTCTCAATGTTGTTGCCTTCTCTGATGGAGCTCGGGACAGATCCTCTAGGTCTTCCCATTTCTTCTCCTCATAATACCCTTTAGACTCAACAAACTTCACTTCTCTAGATACCATAACCCTCCTAGTTATTGGATCATAACATTTGTAGCCTTTCTGAGTGATTGAGTACCCAATGAACATAGCTTTAGTACTCTTTGCTTCTAGCTTGTTCCTTCTTTCTCCGGGAATCATCACATAACATAAGCACCCAAAGACTCTCAAATGATCAATGTGTGGCTTGGCCTTGTTCAATACTTCAAAGGGAGACAGTTTCTTCAAGACACGGGTTGGCACTCTATTGATGAGATAGCAAGCAGTCTGAACAGCATCACTCCAAAACCTCTTAGGGACATTCATGTGGAACATGATTGATCTCGCAACCTCCATCAAATGTCTGTTCTTCCTCTCAGCCACCCCATTTTGTTGTGGTGTGTAAGGACAGCTAGTTTGTTGCACAATCCCATGCTTTGCAAGATGACTCTTGAAAGCATTGCTAGTGTATTCTCCTCCATTATCAGACCTCAGAATCCTCACAGTGGCATTGTACTGATTAGTAACATATGCTTGGAAGTTCATGAAGGCTTCTAGGACTCTGTCTTTGGAGGGAATCATGGTGATCCATGTGTACTTGGACTTCTCATCAATGAAAGTCACAAAGTACTTATGGCTGTCTCTAGACATACAGGGAGCTGTCCACACGTCTGAATGCACCAGATCAAAGCAATTCTCATATCTGGTTTCTGATGTTGGGAAGACAGTCCTACAGTGCTTTCCAAGTATACAAGCTTCACACTCCAAGTGATTGAACGCCATACTTGGTAGAATCAGTTCAATTGCCTTGGCATGAGGATGTCCCAGCCTTGCATGCCATGTGAGATTATCACACCTATCCGTTGTGCTGCTTAAACACACAGACTCCACAGGACTAGGCGCCTCAGTTGTTTGGAGATGATAGAGCTGATGCTTGCTGTCTCCTCTGCCAATAACCCTTCCAGTCTTCAAATCCTGGAACTCAACTTCATTTGGTCTGAAAACCACTTGACAATCCAGATCAACTGTAGCCTTCTTAACTGAGATTAGATTGGATGTAAACTGAGGTAGGTAGAAGGCAGTGGAGTTCTTCTCAAACAGCTTGAGGTTTCCCACTCCTTCTATTGGGATCCTGGTACCATTGGCTATCATGACACTCCCTGTTGCTGCTTTAACCTCACTGATTAGTCTCTTGTCACTGATCATGTGGTGTGTTGCTCCAGAGTCAATGATGATGGGTTTAGATGTGGATGCTTTGGCAGGAGCACCCAGACTCCGGGTCGTAGCCAAAGCATACACATGCTTAACCAACTCATCCCATTCCTTCTTTGTCACACACTCATCTGCCCTCTTGGTATCCATTCCTCTCATATCCGCACTGTCTCCTACTGTCTCTCCCATGTAAGCTGAGTATGAACACTCTCCTATAACCATCTGCTGAAGTACATCCTTGATTCTCTTCAAGATTACACTCATCCTGTCACTTAAGTGCTCAGACTCGCTATCCTTTCTCCATGCCCTTCTCTTCATTAACCACTCCTTAGAAAGTTTTCTCAACCTTCCCCTCTTACAGCTTGTACCTCCCTTCCATCTTTCTGGCTTCCTGTTCATTTCCCACACATCACAAGTATATTTAACAAGCTCACATACCTCTTCCATAAGGAAGCTGAAGATCACATCTTGCTTCCTCCTTTCTTGACAACATCTCGGATTTGATGTGTGTGTCTTCACCACATCTAGCTCCGACCATACTTCTCTCAGCCTTCCCACAAGCTGATAACACTCATCCTCTCCTTGTCTCAAGCCGCGGATCACCCCTCTGTCCTCAACGACTCTCACAAGCTTGGACTTGCCTAAAGTTGCTTCAATCTCACTCTTTGTAGTGTCTCCTTGAACAACTTCATTTCCCAGCTTCAGACCTCTTGTCTGACCTTCTTCAGTAGCCATTTCCATGAAAGGTTTCCCCTTTCCATGACTACTCCATAACCCACAGCTTTCCAAAGCTCTCTTTGCCCATCTTGACCAATCGCCATCCCTCTCTTCTTCAAGCTCCATGGTTGTACTAGATCTGTGCTTCATTTCCATGTTGAGATAGTTTGAATCCATCAGAATATCTCACACCACTCAGATAATAAAGACCAGAACTCAAGAACACCAAGAACACTCAAGAACCCTCAAGAACACTCAAGAACACCCAGATTTTATGAAAAACGAAATCACACTCTCCCCTTTTTAGCAACCTGGCTCTGATACCATATACACTTTTGTGTATTAGAGCATGATTCAACCAATCAGGGATAATCAGATGAAAAGATTAAAGAGATTAAGAGATTCTAGTGAGAGAATAAAGAGAGAGAGACTCAAAACTCCATTAATTAATAACTGATGAGGTTTACAAGTATTAATAGAGAGAGCAACAAGGAAATTCGAAATGGTTAAGCATGTGTAGTCAAAGGACAGGCTGGAACTCCTTTTGAATCACTTGGCTGTGCTTTCTCACATGCTTGCACTAGTATAAAGGTAACTTCTCCTTTCCAGCATCATACAGGCTGTCAAAGTGATCCCTTATCCTTCCTTAACCTCACTTATCCTCTTTGGTCGAGTTTCCTCTCTTCTCTTCACTAAGTTACCTTCTCATCCCATCAGATAACTTCCCCAAGTAGTTACTGTGGTTAAAATAAAGTTACCACAGTAAAACTCTAAAGTTACTGTCTCAGCCTCCTTGGTCTTCATCTCAATACTCACAAAGTGATTCATCCTGGTTTGATTGGAACGACGAAGAAGCTGTCCAATTCCCAAACTGGGAAACTGGAATCACCTGATTTGAAAGTGGGATAACTTCTTCATCCCAACTCCTATGAGATTTATTCAACTTCCTGGTGATTCTCCACCACTTTATGTATCCAAATCAAGCTTCTCACAAAGTGATTCATCCTGGTTTGATTGGAACGACGAAGAAGCTGTGCTATTCCCAAACTGGGAAACTGGAATCACCTGATTTGAAAGTGGGATAACTTCTTCATCCCAACTCCTATGAGATTTATTCAACTTCCTGGTGATTCTCCACCACTTTATGTATCCAAATCAAGCTTCTCACAAAGTGATTCATCCTGGTTTGATTGGAACGACGAAGAAGCTGTCCTATTCCCAAACTGGGAAACTGGAATCACCTGATTTGAAAGTGGGATAACTTCTTCATCCAAACTCCTATGAGATTTATTCAACTTCCTGGTGATTCTCCACCACTTTATGTATCCAAATCAAGCTTCTCACAAAGAGTTTCATCCTGGTTTGATTGGAACGACGAAGAAGCTGTCCTATTCCCAAACTGGGAAACTGGAATCACCTGATTTGAAAGTGGGATAACTTCTTCTTGCCAACTCCTATGAGATTTATTCAACTTCCTGGTGATTCTCCACCACTTTATGTATCCAAATCAAGCTTCTCACAAAGTGATTCATCCTGGTTTGATTGGAACGACGAAGAAGCTGTGCTATTCCCAAACTGGGAAACTGGAATCACCTGATTTGAAAGTGGGATAACTTCTTCATCCCAACTCCTATGAGATTTATTCAACTTCCTGGTGATTCTCCACAACTTTATGTATCCAAATCAAGCTTCTCACAAAGTGATTCATCCTGGTTTGATTGGAACGACGAAGAAGCTGTCCTATTCCCAAACTGGGAAACTGGAATCACCTGATTTGAAAGTGGGATAACTTCTTCATCCCAACTCCTATGAGATTTATTCAACTTCCTGGTGATTCTCCACCACTTTATGTATCCAAATCAAGCTTCTCACAAAGTGATTCATCCTGGTTTGATTGGAACGACGAAGAAGCTGTGCTATTCCCAAACTGGGAAACTGGAATCACCTGATTTGAAAGTGGGATAACTTCTTCATCCCAACTCCTATGAGATTTATTCAACTTCCTGGTGATTCTCCACCACTTTATGTATCCAAATCAAGCTTCTCACAAAGTGATTCATCCTGGTTTGATTGGAACGACGAAGAAGCTGTGCTATTCCCAAACTGGGAAACTGGAATCACCTGATTTGAAAGTGGGATAACTTCTTCATCCCAACTCCTATGAGATTTATTCAACTTCCTGGTGATTCTCCACCACTTTATGTATCCAAATCAAGCTTCTTACAAAGTGATTCATCCTGGTTTGATTGGAACGACGAAGAAGCTGTGCTATTCCCAAACTGGGAAACTGGAATCACCTGATTTGAAAGTGGGATAACTTCTTCATCCCAACTCCTATGAGATTTATTCAACTTCCTGGTGATTCTCCACCACTTTATGTATCCAAATCAAGCTTCTCACAAAGTGATTCATCCTGGTTTGATTGGAACGACGAAGAAGCTGTGCTATTCCCAAACTGGGAAACTGGAATCACCTGATTTGAAAGTGGGATAACTTCTTCATCCCAACTCCTATGAGATTTATTCAACTTCCTGGTGATTCTCCACCACTTTATGTATCCAAATCAAGCTTCTCACAAAGTGATTCATCCTGGTTTGATTGGAACGACGAAGAAGCTGTGCTATTCCCAAACTGGGAAACTGGAATCACCTGATTTGAAAGTGGGATAACTTCTTCATCCCAACTCCTATGAGATTTATTCAACTTCCTGGTGATTCTCCACCACTTTATGTATCCAAATCAAGCTTCTCACAAAGTGATTCATCCTGGTTTGATTGGAACGACGAAGAAGCTGTGCTATTCCCAAACTGGGAAACTGGAATCACCTGATTTGAAAGTGGGATAACTTCTTCATCCCAACTCCTATGAGATTTATTCAACTTCCTGGTGATTCTCCACCACTTTATGTATCCAAATCAAGCTTCTCACAAAGTGATTCATCCTGGTTTGATTGGAACGACGAAGAAGCTGTGCTATTCCCAAACTGGGAAACTGGAATCACCTGATTTGAAAGTGGGATAACTTCTTCATCCCAACTCCTATGAGATTTATTCAACTTCCTGGTGATTCTCCACCACTTTATGTATCCAAATCAAGCTTCTCACAAAGTGATTCATCCTGGTTTGATTGGAACGACGAAGAAGCTGTGCTATTCCCAAACTGGGAAACTGGAATCACCTGATTTGAAAGTGGGATAACTTCTTCATCCCAACTCCTATGAGATTTATTCAACTTCCTGGTGATTCTCCACCACTTTATGTATCCAAATCAAGCTTCTCACAAAGTGATTCATCCTGGTTTGATTGGAACGACGAAGAAGCTGTGCTATTCCCAAACTGGGAAACTGGAATCACCTGATTTGAAAGTGGGATAACTTCTTCATCCCAACTCCTATGAGATTTATTCAACTTCCTGGTGATTCTCCACCACTTTATGTATCCAAATCAAGCTTCTCACAAAGTGATTCATCCTGGTTTGATTGGAACGACGAAGAAGCTGTGCTATTCCCAAACTGGGAAACTGGAATCACCTGATTTGAAAGTGGGATAACTTCTTCATCCCAACTCCTATGAGATTTATTCAACTTCCTGGTGATTCTCCACCACTTTATGTATCCAAATCAAGCTTCTCACAAAGTGATTCATCCTGGTTTGATTGGAACGACGAAGAAGCTGTGCTATTCCCAAACTGGGAAACTGGAATCACCTGATTTGAAAGTGGGATAACTTCTTCATCCCAACTCCTATGAGATTTATTCAACTTCCTGGTGATTCTCCACCACTTTATGTATCCAAATCAAGCTTCTCACAAAGTGATTCATCCTGGTTTGATTGGAACGACGAAGAAGCTGTGCTATTCCCAAACTGGGAAACTGGAATCACCTGATTTGAAAGTGGGATAACTTCTTCATCCCAACTCCTATGAGATTTATTCAACTTCCTGGTGATTCTCCACCACTTTATGTATCCAAATCAAGCTTCTCACAAAGTGATTCATCCTGGTTTGATTGGAACGACGAAGAAGCTGTGCTATTCCCAAACTGGGAAACTGGAATCACCTGATTTGAAAGTGGGATAACTTCTTCATCCCAACTCCTATGAGATTTATTCAACTTCCTGGTGATTCTCCACCACTTTATGTATCCAAATCAAGCTTCTCACAAAGTGATTCATCCTGGTTTGATTGGAACGACGAAGAAGCTGTGCTATTCCCAAACTGGGAAACTGGAATCACCTGATTTGAAAGTGGGATAACTTCTTCATGCCAACTCCTATGAGATTTATTCAACTTCCTGGTGATTCTCCACCACTTTATGTATCCAAATCAAGCTTCTCACAAAGTGATTCATCCTGGTTTGATTGGAACGACGAAGAAGCTGTGCTATTCCCAAACTGGGAAACTGGAATCACCTGATTTGAAAGTGGGATAACTTCTTCATCCCAACTCCTATGAGATTTATTCAACTTCCTGGTGATTCTCCACCACTTTATGTATCCAAATCAAGCTTCTCACAAAGTGATTCATCCTGGTTTGATTGGAACGACGAAGAAGCTGTGCTATTCCCAAACTGGGAAACTGGAATCACCTGATTTGAAAGTGGGATAACTTCTTCATCCCAACTCCTATGAGATTTATTCAACTTCCTGGTGATTCTCCACCACTTTATGTATCCAAATCAAGCTTCTCACAAAGTGATTCATCCTGGTTTGATTGGAACGACGAAGAAGCTGTGCTATTCCCAAACTGGGAAACTGGAATCACCTGATTTGAAAGTGGGATAACTTCTTCATCCCAACTCCTATGAGATTTATTCAACTTCCTGGTGATTCTCCACCACTTTATGTATCCAAATCAAGCTTCTCACAAAGTGATTCATCCTGGTTTGATTGGAACGACGAAGAAGCTGTGCTATTCCCAAACTGGGAAACTGGAATCACCTGATTTGAAAGTGGGATAACTTCTTCATGCCAACTCCTATGAGATTTATTCAACTTCCTGGTGATTCTCCACCACTTTATGTATCCAAATCAAGCTTCTCACAAAGTGATTCATCCTGGTTTGATTGGAACGACGAAGAAGCTGTGCTATTCCCAAACTGGGAAACTGGAATCACCTGATTTGAAAGTGGGATAACTTCTTCATCCCAACTCCTATGAGATTTATTCAACTTCCTGGTGATTCTCCACCACTTTATGTATCCAAATCAAGCTTCTCACAAAGTGATTCATCCTGGTTTGATTGGAACGACGAAGAAGCTGTGCTATTCCCAAACTGGGAAACTGGAATCACCTGATTTGAAAGTGGGATAACTTCTTCATCCCAACTCCTATGAGATTTATTCAACTTCCTGGTGATTCTCCACCACTTTATGTATCCAAATCAAGCTTCTCACAAAGTGATTCATCCTGGTTTGATTGGAACGACGAAGAAGCTGTGCTATTCCCAAACTGGGAAACTGGAATCACCTGATTTGAAAGTGGGATAACTTCTTCATCCCAACTCCTATGAGATTTATTCAACTTCCTGGTGATTCTCCACCACTTTATGTATCCAAATCAAGCTTCTCACAAAGTGATTCATCCTGGTTTGATTGGAACGACGAAGAAGCTGTCCTATTCCCAAACTGGGAAACTGGAATCACCTGATTTGAAAGTGGGATAACTTCTTCATGCCAACTCCTATGAGATTTATTCAACTTCCTGGTGATTCTCCACCACTTTATGTATCCAAATCAAGCTTCTCACAAAGTGATTCATCCTGGTTTGATTGGAACGACGAAGAAGCTGTGCTATTCCCAAACTGGGAAACTGGAATCACCTGATTTGAAAGTGGGATAACTTCTTCATCCCAACTCCTATGAGATTTATTCAACTTCCTGGTGATTCTCCACCACTTTATGTATCCAAATCAAGCTTCTCACAAAGTGATTCATCCTGGTTTGATTGGAACGACGAAGAAGCTGTGCTATTCCCAAACTGGGAAACTGGAATCACCTGATTTGAAAGTGGGATAACTTCTTCATCCCAACTCCTATGAGATTTATTCAACTTCCTGGTGATTCTCCACCACTTTATGTATCCAAATCAAGCTTCTCACAAAGTGATTCATCCTGGTTTGATTGGAACGACGAAGAAGCTGTGCTATTCCCAAACTGGGAAACTGGAATCACCTGATTTGAAAGTGGGATAACTTCTTCATCCCAACTCCTATGAGATTTATTCAACTTCCTGGTGATTCTCCACCACTTTATGTATCCAAATCAAGCTTCTCACAAAGTGATTCATCCTGGTTTGATTGGAACGACGAAGAAGCTGTGCTATTCCCAAACTGGGAAACTGGAATCACCTGATTTGAAAGTGGGATAACTTCTTCATCCCAACTCCTATGAGATTTATTCAACTTCCTGGTGATTCTCCACCACTTTATGTATCCAAATCAAGCTTCTCACAAAGTGATTCATCCTGGTTTGATTGGAACGACGAAGAAGCTGTGCTATTCCCAAACTGGGAAACTGGAATCACCTGATTTGAAAGTGGGATAACTTCTTCATCCCAACTCCTATGAGATTTATTCAACTTCCTGGTGATTCTCCACCACTTTATGTATCCAAATCAAGCTTCTCACAAAGTGATTCATCCTGGTTTGATTGGAACGACGAAGAAGCTGTCCTATTCCCAAACTGGGAAACTGGAATCACCTGATTTGAAAGTGGGATAACTTCTTCATCCCAACTCCTATGAGATTTATTCAACTTCCTGGTGATTCTCCACCACTTTATGTATCCAAATCAAGCTTCTCACAAAGTGATTCATCCTGGTTTGATTGGAACGACGAAGAAGCTGTCCTATTCCCAAACTGGGAAACTGGAATCACCTGATTTGAAAGTGGGATAACTTCTTCATCCCAACTCCTATGAGATTTATTCAACTTCCTGGTGATTCTCCACCACTTTATGTATCCAAATCAAGCTTCTCACAAAGTGATTCATCCTGGTTTGATTGGAACGACGAAGAAGCTGTGCTATTCCCAAACTGGGAAACTGGAATCACCTGATTTGAAAGTGGGATAACTTCTTCATCCCAACTCCTATGAGATTTATTCAACTTCCTGGTGATTCTCCACCACTTTATGTATCCAAATCAAGCTTCTCACAAAGTGATTCATCCTGGTTTGATTGGAACGACGAAGAAGCTGTGCTATTCCCAAACTGGGAAACTGGAATCACCTGATTTGAAAGTGGGATAACTTCTTCATCCCAACTCCTATGAGATTTATTCAACTTCCTGGTGATTCTCCACCACTTTATGTATCCAAATCAAGCTTCTCACAAAGTGATTCATCCTGGTTTGATTGGAACGACGAAGAAGCTGTCCTATTCCCAAACTGGGAAACTGGAATCACCTGATTTGAAAGTGGGATAACTTCTTCATCCCAACTCCTATGAGATTTATTCAACTTCCTGGTGATTCTCCACCACTTTATGTATCCAAATCAAGCTTCTCACAAAGTGATTCATCCTGGTTTGATTGGAACGACGAAGAAGCTGTGCTATTCCCAAACTGGGAAACTGGAATCACCTGATTTGAAAGTGGGATAACTTCTTCATCCCAACTCCTATGAGATTTATTCAACTTCCTGGTGATTCTCCACCACTTTATGTATCCAAATCAAGCTTCTCACAAAGTGATTCATCCTGGTTTGATTGGAACGACGAAGAAGCTGTGCTATTCCCAAACTGGGAAACTGGAATCACCTGATTTGAAAGTGGGATAACTTCTTCATCCCAACTCCTATGAGATTTATTCAACTTCCTGGTGATTCTCCACCACTTTATGTATCCAAATCAAGCTTCTCACAAAGTGATTCATCCTGGTTTGATTGGAACGACGAAGAAGCTGTGCTATTCCCAAACTGGGAAACTGGAATCACCTGATTTGAAAGTGGGATAACTTCTTCATCCCAACTCCTATGAGATTTATTCAACTTCCTGGTGATTCTCCACCACTTTATGTATCCAAATCAAGCTTCTCACAAAGTGATTCATCCTGGTTTGATTGGAACGACGAAGAAGCTGTGCTATTCCCAAACTGGGAAACTGGAATCACCTGATTTGAAAGTGGGATAACTTCTTCATCCCAACTCCTATGAGATTTATTCAACTTCCTGGTGATTCTCCACCACTTTATGTATCCAAATCAAGCTTCTCACAAAGTGATTCATCCTGGTTTGATTGGAACGACGAAGAAGCTGTGCTATTCCCAAACTGGGAAACTGGAATCACCTGATTTGAAAGTGGGATAACTTCTTCATCCCAACTCCTATGAGATTTATTCAACTTCCTGGTGATTCTCCACCACTTTATGTATCCAAATCAAGCTTCTCACAAAGTGATTCATCCTGGTTTGATTGGAACGACGAAGAAGCTGTGCTATTCCCAAACTGGGAAACTGGAATCACCTGATTTGAAAGTGGGATAACTTCTTCATCCCAACTCCTATGAGATTTATTCAACTTCCTGGTGATTCTCCACCACTTTATGTATCCAAATCAAGCTTCTCACAAAGTGATTCATCCTGGTTTGATTGGAACGACGAAGAAGCTGTGCTATTCCCAAACTGGGAAACTGGAATCACCTGATTTGAAAGTGGGATAACTTCTTCATCCCAACTCCTATGAGATTTATTCAACTTCCTGGTGATTCTCCACCACTTTATGTATCCAAATCAAGCTTCTCACAAAGTGATTCATCCTGGTTTGATTGGAACGACGAAGAAGCTGTCCATTCCCAAACTGGGAAACTGGAATCACCTGATTTGAAAGTGGGATAACTTCTTCATCCCAACTCCTATGAGATTTATTCAACTTCCTGGTGATTCTCCACCACTTTATGTATCCAAATCAAGCTTCTCACAAAGTGATTCATCCTGGTTTGATTGGAACGACGAAGAAGCTGTCCTATTCCCAAACTGGGAAACTGGAATCACCTGATTTGAAAGTGGGATAACTTCTTCATCCCAACTCCTATGAGATTTATTCAACTTCCTGGTGATTCTCCACCACTTTATGTATCCAAATCAAGCTTCTCACAAAGTGATTCATCCTGGTTTGATTGGAACGACGAAGAAGCTGTCCTATTCCCAAACTGGGAAACTGGAAGCACCTGATTTGAAAGTGGGATAACTTCTTCATCCCAACTCCTATGAGATTTATTCAACTTCCTGGTGATTCTCCACCACTTTATGTATCCAAATCAAGCTTCTCACAAAGTGATTCATCCTGGTTTGATTGGAACGACGAAGAAGCTGTCCTATTCCCAAACTGGGAAACTGGAATCACCTGATTTGAAAGTGGGATAACTTCTTCATCCCAACTCCTATGAGATTTATTCAACTTCCTGGTGATTCTCCACCACTTTATGTATCCAAATCAAGCTTCTCACAAAGTGATTCATCCTGGTTTGATTGGAACGACGAAGAAGCTGTCCTATTCCCAAACTGGGAAACTGGAATCACCTGATTTGAAAGTGGGATAACTTCTTCATCCCAACTCCTATGAGATTTATTCAACTTCCTGGTGATTCTCCACCACTTTATGTATCCAAATCAAGCTTCTCACAAAGTGATTCATCCTGGTTTGATTGGAACGACGAAGAAGCTGTGCTATTCCCAAACTGGGAAACTGGAATCACCTGATTTGAAAGTGGGATAACTTCTTCATCCCAACTCCTATGAGATTTATTCAACTTCCTGGTGATTCTCCACCACTTTATGTATCCAAATCAAGCTTCTCACAAAGTGATTCATCCTGGTTTGATTGGAACGACGAAGAAGCTGTCCTATTCCCAAACTGGGAAACTGGAATCACCTGATTTGAAAGTGGGATAACTTCTTCATCCCAACTCCTATGAGATTTATTCAACTTCCTGGTGATTCTCCACCACTTTATGTATCCAAATCAAGCTTCTCACAAAGTGATTCATCCTGGTTTGATTGGAACGACGAAGAAGCTGTCTATTCCCAAACTGGGAAACTGGAATCACCTGATTTGAAAGTGGGATAACTTCTTCATCCCAACTCCTATGAGATTTATTCAACTTCCTGGTGATTCTCCACCACTTTATGTATCCAAATCAAGCTTCTCACAAAGTGATTCATCCTGGTTTGATTGGAACGACGAAGAAGCTGTCTATTCCCAAACTGGGAAACTGGAATCACCTGATTTGAAAGTGGGATAACTTCTTCATCCCAACTCCTATGAGATTTATTCAACTTCCTGGTGATTCTCCACCACTTTATGTATCCAAATCAAGCTTCTCACAAAGTGATTCATCCTGGTTTGATTGGAACGACGAAGAAGCTGTCTATTCCCAAACTGGGAAATGGAATCACCTGATTTGAAAGTGGGATAACTTCTTCATCCCAACTCCTATGAGATTTATTCAACTTCCTGGTGATTCTCCACCACTAAGCTTCTCACAAAGTGATTCATCCTGGTTTGATTGGAACGACGAAGAAGCTGTCCTATTCCCAAACTGGGAAACTGGAATCACCTGATTTGAAAGTGGGATAACTTCTTCATCCCAACTCCTATGAGATTTATTCAACTTCCTGGTGATTCTCCACCACTTTATGTATCCAAATCAAGCTTCTCACAAAGTGATTCATCCTGGTTTGATTGGAACGACGAAGAAGCTGTCCTATTCCCAAACTGGGAAACTGGAATCACCTGATTTGAAAGTGGGATAACTTCTTCATCCCAACTCCTATGAGATTTATTCAACTTCCTGGTGATTCTCCACCACTTTATGTATCCAAATCAAGCTTCTCACAAAGTGATTCATCCTGGTTTGATTGGAACGACGAAGAAGCTGTCCTATTCCCAAACTGGGAAACTGGAATCACCTGATTTGAAAGTGGGATAACTTCTTCATCCCAACTCCTATGAGATTTATTCAACTTCCTGGTGATTCTCCACCACTTTATGTATCCAAATCAAGCTTCTCACAAAGTGATTCATCCTGGTTTGATTGGAACGACGAAGAAGCTGTCCTATTCCCAAACTGGGAAACTGGAATCACCTGATTTGAAAGTGGGATAACTTCTTCATGCCAACTCCTATGAGATTTATTCAACTTCCTGGTGATTCTCCACCACTTTATGTATCCAAATCAAGCTTCTCACAAAGTGATTCATCCTGGTTTGATTGGAACGACGAAGAAGCTGTCCTATTCCCAAACTGGGAAACTGGAATCACCTGATTTGAAAGTGGGATAACTTCTTCATCCCAACTCCTATGAGATTTATTCAACTTCCTGGTGATTCTCCACCACTTTATGTATCCAAATCAAGCTTCTCACAAAGTGATTCATCCTGGTTTGATTGGAACGACGAAGAAGCTGTGCTATTCCCAAACTGGGAAACTGGAATCACCTGATTTGAAAGTGGGATAACTTCTTCATCCCAACTCCTATGAGATTTATTCAACTTCCTGGTGATTCTCCACCACTTTATGTATCCAAATCAAGCTTCTCACAAAGTGATTCATCCTGGTTTGATTGGAACGACGAAGAAGCTGTCCTATTCCCAAACTGGGAAACTGGAATCACCTGATTTGAAAGTGGGATAACTTCTTCTCCCAACTCCTATGAGATTTATTCAACTTCCTGGTGATTCTCCACCACTTTATGTATCCAAATCAAGCTTCTCACAAAGTGATTCATCCTGGTTTGATTGGAACGACGAAGAAGCTGTGCTATTCCCAAACTGGGAAACTGGAATCACCTGATTTGAAAGTGGGATAACTTCTTCATCCCAACTCCTATGAGATTTATTCAACTTCCTGGTGATTCTCCACCACTTTATGTATCCAAATCAAGCTTCTCACAAAGTGATTCATCCTGGTTTGATTGGAACGACGAAGAAGCTGTCCAATTCCCAAACTGGGAAACTGGAATCACCTGATTTGAAAGTGGGATAACTTCTTCATCCCAACTCCTATGAGATTTATTCAACTTCCTGGTGATTCTCCACCACTTTATGTATCCAAATCAAGCTTCTCACAAAGTGATTCATCCTGGTTTGATTGGAACGACGAAGAAGCTGTCCTATTCCCAAACTGGGAAACTGGAATCACCTGATTTGAAAGTGGGATAACTTCTTCATCCCAACTCCTATGAGATTTATTCAACTTCCTGGTGATTCTCCACCACTTTATGTATCCAAATCAAGCTTCTCACAAAGTGATTCATCCTGGTTTGATTGGAACGACGAAGAAGCTGTGCTATTCCCAAACTGGGAAACTGGAATCACCTGATTTGAAAGTGGGATAACTTCTTCATCCCAACTCCTATGAGATTTATTCAACTTCCTGGTGATTCTCCACCACTTTATGTATCCAAATCAAGCTTCTCACAAAGTGATTCATCCTGGTTTGATTGGAACGACGAAGAAGAAGCTGTCTATTCCCAAACTGGGAAACTGGAATCACCTGATTTGAAAGTGGGATAACTTCTTCATCCCAACTCCTATGAGATTTATTCAACTTCCTGGTGATTCTCCACCACTTTATGTATCCAAATCAAGCTTCTCACAAAGTGATTCATCCTGGTTTGATTGGAACGACGAAGAAGCTGTGCTATTCCCAAACTGGGAAACTGGAATCACCTGATTTGAAAGTGGGATAACTTCTTCATCCCAACTCCTATGAGATTTATTCAACTTCCTGGTGATTCTCCACCACTTTATGTATCCAAATCAAGCTTCTCACAAAGTGATTCATCCTGGTTTGATTGGAACGACGAAGAAGCTGTGCTATTCCCAAACTGGGAAACTGGAATCACCTGATTTGAAAGTGGGATAACTTCTTCATCCCAACTCCTATGAGATTTATTCAACTTCCTGGTGATTCTCCACCACTTTATGTATCCAAATCAAGCTTCTCACAAAGTGATTCATCCTGGTTTGATTGGAACGACGAAGAAGCTGTCTATTCCCAAACTGGGAAACTGGAATCACCTGATTTGAAAGTGGGATAACTTCTTCATCCCAACTCCTATGAGATTTATTCAACTTCCTGGTGATTCTCCACCACTTTATGTATCCAAATCAAGCTTCTCACAAAGTGATTCATCCTGGTTTGATTGGAACGACGAAGAAGCTGTGCTATTCCCAAACTGGGAAACTGGAATCACCTGATTTGAAAGTGGGATAACTTCTTCATCCCAACTCCTATGAGATTTATTCAACTTCCTGGTGATTCTCCACCACTTTATGTATCCAAATCAAGCTTCTCACAAAGTGATTCATCCTGGTTTGATTGGAACGACGAAGAAGCTGTCCTATTCCCAAACTGGGAAACTGGAATCACCTGATTTGAAAGTGGGATAACTTCTTCATCCCAACTCCTATGAGATTTATTCAACTTCCTGGTGATTCTCCACACTTTATGTATCCAAATCAAGCTTCTCACAAAGTGATTCATCCTGGTTTGATTGGAACGACGAAGAAGCTGTGCTATTCCCAAACTGGGAAACTGGAATCACCTGATTGAAAGTGGGATAACTTCTTCATCCCAACTCCTATGAGATTTATTCAACTTCCTGGTGATTCTCCACCACTTTATGTATCCAAATCAAGCTTCTCACAAAGTGATTCATCCTGGTTTGATTGGAACGACGAAGAAGAAGCTGTGCTATTCCCAAACTGGGAAACTGGAATCACCTGATTTGAAAGTGGGATAACTTCTTCATCCCAACTCCTATGAGATTTATTCAACTTCCTGGTGATTCTCCACCACTTTATGTATCCAAATAAGCTTCTCACAAAGTGATTCATCCTGGTTTGATTGGAACGACGAAGAAGCTGTGCTATTCCCAAACTGGGAAACTGGAACACCTGATTTGAAAGTGGGATAACTTCTTCATCCCAACTCCTATGAGATTTATTCAACTTCCTGGTGATTCTCCACCACTTTATGTATCCAAATCAAGCTTCTCACAAAGTGATTCATCCTGGTTTGATTGGAACGACGAAGAAGCTGTGCTATTCCCAAACTGGGAAACTGGAATCACCTGATTGAAAGTGGGATAACTTCTTCATCCCAACTCCTATGAGATTTATTCAACTTCCTGGTGATTCTCCACCACTTTATGTATCCAAATCAAGCTTCTCACAAAGTGATTCATCTGGTTTGATTGGAACGACGAAGAAGCTGTGCTATTCCCAAACTGGGAAACTGGAATCACCTGATTTGAAAGTGGGATAACTTCTTCATCCAACTCCTATGAGATTTATTCAACTTCCTGGTGATTCTCCACCACTTTATGTATCCAAATCAAGCTTCTCACAAAGTGATTCATCCTGGTTTGATTGGAACGACGAAGAAGCTGTGCTATTCCCAAACTGGGAAACTGGAATCACCTGATTTGAAAGTGGGATAACTTCTTCATCCCAACTCCTATGAGATTTATTCAACTTCCTGGTGATTCTCCACCACTTTATGTATCCAAATCAAGCTTCTCACAAAGTGATTCATCCTGGTTTGATTGGAACGACGAAGAAGCTGTGCTATTCCCAAACTGGGAAACTGGAATCACCTGATTTGAAAGTGGGATAACTTCTTCATCCCAACTCCTATGAGATTTATTCAACTTCCTGGTGATTCTCCACCACTTTATGTATCCAAATCAAGCTTCTCACAAAGTGATTCATCCGGTTGATTGATTGGAACGACGAAGAAGCTGTGCTATTCCCAAACTGGGAAACTGGAATCACCTGATTTGAAAGTGGGATAACTTCTTCATCCCAACTCCTATGAGATTTATTCAACTTCCTGGTGATTCTCCACCACTTTATGTATCCAAATCAAGCTTCTCACAAAGTGATTCATCCTGGTTTGATGGAACGACGAAGAAGCTGTGCTATTCCCAAACTGGGAAACTGGAATCACCTGATTTGAAAGTGGGATAACTTCTTCATCCCAACTCCTATGAGATTTATTCAACTTCCTGGTGATTCTCCACCACTTTATGTATCCAAATCAAGCTTCTCACAAAGTGATTCATCCTGGTTTGATTGGAACGACGAAGAAGCTGTGCTATTCCAAACTGGGAAACTGGAATCACCTGATTTGAAAGTGGGATAACTTCTTCATCCCAACTCCTATGAGATTTATTCAACTTCCTGGTGATTCTCCACCACTTTATGTATCCAAATCAAGCTTCTCACAAAGTGATTCATCCTGGTTTGATTGGAACGACGAAGAAGCTGTGCTATTCCAAACTGGGAAACTGGAATCACCTGATTTGAAAGTGGGATAACTTCTCATCCCAACTCCTATGAGATTTATTCAACTTCCTGGTGATTCTCCACCACTTTATGTATCCAAATCAAGCTTCTCACAAAGTGATTCATCCTGGTTTGATTGGAACGACGAAGAAGCTGTGCTATTCCCAAACTGGGAAACTGGAATCACCTGATTTGAAAGTGGGATAACTTCTTCATCCCAACTCCTATGAGATTTATTCAACTTCCTGGTGATTCTCCACCACTTTATGTATCCAAATCAAGCTTCTCACAAAGTGATTCATCCTGGTTTGATTGGAACGACGAAGAAGAAGCTGCCTATTCCCAAACTGGGAAACTGGAATCACCTGATTTGAAAGTGGGATAACTTCTTCATCCAACTCCTATGAGATTTATTCAACTTCCTGGTGATTCTCCACCACTTTGTATCCAAATCAAGCTTCTCACAAAGTGATTCATCCTGGTTTGATTGGAACGACGAAGAAGCTGTGCTATTCCCAAACTGGGAAACTGGAATCACCTGATTTGAAAGTGGGATAACTTCTTCATCCCAACTCCTATGAGATTTATTCAACTTCCTGGTGATTCTCCACCACTTTATGTATCCAAATCAAGCTTCTCACAAAGTGATTCATCCTGGTTTGATTGGAACGACGAAGAAGCTGTGCTATTCCCAAACTGGGAAACTGGAATCACCTGATTTGAAAGTGGGATAACTTCTTCTCCCAACTCCTATGAGATTTATTCAACTTCCTGGTGATTCTCCACCACTTTATGTATCCAAATCAAGCTTCTCACAAAGTGATTCATCCTGGTTTGATTGGAACGACGAAGAAGCTGTGCTATTCCCAAACTGGGAAACTGGAATCACCTGATTTGAAAGTGGGATAACTTCTTCATCCCAACTCCTATGAGATTTATTCAACTTCCTGGTGATTCTCCACCACTTTATGTATCCAAATCAAGCTTCTCACAAAGTGATTCATCCTGGTTTGATTGGAACGACGAAGAAGCTGCTATTCCCAAACTGGGAAACTGGAATCACCTGATTTGAAAGTGGGATAACTTTTCATCCCAACTCCTATGAGATTTATTCAACTTCCTGGTGATTTCCAATTTTTATTTCCAAATCAAGAGGTCACAAAGTGATTCATCCTGGAAAGGAACGACAAAGAAGACGCTATCCCAAATGAGGATGATATCAAGGAAAGTGGGAAGTGGGAGTCACCAAATCAAGAAGCAGAAATTATTTAACCCTGGATTTACCAACAGAATCAAAAAAAGGACAGTGATTCATGTGGGAAAAAGACGAAAAGGAAAAGGATTTAAACTGGGAAAACTGGAAACCTATGAAAGGAACTCATGTCTTCCTCTCCCTGCCTTCCCACTACTTCCCATTGTGTTCTCCTAAGAATATTAATCATAAGTTAAAAAACTACACCAAAACTAAAGTTGGAATAATCAACACCTGATTTCAAATGTGAAAATTCCTCCCCATACAACCTAAATACCAAGAAACTGATTTTACCAAAACAAAAATGTATCCAAATAAATTCACCTTCATAATGACCTTAAAAAAATAAAATTGATAAAAATGTACTTCATAATCCAAAAGATATAAAACATCAAAAATTTGACATCTAAACCAAAATAACTCTAAACAATTAATCTCCTTTATAAACGTAAAATGAAAAACCTATTTTATCTAAGAAAAAATATTAAGAACAAATGAACATCAGTGATTGAAAATAACAATCTTCTCAAAACTCCTATAATAAAAATTGAATTCAACCACCCTTTAAATTAACAAATAATTCATAAAGCTGATATGCTTCTTATAAAAATACTTATCTATTCCCCCTAAATGGAATAACCAAATTGCACTTTTCCCCAACACATTAAAATTAAAAAAATCAATTCATCGAAAACTCTTCATCCAAAACTAACTTTTGTAATAAGGAAAATGAACCCTGCAATTTTGAAAATTAAACAAAGCCTCAAAAACAATTCATAAACTTGATTCAATCTCTGAATTATTCCTACCCAAACCAAAAAAGCATCACACAAAAAGAGATAAAGTCGCACTCTTCAATATAAACTATTCAACCTAACCTTAAATCTCAACAAAAACCTTAACAAAAGAACTTCAACATGGATTCCAAAATGGGAAAACAGAACTATTAAAAACAAAAAAACTTAATCAATATTTGAAAGTTGATAATCTTATCCCAAAACTATAAAAAATAAAAAGAACTTGAATTCACCTACTAAAAATAAACCCCTCACCACTCAAATTCAAAACAGCCTGACAATATCCACAAACAATCCAACTCAAAGGATCTTTCATTTTATGAAAAATACTCATCCTCCCCTGTACACAAAAATATCAATCTAACAATCTTCACACTTTATTTAAAAAAACACAACCAACATGCAATCCAAATAACACTAAAAAAAATTAAAATATGTAAGATCACTCAAAAACAAACTGGAATACCAAAAAAAAACTCCCTTTCCCAAACTCCTATGAACATTAAACTTTATTTAATCTCCCACACTTTATATCCCCAAAAAAACTTTATCAAAAGTGATCCTCACTATTAAGAAAGATTCCACAAACCTGGGAAACTGGAACAAACAAATCACCAAAAGTAAACAACCTTCAATAAACTCCACCATAATTTATCATTTACCCTCCTTCTCCACCATTTATGTATCCAAATCAAGCTTCTCACAAAGTGATTCATCCTGGTTTGATTGGAACGACGAAGAAGCTGTGCTATTCCCAAACTGGGAAACTGGAATCACCTGATTTGAAAGTGGGATAACTTCTTCATCCCAACTCCTATGAGATTTATTCAACTTCCTGGTGATTCTCCACCACTTTATGTATCCAAATCAAGCTTCTCACAAAGTGATTCATCCTGGTTTGATTGGAACGACGAAGAAGATGTGCTATTACCAAACTGGGAAACTGGAATCACCTGATTTGAAAGTGGGATAAATTCTTTTGCCAACTCCTATAAGATTTATTCAACTTCCTGGTGATTCTCCACCACTTTATGTATCCAAATCAAGCTTCTCACAAAGTGATTCATCCTGGTTTGATTGGAACGACGAAGAAGCTGTGCTATTCCCAAACTGGGAAACTGGAATCACCTGATTTGAAAGTGGGATAACTTCTTCATCCCAACTCCTATGAGATTTATTCAACTTCCTGGTGATTCTCCACCACTTTATGTATCCAAATCAAGCTTCTCACAAAGTGATTCATCCGGTTTGATTGGAACGACGAAGAAGCTGTGCTATTCCCAAACTGGGAAACTGGAATCACCTGATTTGAAAGTGGGATAACTTCTTCATCCCAACTCCTATGAGATTTATTCAAATCCTGGTGATTCTCCACCACTTTATGTATCCAAATCAAGCTTCTCACAAAGTGATTCATCCTGGTTTGATTGGAACGACGAAGAAGCTGTGCTATTCCCAAACTGGGAAACTGGAATCACCTGATTTGAAAGTGGGATAACTTCTTCTTGCCAACTCCTATGAGATTTATTCAACTTCCTGGTGATTCTCCACCACTTTATGTATCCAAATCAAGCTTCTCACAAAGTGATTCATCCTGGTTTGATTGGAACGACGAAGAAGCTGTGCTATTCCCAAACTGGGAAACTGGAATCACCTGATTTGAAAGTGGGATAACTTCTTCATCCAACTCCTATGAGATTTATTCAACTTCCTGGTGATTCTCCACCACTTTATGTATCCAAATCAAGCTTCTCACAAAGTGATTCATCCTGGTTTGATTGGAACGACGAAGAAGCTGTGCTATTCCCAAACTGGGAAACTGGAATCACCTGATTTGAAAGTGGGATAACTTCTTCATCCCAACTCCTATGAGATTTATTCAACTTCCTGGTGATTCTCCACCACTTTATGTATCCAAATCAAGCTTCTCACAAAGTGATTCATCCTGGTTTGATTGGAACGACGAAGAAGCTGTGCTATTCCCAAACTGGGAAAAGGAATCACCTGATTTGAAAGTGGGATAACTTTTTCATCCCAACTCCTATGAGATTTATTCAACTTCTGGTGATTCTCCACCACTTTATGTATCCAAATCAAGCTTCTCACAAAGTGATTCATCCTGGTTTGATTGGAACGACGAAGAAGCTGTGCTATTCCCAAACTGGGAAACTGGAATCACCTGATTTGAAAGTGGGATAACTTCTTCATCCCAACTCCTATGAGATTATTCAACTTCCTGGTGATTCTCCACCACTTTATGTATCCAAATCAAGCTTCTCACAAAGTGATTCATCCTGGTTTGATTGGAACGACGAAGAAGCTGCTATTCCCAAACTGGGAAACTGGAATCACCTGATTTGAAAGTGGGATAACTTCTTCATCCCAACTCCTATGAGATTTATTCAACTTCCTGGTGATTCTCCACCACTTTATGTATCCAAATCAAGCTTCTCACAAAGTGATTCATCCTGGTTTGATTGGAACGACGAAGAAGCTGTGCTATTCCCAAACTGGGAAACTGGAATCACCTGATTTGAAAGTGGGATAACTTCTTCTTGCCAACTCCTATGAGATTTATTCAACTTCCTGGTGATTCTCCACCACTTTATGTATCCAAATCAAGCTTCTCACAAAGTGATTCATCCTGGTTTGATTGGAACGACGAAGAAGAAGCTGTGCTATTCCCAAACTGGGAAACTGGAATCACCTGATTTGAAAGTGGGATAACTTCTTCATCCAACTCCTATGAGATTTATTCAACTTCCTGGTGATTCTCCACCACTTTATGTATCCAAATCAAGCTTCTCACAAAGTGATTCATCCTGGTTTGATTGGAACGACGAAGAAGCTGTGCTATTCCCAAACTGGGAAACTGGAATCACCTGATTTGAAAGTGGGATAACTTCTTCATCCCAACTCCTATGAGATTTATTCAACTTCCTGGTGATTCTCCACCACTTTATGTATCCAAATCAAGCTTCTCACAAAGTGATTCATCCTGGTTTGATTGGAACGACGAAGAAGAAGCTGTGCTATTCCCAAACTGGGAAACTGGAATCACCTGATTTGAAAGTGGGATAACTTCTTCATCCCAACTCCTATGAGATTTATTCAACTTCCTGGTGATTCTCCACCACTTTATGTATCCAAATCAAGCTTCTCACAAAGTGATTCATCCTGGTTTGATTGGAACGACGAAGAAGCTGTGCTATTCCCAAACTGGGAAACTGGAATCACCTGATTTGAAAGTGGGATAACTTCTTCATGCCAACTCCTATGAGATTTATTCAACTTCCTGGTGATTCTCCACCACTTTATGTATCCAAATCAAGCTTCTCACAAAGTGATTCATCCTGGTTTGATTGGAACGACGAAGAAGCTGTGCTATTCCCAAACTGGGAAACTGGAATCACCTGATTTGAAAGTGGGATAACTTCTTCATCCCAACTCCTATGAGATTTATTCAACTTCCTGGTGATTCTCCACCACTTTATGTATCCAAATCAAGCTTCTCACAAAGTGATTCATCCTGGTTTGATTGGAACGACGAAGAAGCTGTCCTATTCCCAAACTGGGAAACTGGAATCACCTGATTTGAAAGTGGGATAACTTCTCATCCCAACTCCTATGAGATTTATTCAACTTCCTGGTGATTCTCCACCACTTTATGTATCCAAATCAAGCTTCTCACAAAGTGATTCATCCTGGTTTGATTGGAACGACGAAGAAGCTGTGCTATCCCAAACTGGGAAACTGGAATCACCTGATTTGAAAGTGGGATAACTTCTTCTTGCCAACTCCTATGAGATTTATTCAACTTCCTGGTGATTCTCCACCACTTTATGTATCCAAATCAAGCTTCTCACAAAGTGATTCATCCTGGTTTGATTGGAACGACGAAGAAGCTGTGCTATTTCCAAACTGGGAAACTGGAATCACCTGATTTGAAAGTGGGATATCTTCTTCATCCCAACTCCTATGAGATTTATTCAACTTCCTGGTGATTTCTCCACACTTTATGTATCCAAATCAAGCTTCTCACAAGAGATTCATCCTGGTTTGATTGGAACGACGAAGAAGCTGTCCTATTCCCAAACTGGGAAACTGGAATCACCTGATTTGAAAGTGGGATAACTTCTTCATCCCAACTCCTATGAGATTTATTCAACTTCCTGGTGATTCTCCACCACTTTATGTATCCAAATCAAGCTTCTCACAAAGTGATTCATCCGTTTGATTGGAACGACGAAGAAGCTGTCTATTCCCAAACTGGGAAACTGGAATCACCTGATTTGAAAGTGGGATAACTTCTTCATCCCAACTCCTATGAGATTTATTCAACTTCCTGGTGATTCTCCACCACTTTATGTATCCAAATCAAGCTTCTCACAAAGTGATTCATCCTGGTTTGATTGGAACGACGAAGAAGCTGTGCTATTCCCAAACTGGGAAACTGGAATCACCTGATTTGAAAGTGGGATAACTTCTTCATCCCAACTCCTATGAGATTTATTCAACTTCCTGGTGATTCTCCACCACTTTATGTATCCAATCAAGCTTCTCACAAAGTGATTCATCCTGGTTTGATTGGAACGACGAAGAAGCTGTGCTATTCCCAAACTGGGAAACTGGAATCACCTGATTTGAAAGTGGGATAACTTCTTCATCCCAACTCCTATGAGATTTATTCAACTTCCTGGTGATTCTCCACCACTTTATGTATCCAAATCAGCTTCTCACAAAGTGATTCATCCTGGTTTGATTGGAACGACGAAGAAGCTGTTCTATTCCCAAACTGGGAAACTGGAATCACCTGATTTGAAAGTGGGATAACTTCTTCTTGCCAATCCTATGAGATTTATTCAACTTCCTGGTGATTCTCCACCACTTTATGTATCCAAATCAAGCTTCTCACAAAGTGATTCATCCTGGTTTGATTGGAACGACGAAGAAGCTGTGCTATTCCCAAACTGGGAAACTGGAATCACCTGATTTGAAAGTGGGATAACTTCTTATCCCAACTCCTATGAGATTTATTCAACTTCCTGGTGATTCTCCACCACTTTATGTATCCAAATCAAGCTTATCACAAAGTGATTCATCCTGGTTTGATTGGAACGACGAAGAAGCTGTGCTATTCCCAAACTGGGAAACTGGAATCACCTGATTTGAAAGTGGGATAACTTCTTCATCCCAACTCCTATGAGATTTATTCAACTTCCTGGTGATTCTCCACCACTTTATGTATCCAAATCAAGCTTCTCACAAGTGATTCATCCTGGTTTGATTGGAACGACGAAGAAGCTGTGCTATTCCCAAACTGGGAAAACTGGAATCACCTGATTTGAAAGTGGATAACTTCTTCATCCAACTCCTATGAGATATTCAAACTTCCTGGTGATTCTCCACCACTTTATGTATCCAAATCAAGCTTCTCACAAAGTGATTCATCCTGGTTTGATTGGAACGACGAAGAAGAAGCTGTGCTATTCCCAAACTGGGAAACTGGAATCACCTGATTTGAAAGTGGGATAACTTTTCATCCCAACTCCTATGAGATTTATTCAACTTCCTGGTGATTCTCCACCACTTTATGTATCCAAATCAAGCTTCTCAAAAAGTGATTCATCCTGGTTTGATTGGAACGACGAAGAAGCTGTGCTATTCCCAACTGGGAAAACTGGAATCACCTGATTTGAAGTGGGATATAATTCTTCATCCCAACTCCTATGAGATTATTCAACTTCCTGGTGATTCTCCACCACTTTATGTATCCAAATCAAGCTTCTCACAAAGTGATTTCCTGGTTTGATTGGAACGACGAAGAGAGCTGTGCTATTCCAAACGGGAAACTGGAATCACCTGATTTGAAAGTGGGATAACTTCTTCTCTGCCAAACTCCTATGAGATTTATTCAACTCCTGGTGATTCTCCACCACTTTATGTATCCAAATCAAGCTTCTTCACAAGTGGATCATCCGTTTGATTGAACGACGAAAAGACAAAGAAGCTGCCGCTATTCCCAAAACTGGGAAACTGAAATCACCTGATTTGAAAGTGGGATATCTTCTTCATCCAAACTCCTATGAGATTTATTCAAACTTCCTGGTGATCCTCCACCACTTTATGTATCCAAATCAAGCTTCTCACAAAGTGATTCATCCTGGTTTGATTGGAACGACGAAGAAAAAGAAGCTGTGCTATTTCCAAACTGGGAAAATGGAATCACCTGATTTGAAAGTGGAAAACTTCTTCTAGCCAACTCCTATGAGATTTATTCAACTTCCTGGTGATTCTCCACCACTTTATGTATCCAAATCAAGCTTCTCACAAAGAGATTCATCCTGGTTTGATTGGAACGACGAAGAAGCGTCAATTCCCAAACTGGGAAACAGGAAGCACCTGATTTGAAAGTGGGGATAACTTCTTATCCCAACTCCTATCAGATTATTCAACTTCTTGGTGATTCTCTGTTGAGAGATGAGAGAATAAAGAGTTGATATATTGAGAGAGGAAGAGATTGTGGAGCAGACAGTAACTTTGGAGAGTTACCACAGACTTTATTGTTACTGTGGTAACTAAAGAAGTTACCATAGTAACCAGGGTAACTCGAATGGCAAGGAGAAGTTACCTTAGGTTGTCTACCTTGATCTGAGTATGGGAAGGGATAAGAGAGGAGAGTTGGACAGGCTGTCACTGGCTGGAAAGGAGAAGAGTGCTTAGCACTATTAGGAGCATGTGAGCAATCTCAAACCATGGATTTACAGCCTGGTCTTTGACTACACATGCTTATCTTATCCCCTTAGGTTGATTTCGAAAATGCCTCTTCCTTTTGTATATATCTGATGTAAACTCTCTTATAATAATCTAATGGAGTTTTGAGTCTCTCTCTCTTTAGTCTCTCTCTTGTTCTAATCTCCAATCTTTTTAATTCTCAGATTAAACTTAATCACTCTTTAAATCACAAAATCTAATATGGTTTCAGAGCCAGGTTACTTTAAAAGGAGAGAGTTATTTCGTTTTTCTAAATGTTCTTGAGTGTTCTTGAGGTTCTGAGAGTCTTGAGATTTTCAAGAGCTAGATCCTTTAAAATTCAAGTTTGTGTCTGTGGTGTTTCTTTTGAGGAGTCAGCTTCAGGGAGTCCCTTTAGGTGTTTGACAAGGTCAGAAGAGAGGTCTAGCTTGTGGTTAAGATTGGCGTGTGAGATTAGAAGCATTTGAGGGAAGATCTAGGCTAAAGAAAATGGAGCTGCTTCAATCTGGTACAACAAGGGCGTGAAGAGAAGAAGACAGAGGGAATGAGTGGGGGTGGTTCCCACAAATAAAAACAACTCTGAAAAGTTGTGGAGTTTGGAGAAACCATGAGAAGGAAGAGTCTTTGAAGGGTAAAAGCTGCTGAGAAAGATCAGACAGCAAGAGAAACAAGTGGAAATTGCTTTAGTCTTGAAGAAAGTACACTGCTTGAGAAGATTGAAGATGTTTATGAGAAACAAGATCAATCTTAGGAGAGTGTATGAAGTCAAGAAGGTGATCAGTGGAGTTAAGCAAGGAAGAGAAGAGTTCAATAACCATGTGAGGAAGCTACAACACTTGTGGTGTTGAACTACAAGGGTTGAGATCCCATGTGTATGGGGATGCTACAACAAGAGCAAGAGATGGTCTTGAAGCTCTTAGCGAGCATGGAGTCATCATATGGGTGGCTGGTGGAGATGGTTCTAAGAGGGGGGGAACAGCTTCCGGAAATGGAAGAGATCTGTGTGTTGAGATGAGTTGAGTATACAAGTGTGAAGTACTAAAGGGTGAAGACTGAGAGAGTATGTAAGCATGGGAGTGTTGGGAGAGGTTCACATTGGCCTGGCCGTACAAGGCCGTACAAGGCCGTACGGTCCATACACATTCAGACAAGTGAAACCTCGACCACGGTTACAAGAAGTTACCCGAGTAACTTATGAGAAGAGAAGGAGCTTTGGCTGATGAATCAGACCGTTGGAGGATAAGAGAGGCGCGGCTTTACAGGCTGGCACAGCTGGAAAGGCAAGAGCATCTTTGTCCAAGATCCTAGATGCTCCAAGCATGTGGGAATTGATTGGCCGAGTTAAGAATGATTTATCCTAACCTTGTTGACTTCACATGCTTAGCTCTCCTTTATGATTTCGAAAACCTAATGATCTCTCACTATATATATGTAACTCTGTCATTATAATAATCAGACAGTTCTAAACAATCTTTCTCTTTACTCATTTCACTATGATTCTCCATTAGTCTCTAAGGTGTCTCTTAATCTCTTATTTCCTTCTCTAATCCTTTCTAAACTCAGATTATCCTATACATTCCTAAAAGTCATATGGGTATCAGAGCCAGGTTGATTGCAATCTGAGTTCGTGAGTGATTCTCTAAGGGATTCAAGTTTGAAAATTTAAGAGAACAAGTGAGAGTGTGTTTGGAGTTTCTTTAGAGTTCAAAAGCTCAAGGTGTTTTGTGTGTGTCTTGGTGATCCGTGGGAGGTCATTTGAAGACTCAAGAGTGAATATGTGTTCTAGAGAGCAGCGTGGGTTCTCAGTACAAGATCTAACCGGTTGTTCAAGCTGTAGACGTCAAGCTGTTCAAGATGGAGAGAGTGGTATGAAGATGAAGGTCGCGGTGACATTCAAAGGAAGCAACTACCTAGTCTGGTCTAGGATGGTGAAGATGCTGTGGGAAGCAGGGTTTGTGGAAGCATATCACATCTGGTGAGGCCTCCAATGGCGATTACTCAGGAGGGTGACAAGGAGAGCCCCGAGGAGAGTGTTGTAGAGAAGTCAACAAGAAGACATGAGGGTGATGTCAGTCATTCAGGCATCTTTGGAGCCGGCTATCTTAGATGCTTATAGCTACTGTGAGACAGCCAAGGAGCTGTGGGATACTCTGAAGAAAGTGTATGGAAACACTTCTAACCTGAACCGAGTGTTTTGAAGTCAAGAAGGCAATCAATGGTTTAACTCAAGATGAATGGAGTTCACTAAGCACTTGGGGAGGTTCAGGTCTCTTTGGTCTGAGTTGGAGATGCTGAGGCCAAGCACGGTTGATCCAGAGCTTCTAAATGAGAGGCGTGAGCAGGACAAGGTCTTGGGTTGCTGCTCACATTGAATGCAAGTTACAATGGTCTCATCCAGCACATGCTAAGGTCCGAGAAAGCTTCCTGACCTTGAGGATGTGTGTGCTCAGATACAGAAAAGAGCAGGGCTCAATGGGTTTGTTTGGAGGCAATGGAGACTTATCTCTTGCAAATGCTGCGCAATCTGACCAGGAAGAGACTCTACAAGCCAACAAAGCTGGTTTACAACAAGTATGAGGATAGGAAGTTCAATGGGAATTGTGATCATTGCAAGAAGCATGGACACAAGAAGAGTCAGTGCTGGATACTCCATCCCCACTTGAAGCCGGCTAAGTTCATGAAGGAGAGAGAGGCAAAAGCTCACATGACTGAAGGATCAAGGGAGCAAGGCCATCTAACCGAGGAACTGAAGTGGAGAACCGTGAAGGAGATGGAAAGGCTTTGGTGACCTATACTGGAGCTATCAACCCCCGAGGCAATGATCAAGACTTCATCAGGAGATCCGAGATGGATGCACTCATCAAAATGCTCAGGATAATTCATGGGTATTCATTTGGTGCTTCTATGATTGCTAGAACTATAGAAATGACTCCTAATGTGGCTGAGATTGCTAGGATTGATAGTAAGACTGGAATGAGTATTGCGTGATAGAAATGCTAGGATGGATGCATATAGATCACAAATTAGTATCTGCCATAGTGCTAGCAATACATCCAAACAATGATTATAGATTCTGGTGCATCTCATCATATGATTAGTGACACAACCTGATTAAGGATATAGAACCTACTAATGGATGTGTGATGATTGCAAATGGAGATAAGATACCTATTAAGGGAATAGGAAACTTAAAGCTATTTGATAAGAACACTAGAGCATTTTATATTCCGGAATTCACATCAAACCTAACTTTCAGTAAGAAATGCACTAGATTTGAATTGCAATGTTATATTCAGTCCTAATGATGTGAAGTTTCAGGATATTGAGAGCAGCCAATTGATTGGAAAAGGAGTAGTTACAAAGGGAGACTTATACATGCTTGAGAAGCTTGATCCTGTTTCCAATTATATTGCTCATTTACTTCTGCTTCTAGTTTGAATAAAATGCATTGTGGCATGCTTAGACTAGGACATCCCCATGAGAGGGCTTTAAACTTGATGTTACCAGGTGTTGTTTTTGAAAATAATAAGTGTGAGGCTTGCATTTTAGGCAAGCATTGTAAGAATGTGTTTCCAAGAACATCTACTGTTTATGAAAATTGCTTTGATTTGATTCATACTGATGTGTGGACTGCACCTAGCTTATCAAGAGATAATCATAGTATTTTGTCACATTCATTGATGAAAAATCTAAATACACCTGGTTAACATTAATTCCATCAAAAGATAGGGTGATAGATGCATTTAAGAACTTTCAAGCTTATGTGACTAACCATTATCATGCTAAGATTAAAATTTGAGATCAGATAATGGAGGAGAGTACACAAGCTATGCGTTCAAGAGTCATCTAGATCATCATGGAATCCTTCATCAAACAAGCTTGTCCCTACACACCACAACAGAATGGTGTAGCTGAGCTGAGGAAGAACAGGACACTTGATGGAGGTGGCTCGGTCCTGATGTTCCAAGCCAATGTACCTAAGACATTCTGGAGTGATGCTGTATCACTGCTTGCTATCTAATCAACCGGATGCCTACAAAGGTGGGAAGGATCAAGCACCATTTGAAGTTCTGAACAAGCGCAAGCCATCCTTGGAATACATGAGAGTGTTTGGATGCTTATGCTATGTTTAGTACCAGGAGAGGTTGAGGAACAAGCTAGAAGCAAGAAGCAGAAAGGCAATGTTCATTGGCTACTCAACAACTCAAAAGGATATAAGTGTTATATGGATCCAGAAGCTAGAAGGGTGCTTGTATCTAGAGATGTGAAGTTATTGAAGAAAGGGGATACTATGAGGAGAAGAATCAAGAAGATTTGAAGGATCTCACATCAGATAAGGTGGAGTCTTAAGGATCAT